>NC_090881.1:4461917-4474417 GCF_036669935.1 Montipora foliosa
TTGCCACATTTAATTATCGGATGCAATCATCAAAAACTAACTTTGACGCAATTCTAAACTGATTGTGACCAGGGACCCGTTTTTCAAACCCTGCGTGTGTTTGCCAGAGTTGTTCGAATATTCCGACTGTTTATTTTTGTTTCTTGGTTTTGCAGTTACTGGTCATGCGTGACTGACACCCAATTACATTTGCATGCTCAATACGAAATGTCCCTGAATCGAGGCCGCTGGCAGAGCCGATTTTTCTAGGAAGATCGAAAGAGACTCTGCTCGCATTGTTCGAGAAACGGGCCCCTGGTCACAATAAGTTTAGAACTGCGTCCAACTTAGTTTTTGATGATTGTGTCCGATAATTAAATGTGGCAAATTTATAACAGCGTGGTAAGAAACAAAAGTCAGCCTTTCTGGAAAACTACAGTGAGACAGAAAGAAAGCGCTCTTGACATTAAGTTGAAAATGCTTTAAGATATAAATAAGATTTAGACAGCCGTGTGGCTTTGGAGGTCGACAGGTACTTATGAACGCGATGCCAGAAAGCCTAAATTCCAGAATCTTGGAAAACATCCACGACATTATCAGGTAGGTTATTCCATATCCTGACCGTGGTGTCGAGAAAAGTTCGGTCGAAAGAGGTAGCACTGGTCACAGGATGGAATAGAGCATGGTTTATTAGCATGGAAAAGGTGGTTTCGTGGTGTTGCGCTCATCACAAAAATGCCAGAAAAAGTAGAAATAATAAAAATGTGGCAAAAAATACGATTTGTAAATATATAAATTCTGAAAGCTCTTCATAACGTTAAGTTGATTATTAATCATTTTGCACTCACTTGGTATATGACCAGAAAATCCAGATTATTGTCTATTTCCACTAAAAGATCACTAATGCATCCTTAGCAGGGAATGAGAAGTTACAGTCAGATAAGTAGTACCAAGCAATAGGCCTGGGTTTTGCTCCGATTAAAAAATCTATGAAATGGGGGTCGAAGGACTTTCCTGCTTGTGGAATGACACAATTACCCAGAATTCTATTTAAGCTTGAACGAGGCAACTTGTGAAACAAGAGACTGGTCCTCGTCAAATCGTGAAGCGCGGCTGGACGAAAAAGTGAGGAGAAAATTTCTAGCGACAAAGTAGTGCTTTTTTCGTTGTTATCCTCGTAGCAAAAAGCTGGCCTTTCGTGATTTCTGTCAGGAACGGTATAATGCGGTGGAGATCGGAACTCATCGTCGGGACTTCAGACTGTGATAGCTGTCATGCCAATCAGTCGGCCGAGTACTATGAACACACTATAATGACGTTTGGAACAAAGTTTTACTATAAGCAAGAACTAAGAGTATAGTATCACTCGTAAAGGCGCTGTTGCACTATGCAATTTTTCGGGCTGCAACTGTCTCGCATATCTTGCAACGATCAAAAATGTTGCGAGACCAGTTGCAGAAACTGTTGCAGAAAGTAGAGAGTTCTACTTTCCGCAACGAGTGCAACGAATTTTCTTATCCTTGCGCCGTGAAACATCTGTCCTGCAACTTGTATGTGTCGCAACGGTCTTCAGCACCAGCCAATGCCACATTTAAGGCGGATGAAGTTGCCAAACCCGCAGAAAAATGCTAATCTAAATTTATGAGATCATCGAAACGAGACAGGTTGCATGACAAGTTGCTCAGTGTAACACCCGTAAAACAATTAGTTTCGTACTGTGAGAACGTTTGTAGAAATGGCGTTGCGAGACAAGCTGCACGAAAAATTGTACAGTGTAACAGCGCCTTAAGGAAACTTGTCCTTTTACACAAAACTCTCTTGTGGCCCCACGTCTTGATAAAATCTTGCAGGGTATAGAAGAAGTGGGCCGCGCACAGAAAGCACGTGGTTGGAGATAGCAGGCAAATAGCCTGCTAACTCTACAGGGTGCAGAGGTTATGTTTTGGTTGCTAAAATGTCTTGTTCGTTATGGTGATAACATCGCTGAACAAGCGCTAAAACAGATTTACAGAATTAGGAAAAAAATTGCAATTGTATTATGCGAACAAGGACATTGAACCATTCATGCTATCGTCAAAATTATTCAATTTCCTCCTCTTTATTGTTCCAAGCCTCGGTCACCAGGCTAAATTTTCTAAAAAAGATGATCGATCTGTGTCCTATGCGAGAAGACTAGACACGGTTCTTACGTTACGTTTATGACTGTAGAATCAACTGAAATTCCAATTTCCTTGTAAAAAAACAAAACAAAAAAACAACAACATATTTTTGGTTTGGTACTAGCCTGCGTAGCAGCCGTTTCCTTTCCTTTTCCAAACGCTCGCGAAGGGGACGAAAACTGCGAGACGAAAACTGCGAGAGATTGCGAAAAATAAGGAGTAGGGGGAGGGGGTGAGGCGACAGGCGCTCGCCCGCTTTAGCGCTCGCTTGTCCGATCTCCGCCTGGAAAAGGGAAGGAAACGGCTGCTACTCAGGCTAGTATGGTACGTATCGGAGAACCAGAACATTAACGCATGCGCTGACGAAATGTTTAATTTGAACAAGACATCGCGCCAGAGAGTCGTACCTGACGATTCCGCCCGGGACTTTGACCCGCGCATCGCTTTCGGACTCGGTTGGTCCTTCGCTGCTTTCAGATACTTACTTTCCAATCGGTAGGCAGTGCTTGAGAGGGAGAAATGTCGGCCCCTTAATCATATGAGATAGATCCCGTTCTTAAACACAGCTTAGTTCCGGCTAGTCAATTTAACGTATTTTATGCCATTAATATTCTTCAAAAAAAGTCATTGTATCTTCCATATGGTACCCACTGGAGTCGCGGATTAAAAAATGTACGCACGCGCCCTGCTAAAGGTAACATACATACATACATACATACATACGTTCACAAACTTTATTTTGAATTTCAGATTAGCTACAAGAGCTAATATCTTCGAGACACTACATTTAAGGCTAAAATACATTAAACATCCACATATAAGAAATTAACTTTTTCCAAGTTAGGCTAAATAGTTCTTATAAAAATTGTATTCACAGTGGTTTTAGGCTCTCTACTAGGTTCTTAAATTGGTTCTTATTTCCAAAAAATATATCTACGCTATGATGTGGTATGACTGATTTCCTCTCATCAGGACTCTGTGCCTTTATATTTCATAACCACGAAAAATAAGTTTTGAACAAGATCTGTGCAGTTTAAAATGCACTTTGTTCCAGTCGCCTGAGACTGCAAGTCATGTTTTAAAAAACAGAACCTGTTTATTTTTTTAGGCTAACTTGACTTTTATGTAAGAGGGGTTTAAAATGAAATTTTAGTATTTATAACCTAACAGATTCTTAAATTCTAGGTTCTACTATGCGGATGTTTACTATATATGATCCCGTAGACCCGCCAGCGCACAGCGCTCGGGAACTTTACAGATAAAAATCTCTCTTTCCTTTCTTGGAGATGGCTACAATGTTAGTGAGTTTCCAGTCCCCCGGGAGAATGCCGATCAGCAAGGATTTATTGAATAACATGGTCAAGGATGGCTGAGTTGAATTCACAAACACCGAAGCTAAATCCAGTCTGTGGTTAAGAAGCCGCACAAAAAAAAAACAAAACAAAACAAAACAAAACAAAACAAAAAAAAAACAAAGACAAGAAGCCGCTTTCGAACCCCATTCGACCGTAAGTTCTTTACAAAATGGCCCGATCGAGGGAGATAAAATAGAACTCGGGAGAACTTACCGTAGGAAATGACAGTTACTCTCTGCTTACCAAAAGCTGTTTTATGTGCATGGCGTTTAACTATAGGCAGGAATTGAGTTTTGAGTGTCCCATAACTCCTCCACAAATTCAAGACCTGGTTGGTTCATACTCTTTTTCGGTCTTGGCTTTCACACTTTTTTGAAGTGTAGTCTTAAGCCACGTACCAAGTCTTTTCGTCTCCATTAGCGTGCGATAATGGCTAAAAAGGATAGTAGTACGATAAGAGCTTGAGATAAACTTTTCCTCATAATCGGAGGACAAAAAGATTTGTTTTGCAGCGGAACACTGCACTTTTGGAGTACCGGTAAGTGCAAAGTACAGTTCTTTGTTCCCTTACCATGTCCATGTTGTAATGTTGAAACTGAATTATTATAAGTGTACGAATACAGAAACCGATAAGATGACACCAAAGATTAAAAAGAAGTGTTGAGATGCGTAAGACAGAGCTTGAGGAGGGAAGGTATAAGTATCCTTTGGGGGAGGGTGAGGGGGGTTAAGCAAGGTTGAGTGCATAATTCAACCTGCGCTGCGGATCATGAATATAACCTACAGAAGGTTAAAACGGATTCAACCTGAAAGCGGATTTTACCTGCAAGATATACCGGTACAGGTAGTGTACCCCTTCAAGTAAAATGTCCATGCAACTATACTTAACCCGCGGGGATTAGTATCGATTGTTTACAAAGATGGCCGGCTCGGCAGCAAGGTTCCTTCTTCAGAAATACGTTTACTGCATTGTTTAAAGGGGCTAGGTCACGCTATTTTAGGTAATTTTGTTTAATTTTGTTAATTATGACATCTAAACGTCAAATTGGCAGAGCAAGAGTCTTTCATTTCCAAAATCACGGCCACATAACAACTGACAATGATTTTCCAGCTGTGTAAATGACATTTTGATATAGACTGATATAAATTTGAAACAAGGTGGGCCGACGTTTTTCAAATTTACCCAAATTCAATCCGTTTCAATCCTCTCCAGTTTTGTCCATCCATGTCCCTTTTTGGCTTCCCTGTGTTTTGTTAGAGTTCTTCTATAGTTTTGAACAGTCTTTTTGATATTTTAGTTAATTCTATGACCATTCGATCAGTGCTGAAATTGCCTAAAATTCCGTCACCTAGCCCCTTTAAGAAAGGCTATCAAATATATGCAAATCCTAATGTCTCTATTATCATTCATTTTTCTTCCTTAATTTTTATCTTTGCCTTTTTAATCAAGCCTGGAGGCATACTACCAAGGATCCCCTAACCCGCCCTATCTCATTTTTTGGACCTTGGGGCCTTCGTTTCAGCTTCCCCATCTCACATGGTATTATTATTGAGGATTCCAAGAGATGGAAAAATCTTGCTCAAGGCCTTTGAACTTTTTAAACTTCAAAGGCCTTGAGCAAGATTTTTTTAAAAAGATCATTTGTTTTAAGTTAAATAAAATTATCTTTCTTTCTTCAATGAATCCGGCATTGTTTTATTGAGGCTAAGCAGCTACCTGGCAACATCACAAGATGCAAACTAAACTACTAAAATTTATAGCAATTTTAGAAACAAAGGTACACGGTATAAACTATCATGCATTCAGTCACTAAAAGGTCTTTTAAGTATTATAAAGAAAATTTTAAGTGACACTTTGGCAGCTTACCAGCTTAAAAAACTTTTGTAAGTTCCAAAGGTCTTCAACGATAAGGTTAAGTAAAGTTAAGAAGGCATAACCATGCATAGCAATAAATTGTGCAAATCATCGTGTTTGATATTTTTACAAGGCAGCAGTCCATAATCAGGAGAGTCCATCTTCACCAGCGGGTCTCTTCGTCAACACACGTGTACACGATTCCATTTTTGGAAGGCTTAATATTGTTCATACAATGAAATTACTTAATTACTTTTTAAGATGACACGGTGCTGCACACGAAGTGCTTTCTCTTTCAGTTACTAAACTAAACTGCTGACTTTGTCTACTCCTGAACTTGTTCATCGATCAGAACATAACAACTGAATGCTCCAGATAATTAGATTTTTGTAAAGTACGATATTAGCCAGATTAGTACCCATCATGGTTGGCAATGCAAGCCAAAGCGAAGTCGCTCTCGTCCCCCGAGGGTTCACACTGCTGGAGCTCATCCCGGTTTCTGTAGCATGAAGCGACTGAGACTTTAACTACTCATCCCTGGACGGGACGCTAAACCAAAGCATGCTCGTTCCCTGCAGTATTTCACTGTTGACCATCTGTACACGTGCACCCGAGTGAGGAGAGACCGTGCAGAGCAAAGTTTCCTGTCTTGGAAAACAGCAAAGCGACAACGCTGAGCCTTCAACCAGTCTGGCACACTGACTGAGCTTCCAGGCACAACTGCTCGCACAGGAGATCAAACACTTTTACTTCTTTAAAAAAATTCCCTTGGCTAGAAAACTGAAACTATTTACGTTTAATTATTTTAACACGTATATGAACTCAATAAAAGACTCTTGAACCTTGTTCATTACTTGTCTCAAGGCTATGCTCACAGTTATATATTGTTGGTTTATGTTGTCAACTAGCTGTGTATCAGTATCAGTTGCAAACGGCAGGTTGGTGATCGGTTCATGTTAATCCTTACATTTACTTTGGTTGTTGTTTTTTGGAAGAATGCGATCCGTGTCATTCACAATGCCCTTTTTTCCCGCGATCTGCCTCTCGTGACAACCTTATATTGTCGTCAGTTGCATGTTCATTTTATCTAAAAAATACTACATGGTAAGGAACTCACGATACAAGATTTAGAGTATCCAAAACTTTGGCCCTCATCAGTTATAGTCAAGGAAGACAGAATCAACGACAGACATTATTTCTAAGAACCAACCGGCTTAATCTAGAGTTTTAACGATAAACAATCTCAAAGACAGAATCTCGGGAGAAGGGGCAGGGGTGGAGAATAAATGAAAGGAATGTGCAGTGAGCAATTTCAAACCTTGAGACTTACCTTGAGGTAATCATTTATGTTCTATTCCTGATAAAGATTTCACGATCAAATAAGATAATCATATGTTGCCAGGTTACATTATTGAAGGACTTAAGGTTCTATATTTTTACTAAAGAATGCCGTTGTCCGCGATAATCTTGAGTCAGTCCAGTTCATACTTCAAACAAGCCAGTCAGAAATGAGTGTCGAATGTCGCTCTCGGGTTTGCATGATCATCCAGCTTCTTTCTTGTGTCAAATGCCACTTTGTCAGCATCTTCTTCTTCAAGGCCACCGTTGTCGCTTTCTTCAAAGCCAAATTTGACTGATCGAGGTTCAGCTGACTCTTTTGGCGGCTCATGAACAGTAGCAACTTCAAAGCTTACTGCTCCACTCTCCTTTCTTGCGCCAAATGCCACTTTGTCAGCATCTCCTTCTTCAAGGTCACCGTTGTCGCTTTCTTCAAAGCCAAAGTTGACTGATCGACGTTCAACTGACTCTTTTGGCTGCTCATGAATAGTAGCAACTTCAAAGCTTACTTCTCCACTCTCCTTTCTTGCATCAAATGCCACTTTGTCAGCATCTTCTTCTTCAAGGCCACCGTTGTCGCTTTCTTCAAAGCCAAAGTTGACTGATCGACGTTCAACTGACTCTTTTGGCTGCTCATGAATAGTAGCAACTTCAAAGCTTACTTCTCCACTCTCCTTTCTTGCATCAAATGCCACTTTGTCAGCATCTTCTTCTTCAAGGCCACCGTGGTCGCTTTCTTCAAAGCCAAAGTTGACTGATCGACGTTCAACTGCCTCGTTTGGCGGCTCATGAATAGTAGCGACTTCAAAGCTTACTGCTCCACTCTCCTTTCTTGCGTCAAATGCCACTTTGTCAGCATCTTCTTTGTCAAGGCCACCATTGTTGCTTTGTTCATAGCCAAAGTTGACTGATCGAGGTTCAACTAGCGCTTTTGTAGCAAGTTCAAAGCTTACTGATCTACTTTTCTTTCTTGTTTTAAATGCCACTTTGTCAGCATCTTCTTCTTTAAGGCCACCGTTGTCGCTTTCTTCAAAGCCAAAGTTGACTGATCGAGGTTTAACTGACTCTTTTGGCTGCTCATGAATAGTAGCAATTGCAAAGCGAACTGATCTACTTTTCTTTCTTGTTTTAAATGCCACTTTGTCAGCATCTTCTTCTTTAAGGCCACCGTTGTCGCTTTCTTCAAAGCCAAAGTTGACTGATCGAGGTTTAACTGACTCTTTCGGCTCCTCATGAATAGTAACAAGTTCAAAACTTACTGCTCCACTCTCGTTTAACGTACTAGATACTGATGGCATGTTAAAATTACCAGTTTGGACTTGTTCATTCAGCAAATTTTTCCCTGTCATTCCTCGTATTTCGTTGTGGAGGTCATTAAGAGGCAAAAGCAACGCCAGGCAACACGAAAGAGACCATTGTGGATTTTTACGCCACTCTTTAATAAAGCGGAGAAAATACCTGCCGTACTGGACTAAAAAAAGAAGAAGAAGAAGAAAAAAAGAAGTGAATACGTTTGTATGGTATCGCAAGTGAACGAGAAGCACAACAACGGAGCTTGGTACTTTGCAAAATGCATATTTCGCCCGACTGTTTTTTTTTCCCCCAGAGGTTGTAAATGCCCGGATGTTTGTTCGTGTCACTGTATTCCAATCATATTGTAAGATGCTGAAGTGTTTTCGATCGAAATTGAGTAATAATTTCTAGAAGGACTTACTTTGTTTTAGTAAAGTAACACAACTCGTAAGATGGTTTAAAAAAGAACGCTAAGCATATTTGAGCTTTGCCACCTAGCCTCTTTGTTTGAGTTGGCTAAATTTAAGGAAGGTGTCTGCTAATTCAAAGGTATTTTTGCGCGGTTTGCTGAATATGCGGGAAAAGAAGATCTTGACAAGTGTTATTGAAATCCAAAGAGATAATTGGGTGTAACACGTATTTTTCGCAGATAATTAATCAAGAATATTTGTAAACCGCTTTAAAATACAAAGCAATGTATGAAGTTTTTGTTTCTAGATTGAAGCTTAATTGACTCTGAAAAATGCGTGTTTACCCAAAATTTTCTCTTCGGAAACAAAGAGCATTTGCTAAGTTCTTCTTTCTCCGCATGGTTTTGAACCGCGCAAAAATATCCCTGTATTAAAAGACACCACCCATACGAGTATCTCGAGATGCGCAGAACGTATGCGCGATAGCAATAGTAGGCACCGTCCTTAAGTTGAAAATTTCACTTTGACATTGCAACTCAATCAATCTTTGTTATACCACAAGATGGAAAGTAATGAGCAAACAGATTTTCCTGATGCCAAAGAAGAGTGAATTAGATAAGAGTGTTGTTATAACATGAATGGGCTCCCCAGCACAGTCACAAATAAGTCTATTTTTAGAATACCCTTTCTCAGGAAAATCAGTTGTCATGTCCCTGAAAAAAACATGGAAGAATCAGTCACGCGTGGCATGACTTCTTCTGATTGGTTAAAATTGGTGGCCCTTTGTTTGTTTCGCGCGCAAAGTGAATCTAAAATAAATCAATTTGTGACTGTGCTGGGGCAAGACCACAAAGTGATAGATCAACATTATTTTCTAATCCACTCTTGTGCCAGAAACTCGGACCTCCATGGTTGCCTTTGGCTTTTCTGCAATGAACAACCATCCTCTCAACTAGGTCACTATATTGTAACAATGAACATTTCTTTTATTCGTCAAATTTAAGCATGGTGTGCTCATCATTTGGCAAAGTAAATAGTGCCACTCCCCACCCTCTGGGAGATCAAAGTATGGAAACGACTACGTATCTCCGGATCGATCTATAGCTAAAGAGGATTATGGGGGCACTTTGAATATAAGTCTGTAAGTTTGCTCTCTGATGAAAATTAAAAATAAAGGAATTGGGACCGCAAAGTACAAACCGATCCTTTGTCTCAATCGTAGCGTGGTATCTTCCAAATAAAGTGTAGTGCTGTATGTTAGGTAAGGGCTAAGAGTTCGTCTCAACTCTTTTTGATTTAAGCTTAAATACGAACAAAATGCTTACCCACAAGAATTGCAATAACCAGAAAATTTGCTCCAAATACCAATGCGTTGAACATGATATGGTCCATGTATGAGTCCAGCGAGGATTGTGCGCTCTCTACTGGTATTCTACTGACAACACCTATTACGAGGTTGACGAATGTGACGGCAAGGGAAGAAACCATCAGGTTGTTCTCAAATGGTTCCGCTATTGGCCGCTTGAACGCAAAGAGCATACCATAGAGACCTGATATAATCAATGCTAACCCAACGTAGGCTCTGCTCTCACCTCCTATCAGGATAATGCCTGAAGTTAATGTCACCTTTCGAGCCATTTCAACAACTTCCCAATACCATGTGCGAGTGTTGTAATTTGCGAATAAAAAGCGTAATCCTGTGACAATTTCTGGAATTGGATGCTGGGAATGTGTGGATTCATCGTCGGCTCTGTCGCCGTGTTTCTTCAATGACCTTTGGTGCCTCCACAGAACTACCAAAACAGCCAGAGGTAGAAACATGATGTACAAAATACTGCAATATGCAACAATCACAGATCGTCGGTATTCTTGGCTGGAACAATTGACATTAAAGTCAACTTTTAGAAACGTATCGCACTTTTCACGTTTTTCATAAAGGCACAGTGTTTGACAGGCAAGGGGAAGAACATTTGCTGTCTTGGAGCAGGTGTTTAGATAGGTTAGGTAAAGGAAAAAAAAGACTGTTCTGTAGACCAACTGCTTTGTTTCGGAAATTTTCTTCACTTTTTCCGCTTGACTCGGGAAAGTCTTTCTGCTTAATAAGACCTTCCTAGTGCCATAAATAATGAATGCTAAAACGACGACTGCACCATTGATACCGAGAACAGTGAACAATCTTCCAAAAGCATTGACTTTTAGATCTGGAAAGAGACAGTGGATAGGAGCAATCTGGAAAATATTTAGCTGTAACATCTCAGAATATTTCCCAATAAGCTCGAGAGAGTCTGGCCATTTGATGTATGCAAATGCATCGATAACTCCAAATATTACCTGGTAGAAACCGATTACAATTTTTAGTCTTCCAAGAATTATATCAACTACGGAGCGATCTTGTTTCTTCTTGGCTTGTTTCCTGCTTCTCCAAACCACAACCACAGCGATTATAATAGTTACTGCTGCCATGAAGGAAAGCTGTGCTGTCATCCATGCTGTTGAGGGGCACTCTTTGCATGTCTTCAACTGTTTGTAATATCCATAACTACACACTTCACACAATGGTCCTTCATATCCAGCAAAACATGTGGAGTTCATACCTCCCAGACATGATTTCGGTCTTGGACAGCTATATTCTTGAGGAAGAGGGTATCGGTACTCTATGATGGATTGGTCTCCAATAGAAGAATTCCGCTGTAAGAAGTCGCTGAAGGATTTGTAAAGTTCTTTGTATGTATCGTTCTCCCATTTCCACCAGTAACCCGGATTAAGACTAACCGTACCATTTTCGCATTTTAATCCGGGTCGTTGTTCACATGACTCGCAGGCTCCAAACATGTGCCTTCGAAAATATCCATTCACACAGTAACATGCCCGAAATCCAGCAAACGACTTTGTATCCGACCCTGAAAAAAATGAGAAAGCGCAATTAACTTATGTATTCATTTATTAGTAAAAAAAAAAAAATGACGAAAGATAGTTTAATTTTGTTATCTTATCTTTTCCGTATTGTCTATAAACGTTTCTTATAATTCACTCATATTAACAAATCTATATTTTGCACCAGGCCTCTAATGCTGTTGACATCTTTTACCGAAAAACTGAACTCAAAGATCTAAGAAACTGTTTTGGAACATTGCATGATACTACCACTGAATCCTCTGGAATATACCAATGTATGAAAGACTCGTGGGAACACCCATGGTATTGACATTCTAAAAGGAAATTGCCTTAATTTCTACTTTACAAATTAAGTGAAACAATGCGCAATCTCAATATCGTTTTACTACAGTTTTTGACTGCTTTTAAAGAGTTACCCCGACACTTTCATCGTTTGTAGCTTATGACAGCTTTAAGTATCGTATAAATGAGGGTAAAAAAAGGTTTAATTTAAAAATAGGGGAAAAGAACCTGCAAGTCGATTTTGGCAAGAGAGGGAGGAAAACCGGACCTCCCAGAGCAAAACTGTCGAGTCAGGTTGGGACTGACTGGAACTCAGTCCACATACGATTGCAGTGGTGGGAAGCGCTGTCTATGACCACCATGCCATCCTGACTCCTAGAGTTCCATTTGGTCTCTAGTAGAACTTCATAATTTGTCTGGCACTATGAATCACTAAAGTGGTCGAGATATGAGAGTGTTTAAATGACAAGTTAGAAAAGTTAGAAAAAGCGTTAAGGAAAAGGTACAAAAAAGGTATGTAACTCTTGATTTTTCATCAAATTTCTCTTGCTGAGACGATGAACGCTCCAGGAAGTTAATCAAGAAATCTAGTTTTGACTTGGCCTTTTGGCCTTAGCATTGATTTGTTTCCTTATTGTTTTCTATTGGAAATCATAAAAGGTAAAGAGTTGCTGACGACCAGGCTCATTCCGACATTTCCTCGTCTGGGCTTGGTTCTTCAAAAGCCGGTTAAAAGCTAATCCCAGATTAAAAATTAACCAAGGAGTTTAAATCTCCACTCCCAAATTCTGTTCAATGCAACAAAAAAAAAAAAAAAAAAAAAATCACCAAAAAGTTGAAAACGTAAAACAAAAATTTACGCTAATCCTGGATTAAGTTAATCGGGTTAAGCGGGCCCTGAGTGTTTTGTATAATTGTGTGGGGCATGCAGTTT
>NC_090881.1:4479417-4486917 GCF_036669935.1 Montipora foliosa
TATCGGTGCTTACAACACAAGTGGAAAACATGCACGCTGTGTCGTATTTCACGTATGAGACATTCACTGTATACGACATTCAGTATACGCAGGATTTTGGGACAATCGCTAAGGAATCTCTAAAGCGAAGTGCACATCCAGATGGGCAGCAAAGTATCACACGCAAAACAGGTCGTACTCTCCTGTCCCTCAATTTGCCATGTTCCTTTCTCCTATAGCACCTATAGATACCACCTTTACCAATTGAGGACATAACACCATGTATGGAAAAACAGATTAAAGAGTGGTTAGAGAGTTATAGGCCAGTACGCCAACAGACTGTTAGGAGCGAGACCACAAAAGGTAAATATGGGGCCTTGCCACCGCCTGTCTACGCTGTTCAACTCACGAGCAACAAGTCTGCCAGGGGGGAGGGGTCCCATGTCGTTTGTCTGAAATTTAAAAGGTCTCGTGTCGGTGCTTTGACAATGTTTCACGTTGCTTTGACCGTTGCTGTCGGAAATTTAAAGAAAGGATGTCGTTTGTCGCAATTTCTCTTTAAGTGTTGTCGCTACTTGTTAGGCCATGTCGCTTCTCGGAATTTAGACTTCGATTCCATGAACAAAAATAAAGGGTATCATTAGCGAATGCGTGTTGTTAGTAAACAATTTGTGGACGACGGGGACGACGGGTGTGTTACACAATCCGGCAGGGCTGTTCGTGCATTTGTGCGTCTCGACTTGTGACGGTAAGTAGTCTAAGTAGTATTGACAGTTGTCTTTATGACGCTCAAGACTATTTATTGGGTGATTACTTCACGAAAGATAATGGTCTAACTGTCTTCTTTTGATTACTTCGATTCGCTGTAATCGGCAGGAAAACAAATCCACATGTAGAATAAATGCAATAGGCCACTTTCGAAAATATCATAAGACTCTTTGTTTGTCCCTCCAAATTTTGCATAAGCGTTGTTTCCAGTTTCTCTTGGGACCATTGTAAATCCCAAGAGAAAACAAAAACAATGCTTATGCAAAATTTGGAGGGACAAACAAAAAGAACTATTATTTTCGAAAGTGGCTTATTTATCAGTAGTTGTTAAGAAAGGTAAAATAAACGATTACATAGCGTTAACAAACCAGCAAATAAATGAATTATTTCAACTTGTACACTTTGTATACAGTTTAAACTGAGCGCATTACATAGCGAATATGAATAATTACCTTGCATTTTTACTCATAAACTGAGATTTATCGACAACAGACAGAGATCCTAAATTTTAACTGACAACCAACAAAGTGATTAAATTTTGACTGAAAACCGACTCGCCGACCCCCCATTCCCCCCCCCCCCCTCCTCACCCCATCCCATTCAGACCCTCTTGCCTCTTGTTAGGTTCCCAGTGATTTTACTAATGCTATCTATCAACACCGCACTGATGCTTTTGTTTTAATTAGTCAACTGTCCGTTCTAAGTTATTGTTATTGAAATCTCAATTGCTTTGGACTTTCCCTAATGCATATAGCGATATTTTTTGTTTACAAACATTGAAGTCGCATTCATGATATTCAAATAGACCATTTTCGAATTCTCATGGCTGGATTAGATCTAGCATGGAATGGAGGCTAATACGGGCAAATCTTTTCAAATGCAAATTAATTTGCCCACATAAGCCTCTATTTCATGCTTGATTCAGTCCAACCGTTAGAATACGAAACTGGCCTATTTGCAAACCACGGAACAAAAGAAGTCATTGTTTCAACAGCCAATTAGGTTCTGGTTGGCATATTAATAACAATGGTGACGTCACAGGAAACATCGCTATAGGTGATCTGCATCTTTCCAGCGCCGTTTGATCCGGCTCAAGATGTTGCGAAACATTCTTTTACGTTTCGGCTGCAAGACTTTGAAATGGCCAGCCAGATTAGTTGTAACTTGTAGTGGTAATCGTTTGAAAGCGTTTTCAAGGGTTAGTAGTAATGCCAAGACCAGTCATTCTAATGTCGTCTGTCTTAAAGTCTTACTCAAACTAGTATGCATATTTTTTTAGATAAACAGGGTTATTGAAGCATAGTTTTATTCGAATTGTTTTACCTCTAATGAAGCGATTAGGAGTATTTCTACCCCCCCCCCCTGCCCTGGATGGGATGCCAGTCTATCGCAGGGTTACCCCCAGCATTTCGCCAGTGGGTGTAGAGAGGCACCGTACGTGAGAGTAAAGTGTCTTGCTCGAGAACACAACACAATGTCCCTGGCCAGGACCCGGACCCGGACCACTCGATCCGGAGTCAAGCACTCTAACCATGAGGCCACCGCGCCTCCCACACAGCGCATTATCTTTCAAAGTCGTCGACTCTTGAGCAATGAACTAGTATCTAACCTTGAGAACAAGCACTGCAGTCAAAGTAACTTTTTCCAGGAGCCTTATTTATGTGAACAAACGTGCCATTTGGACACCTCTTGCAACTGTCGCTGACAAAAGCTGGAGTGTCTGAGTAGTAACCACCTGAGGAGCATATAGATAATATCATGGTACTCTTTCTTGAAGAATGAAAAGTGCAACGAGACAGCAAAGCGTCATAAGTACATACTGCTACTTCTACTAAAATTGATAATAATAATAATAATAATAATAATAATAATAATAATAATAATAATAAAATTAGTAGTAATGATGATAATGATAACGATAACGATAATCATAATGATAACGGAACAAAGAGTAACAGACAAATGCGAACCTGAGAACACAGACCAACTCAAAAAGAGAAAACAGAAAGAAAGGGAATGAAAGACATGACCAGTGGTCACAAATGGTGATGCGCGGCCAGTTTGTTCGACAGACACAAAATCAAAAGGGTTACTTATAGAAAGAAAGTTTAATTACTGTAGCGCAGGATCAAGCTTTTAAGAGAAATTTTGACTAAAACAAAAATTGTCAAATCACAAAACAAAAAAGAATGTACAAGACGGAGGATGAAAGTGTAATGCCTATCTTTTCTGGATGCAGTAAACTAGCGCAGAGAGAGAATAGAATGAGACAAGTAAACATGGGGAAAGCTATTCTCTGGGACCTCTGTAGCTACAAGAGAACAAAAGGATTTGAACACTCAAAAAGGTGGTTTGAACACAACCCAGAACGTTATTTAGAAAATGACAATTGGAAGATCTTGTAGGATTTTACGATACCGTGAGACGGATAAGGTGTTAAAACGAGAAGACCAGACCTGCTGGTGCTTGACAAGGGACAAAAGATGTGCGAGATTGCTGATTTTTCTGGCTCACAAGATGCTAGAGTAGAGCAACGTCAAGAGGAGAAGTTGGATAAGTACTCAGACCTCGCAAGGGTAAGTTGGGCATTTTTCCACTAGTGATCACGTGTTATGAAAGCCGCCACACTGGAGAGCAAATCGCACACTGGGACATGCAATGCTCTACTAACTGAGGTACGAATGTACATGTTTATAAGAGACAATTCCTTAAATTGTCTTTATCAGTGCGAGCATCAATCTTTCGAAAAACTATTTTAATCGCAATGCATTGAAATCCGAGCTGGTTCAGGTATGGAAATTAAAGAAATGTACAATAGCTGCTATTATGGGTTACCCGCACTTCAAATCAACGTTTCTTTCCTTGATCAGTCCTTTCACGGGGACACATGAGTCCAACAAATTGACCTGCTCCCAACTGTGTGGCTTTGTAGCTCAGTTGCAGGTAGAGCATTGCACCAGCATCGTAAGATCCTTGGTTCGAATCCCGTTGAAGCCGCCTGATTTTTTTCTGGTGTCAAAATGAGAAATTTGCTTCAATTGTCCTGATAAGTGCGAGCATCACTTCGATCTCTCGAAAAACTAACCAATTAAAATGTATTGAAATACCAGCTGATTCAGCTATGGAAATGAAAGAAATGTACAATGACCGTTAATAAAGTTGACCTCAGTTTAGGTGGTGTTAGTGTCAGAGCGCGTGGAACCGAGGCTCTCGGGTCAACACTCGATCACACATAAAGATTATCATATTCCCCGTACGGCCCCGCGCCCGCTTTCATTGTCAAACTATTGGGAAAATTCCTGTATGAGGGCCGTACGCATTAGCGCGAGCAGGGCCGGAAAAAGCTGTACGTACTGCTCCGTGATATGCGATTTTAGAGGATTTCGTCGCTTTTAAACATTCAAGTTATTTACAGCCAGAAAAGCAAATGAAAACAACATATTAGATAAATTGTCTGTCTAGATTTTTGTTACTTATTTTGTCCAAATTTCAAATTCTGAGTGCTCATGAATAGTGTAAAGAGCCCATATGATAAAATGCTTATTGACTGAGTTTAGGTAGGACCAGACAGGAAAATACTTGGTCCTCGGTCCGTTACGCCATAACTTCGTGCCAAATATTTTCCGGCCCTCCCACTCAGTCAAGAAGTACATAGCAAGAGATTTAGTGAGAGAAATGCGGAAGAAAACAACGAAGTTCATTCCAGAATTTACGTTTTTCTTAAAAGAAGAGAAACTACAGTCGTTGAAAGGAAGCTGCCCTTGTATCGCACATTTGGGCTTGTTACCTCACTTAACACATGCATATCGTTTACAGAGCCTTACCATATTTTACTACATTAAGATTAGGCGAGACAAACCTCAAATTACTCGAAAAAAAGTGAAGAAAATAGTCAAGAATCAAGGAATCAAACAGTCCTTCAAGAAGAAATTCTTGTTTTGACCCGAAAGCCTCGTTTTCGCGCCTTGTGAAACAAACACCGCTGAGACGTGCGCTCGACTGTAATAACAGCTATTGTGCACGTTATGATTGGATCACCAGGAACAGTAACAAACACATTAGAAATGTGGCCAAGAAATAGGAATAGAGTGCTGCCGAGCTGAATTGACACAGAGAGCGTGCATCTTGGAAACTGTTAGTATCATACGGAAATGCTTAAAGGAAATGAAAGGAAGGAAGGAAAGTTTATCTAGCGCTGGAGTACTAATTGGAGACACTGTAAATTGAAATCAACAAATTAACGCAAAATGAAATCAAATGTTGGGATATTTTTGGAGAGGAGAAAACCGGAGTAGCCAGAGAAAAACCTTTCAGTGCAGAGTATAGAACTAACAAACTCAATCACGACACACGACGTTGAGTCTGGGAATCGAGCCCAGGCCGCATTGTTGGGAGGCGAGTGCTCTCACTACTGCGCCATTAATTAGGACTTAACTGGCATAGAGTCGATGTGTGGAGGAAAGGTCAAAATATCTACTTCCAACAGTGTAGCATAGAAATACTGGAGGAAGCAATAAACAAGTGCAAGGAGAGCTACGAAAATTATCTGGAGTAAACGTTGCAAAATCTTTTAAAATAAATACTATTATAATAAGCAGCACACAGGAACAGATCTTGTTAACTTGATTTTATTTCTAGATTTCCGAGCGGGTTCGTCTGATTACGCCGACTGCATCAGGGGGTTTGAACAAGATGGTTAAAAGGGTCTAATTTAATACCTTATTTACAAAGTACAAATCAAGGTCAAGCAAGGGTATGAACAGCGAAAAACCATGAAAAACACCTACACAACAGTACGTGCAGGATATGACTAAAATTCTGCGTTACGCTGAGAATTGTATTTTTGGGGCTCACGGATTTGCGTGAACCCCCATTGCCATTCCAAATCGGTTCTTGGTATTCGATTCTTGTATGCATGAATGAGCTAATTTAATGCATAGGGTCTGTGTAAGCTTACCAGCAGGGCACTTTTTGCACTTTGGTCTAGTGTCAGAGATATTAACAAAAGTACCAAGCGGGCATGGGAGAAGCTTGAAGTCACTTTCTTCATAATATTTGGCAAATCCAGCCTGAAGAAACACCTTGCGCACAGATTCCCTCGCGTTACCATGAACATTTGAGATATCTATAAATTCGGAGTCGTCTTTCTCTACACCCCTGAAATTCAAAATAGATGAGCATTGAAACAGGACACGCTAGAAACGAGGTGGCTTCATCATCAAGCAATACTTTCATGCCTTCTTTATTACCGTAATTTATGAACAAAAGGACACAGCCTCCTGCAATTTCAGTGTAAAGCCCTTAGATATAAAGTTACTCCTAATTTCCAAGAATAGAAAGAATAGAATCTGAAACACTCTTCCCAAGTATAGGACGTTTTCAACCAACCTCTAGGGACACCAATAACAATAAAGAAATGTATGACTTCTGGTGGACGAACAAAAGAAGCTAATGAGAGATCTTTTGTTTTCGTCCACCAACATGGCGGCGATGACGTCACGTGAAAACCTCCTATTCGGCCGTTTAGGTGCTAAAGTACTAAAGATGCCCGTCCATCTTAGTGAGCTCTAAACTGTCTCCTCCTTCTGTTATTAGCTACAATCTGTAAGTAAGGCGACGTGACATTAGGCATGATAAAGTTATCGATTAGATGATGAAAATTACGGGTAGAATTATATTTAAGACAACCTTTCGGTGTCCTCATGACACCATCATCAGGTCAAAATATAATTAGATATTATATTTTGACTTGATGATGGTGTCATGAAGACCTTGTTGTCTTAAATATGATTCTAATAATGCCAAATAAATAAGGAAAACTCTTAGTTCAACGCCGGGAGCCCATAGCAAGGAAAGCTTGGTTCCCATAATAGCCGCGGATAAGTATAAGCCACGGAATCTTCCCATATTAAGCTACCGTAGTTTTAGATGGATCTTAAATGAATTTTGGATTATAGCCTCCCTTCTCAATCACAAGGGCTGTCATCAGTTAACTATGTAAGGCTTATGATTAATGTAAACGTTTGCTTTGACGATTCTCAGCTTAAAAGGTCGATTTAATAAATGAATAATTACCGATTAGAGGGGAAAGAAGCAGATTGGTTCCGCCGTTATTATAAGCAGGCGAATGCAGAATGTTTCAATAAATGGTAGAGATTCGGCTCCTCTGCAAATTTCAATGTTCTAGTTTACCACGAAAATGTTAACACCTTGATGATCTGTGGTGAGGAAAGAACTTCATGCCCTTTGGGACTGGATGTTAAACAGATTGACGATTAACACGTCCAAAACAAGTGCTGTATTATTTTTATCAAGGCAAATGGGAGTTGCCTTAAATCTATTCAATGGCGGCGTTAATATTGATCTTAATGTAGGACCTACCAAACTGAATTTTTGGGGGTACTTATTGACCAAGACTTGCAGTGGAATTTTCACATTAACTACATTTCACGGAAAGTTGCTAAATATGTTGGTATTAACGATAAAATGATATATGAAATGGATCATATATATGAACTACGAATATGAAATCAAGTGAAGTTATGATCCTCGCAGTTATGAACGCAATTTTTGCAATTGCCTAAAGATGCCTCAAAAATTCAGGATTTCAACCGGGTTTGAACCCGTGATCTCGCGATTCCGGTGCGACGCTCTAACCAACTGAGCTATGAAGCCACTGATGTTCTGGTCTGGTCATTTGTGGGTTCCAATGTTCCCGTAAGGAATGAATCAACGATGAAATGATATATGAAA
>NC_090881.1:4494417-4524417 GCF_036669935.1 Montipora foliosa
GCTCATAACTGCCTCGCGCAGTCACACTAGAGCATCATTGAAATACAGTTGCCTGCATTTCCGTGAACGATGCGGCCAACCAACCACCAAAGTGAGCGAATGTAGACAATGGTATATGTTAACCATTGTCTACATTCACTCACTTTGTTGGTTGGTTGGTTCGAATCCCATCTGGGGCTCGGATTTTTTCCGAGTTCCCAGTGGGTTCATTTGTAACACCTTGTATTTGATATATGTTAACCATTGTCTACATTCGCTAAATTTAACAAATTGAAAAAATACACAACCCGCATATAGCAAAGCTAATCGAGGCGGGCTTTGTAACTTACAATCAAATTTAGCTCATTAGATTAATAGTAAATCAGGTAAAGAAATAAATAAATAAAAATAAAAATGAAGTGAAATAAAAAGGTATACACATACATTCACAGATAGCTATCATTTACATAGATAGAGCAAGACCCTATAAGAAGACGTGAAACATAAGGAGGTAATTATAGCTTGGGCGTGATTAATGATAACTGGTAATTTTTAAGATTAACGTTAAGACATCAACATCATCATCCTCATCACCAAGCACCGCGTGTAAAAATAGGTGAATTTTGTTTTTTAAGGGTCTTTTCCCAAGTTTGCGCAAGTCAGGCTTCAGGCAATTCCATAGCTTAGCTCCGAAAATGGAATTAAAGCCGAATACTCAGTCTTGATTTATTAACATATAAGTTACCAACACCTCAAAAATCTAGTGTTATATGAATGAACGTTGGATGAACAAGCGAAAAGATCACAGATATTCTGAGGTGCAGAATTGCTAGATATGTCGTGCATAAGAGAATATGCTATTTCAAAACGAGGCACGAATTTTGTACAATTTTTAAAGTCCTACTTTTATTTGATACACCCCTTAAGCTGGTCAGGATTTCACGAGGATCACTGTGACGTAGATAATGAAATGCTGTTGGCGTGGGTCCTATGTTTTCTAGGTGATCAGCGCCAAGGTGTCGCTCTGTGATCGTTTTCAGTACTTTTCAGTTTTAAAAGAATCTATCATGTCTATCTATGTCTATCATCTGAGAAGGTGCCTCTGAATCCGGAAGTGAATACAGCAGCAAAACGGAGGATTTTCAAGTAGGTCATGAGTCCAGAGAAGACTTGACCGAGTTGCGTGCCAATTTTTAAAATGGCGGGCAATTTGAACGCTTTTAAAAGGGATTGTAGAAATTTCGCCTCTCGTTCGTCGGAATGTAAAAATTCTTTCGCAAAAGTTCATTTTTTAATATAAACTTTCAAATAGGAAAATAAAAATTTTCACGTTGTGGACATTTAACCGCAAAGAATCGCAGGGTGGTTTAGTGGTCATCAACCGTGCCTCCCATCTCTGTGACCCAGGCTCAACTCTGGCCTCGGGTCGTATGTGGGTTGAGTTTCAGTCGATCTCAATCTGACTCCGAGGGTTTTTCTCCGGGTACTCCGGTTTTCCTCCCTCCTCAAAATCGACTCCCGGCCTATTCCATCAGGCTGTGGTGCCGTGCTCCGAGGTCATACATGGGTCGTGTTCAGGGGCCGAGCGCCTAGCCGGCAGCACAGCTCCTTCGGCCCGACCTCTTTGAGCTGCGCCCTTAGTAATTCAGTCTCCGACTGCGAGAAAGGGCGATTGGCAGATCAGATCTTCTTCTTCTTCTTCTTCCTCATTATTATTCCCACTCGTAGATGTAACTATAATTGTAGCACATTCTTATCAGTGTTGGTCCGACTGGGCGTCGAACTCGGGAGTGGCCTACAGCCTGAGTAACTTCAGTTGCGCTGACATATAAATCAGTATGTCATCTTGTATGACTCACATTGATTGTTTGTGGTTGTGGATAGTGAACACTCGCTCTCCAATGGTGTTGATGGGGTTGTCAGAAAGCATTCTGTTGGGGAATCAAAAAATTATCAAGTAAGTCGGTAATTTCTTCCCACAGATTTAAAGCTATGTGAGTGACAAGGAATCTGAGATTAAAGCATAGGTAGAACATAATTTAACGTGTCTCTATGTGACGCACGAGAGGCCGGGTACGGTCGCTTTTGGCCTGATTTAACTGACTGACATACAGTAGTCGAAGATCCTTTGAATTCCTGAAGGCACCGTCTGGGATTTCTTGAAGTTTGTTTCCACTCAATAATCTAAAACAGAAATAGCTGCTTATTGAAACACGTTACGTCTCTAAGGAATATTGTTTCAGGTGAGAGAGACAATTAAAGGGAGAAGAAATATATTATTTTCGAGAAAAAAGAGATATTGCAAATAGTCTTAAGCAAGCAGTTTACCTAAGGCTCTTACCTCGGATAGCTAAAACGGTGTAGTATGGTCAACCCATGGTAGCTGTGATTAAAAAAAAATGTTTCACTGCTCTTACTTACAGATATTCAAGACTGTCAAGCTTGGAAAAACTTCCATTCGGCAAAAAAGTAATCTTGTTATTCTGCAGGAATCTGAGGCAAAAACGGAGAAAGATTACCTCAATAGTTTTTTTTATGAGTAAAGTAGTTAACCTCATGGTAAGTAATTTGTTACTCTTTCCTCCTCTTGGTGTAAATAAGAGAGATAAGAGAGGCAGTGCAGTTTTGAAATATTTCCGCCTTGAACCATTAATACACACAAATAGATATAGATTTAAAAATAAATAAATTGACACAATTTTTCTTAAGAATGGAACCACACTTTCCAAAGAACCGATATGTGCCCTCGGAATTTACTTTTCTTACAACGAAGAAGTAGCAACGAAAAAGAACCTTCTATGACAAACTTGTACCGTTTAAGCAAATAGTTAATATCTGGCCATCAAGAGACATCCCTAATTGACAGAAAAATTAACATAGTCAAACATTTGCGCTTTCGAAGCTAACATTTGTTTGCAGTGTTCTCGATACTCCTCCTTCCTTTACAGAAGAGGTTAATGGAATAATTTTCATTTTATCTAAAACTGCAAGCAGCCTAAAATTAAAAAAATCTACCATCGTAAGACGTAAAGGGGAGGGAGGTCTAAGCATGACTGACTTTACAGTTTTTGCTAAAGCTTTAAAATTATGTTCAGTGGGTTAAGCGCTTGTGTTCTACCGATGATGCACCATGGAAAGCCATTCCGAAGTCTCTGCTTGCAAGTGTAGGTGGTACACTGATCTTTCATTGCAATTAGTGATGTCAATTGCTAAGGTTAAGAGAAATCACTACCAACATTTTATAAAGATGTCATAGCCTGCGTGCAAGAATTAATCCACACTGTACCCAAGACGAAAACTGGAGTAGTCAATCAAATTATATGGAACAACGGGCACATAAAAATAAACACACGGCCAGTTTTCTACAGAAATTGGAATCAAAGCGGGGTTCAAAATATATCCAGTATATTTAACGAACAAAAAAAAAATGCTTTTTTTCATATCATTCCTTCCAAAAAAAATTACAAGTAAATTGCAACTTTCTAGAATATTGGGGGCTAATTTCTGCAATACCTCGTAAATGTTACAATTGCAAACCGAGGATATTTCCTCCTCTGCAGTGGACGTAGTCAGTATAGCATTTAAAACATTATATTAATTGAATATAAAAAAAGACTAAACGTTACTGATGTTTTCTTTAACCAAAACGTTTCCGACCGTACAGTCATCGTTAGTGGCGTACATGGTGGAAATTTACATATAACTTGGTTTTGTTCGATTAAGTTATTCCCTAGGGGAACAGTTTCGCAATAAAAGAATGTACTTGTTTGTTTAGGGTTGGTTTCTCGCAAGCAATTAGCAGGCCCTCCATTATGTTCCTCCGAAAGGTGGTTTTCTCGGTGCATGCAATGTTCCATGTGTATGCGTGGGTTGGATGTTTTGCGAGGTGACGGACTGGCTCGCAGTTATGAGACTTGCTCTCGTTTTCTGCCTTTCGCACTGGGAAGTTTCTTTTTGTTTCTTCAATGTAGGTTTCGCCACATGTGCACTCAGCACGATAGATGACAATTGATGTCACGTCTATTTTCACAGGGCCGGGTCCCTCTGGGTGAGACAATCAACCACATAGTTGACAAAATCTAAACGTTAAACGACTGCTCTGCAATGTCTCCAAAAATACTGTGTTCACCTTCAACAACCGCCTAAACAGACAAATTGATGGGTGCAGAATGGGAAACCCCTTGTCGCCAGTGCTTGCAAACATCTTCATGGCTAAATTGGAGGAAGACGTAGTGCACCCATACCATCCTCTCTTCTATGACCGGTATGTAGACGACTGCTTCTCTAAGAAAGTAGAAAACGAAACCGACCGACTGCTTTACATCAAGTTCACAGTCGAGGAAAAGCCCAATAATTTCCTTAATACTGCTTATAATTATCAAGACCAAAATTTCCACCGTCGTGTATATCGCAAACAAGGCAATGTCCCAACCCACTTGTCATCCCAAGTACCATCTAATTGGAAACGAAACAGGATGATGGGGGCGCTACACAGAGCGAAGCGGATATCAACTAGTTCTGAGTCCGACATAAAAGAAATCACTGAAATCTATCGCAAAGCAGGTTATCTAGACTGTTCACAGTCCCCTATTTTTCCGTTTGATCGTCGGGATCGAGCACAAACTTTCACCATATCTGTTTTAAAAAGCGAGCGCGAACTGGGGAGAGCGATATAACTACTGAGTGGGTGGGGGCGTGGAGGGGTTTTGGCAGGAAAAATAGAGAGACTGTCCGATCTTTACTGCGACTAGTGTTCAGCGAGCAACCTCGTTCCCAGGGTCTCTCATCTTAACGCCTGGGGCGAGCGAGGAGGAGAGGAAATGGATAGGAAATGGAGACACGATTTTACTGTTTTTTGTTAATTTGTTGTGAAACCCAGACGCTCTGTTCGTGGGGGACTAGGAAGTGTCACCATATTATGGGATAAATGATTTCTCGTGCGCTAGTTATTGGAAGTTTTCCCGCCTGAGCGATTATACAAACTAATGGTCATCAACAATCATTGAATAATAGTGCATCTTCGTCTGAAAACAAGGGTCGTTCACGGCTTTGCACTCATTGATGTAGAACTCATTATCAATCGTTTCACCTGCTGCACGCCAGCATCGTTCAAACCTGCGTCGTTTTACCTTTTCATCTTTGATGTCGTTTGTGCTCCATGGTGAGGCAGGGCGAAGCGGAACTATGCGTTTTTTCAGAGGCATATTTTGTGGAAGCGAATACACTACATCATTATACTTAATATCAAGCTCAAATACATTACCAAAGTAATTTAGTTACATAAGTAGTAAGTTGTTTACATATGACGACATGCATTGCGACTCAACTCATGTTCGTGGATGATTCTTTACTGCGCCTTTCAATAACATGCGGACTCTAAAATTCGAAGGTCAACCGACAAATGCGTTTTTCGCTACCGTCAATCAAATGTTCGGCGGCTCCTCCGAGCTTCCGACCACTGTCGAGTGCATAATAATCAAATCACATCGTTAAGCCCAGTTCAGTCAACAAAGTCGGAAGCTGGGAGGAGCCGCCGAACATTTGATTGACGGTAGCGAAAAACGCATTTGTCGGTTGACCTTTGAATTTAAGAGTCCGCATGTTATTGAAAGGCGCAGTAATTTCCGCGATTTTTGGTGATGAGCGACCTCCACAAGGACCACAAGTGGATGAATACGAAGCTGACAGTGACTCTGAAAAAGACAGCTCGAAATTGAGGATCACGGCATAGCACCTCCAACGCGTACCATTTTCATATCCAGAAGGCCAGTAGGAACTCCTTTTTGACTGGATTTGGAAGGTTTCTTGGCAGATGTCATTTATGAGCAAATTAAAAATTAGGCATTAACTTAAGCAGCTCTTTGTAAGAAATTGAGAAGCTTGTTAAATTATGATGAAGAAAAAGCAGAAAAAAAGATTTTGCCGTTAACTTATGTATTTTCTATAAAATGTGTCAACAAGGAATGCTTTCAAATTTTCATTTAATTATTAACAGCCACTTAACTGAGAACTGATAAATGGACAAGATTTTATCTGACAACTAATATTTGCAATCCACCACCCAAACCCTCTTACAACATTCTTACAAAGAACGAGAATTGGAAAAAAAAATACCGAGGTGCTGAAACGAAAAACAGTATATGCACTGGATCTGATATCATACATTTAAATCAATCTTAGTCAGCAAAAATTAGAATAAACGGCCTAAACAAACACCTTGGCGCGGATGCAGGGTATGCAGGGGATGTGGGTTATACACGTGGTCACTTATACACTTATACGAGCGCGTAGAAGGGCACACTAGAAAAGTCGTCTTCGATTTACAAACACTATAACCTCCAACACAATAGTGAAATGCCTGAACGCTTCATTGAGCAATTTCACATCATCGCGAAATGTAGCGGCAAAATTGATTGCCTCGTTAAAGAAATGTTATACATTCGCATGCGTAAACCAACATTGAACGTGCAAACGGATTCCATACCGCGCCAAGATGTTTGTTTAGAACGTCTATTCTAATTTATGCTTATCTTGTACCTTTCGTTATTTGCATGCTATTTAATAGTCTCTTGATAATGACGTCATGACGGCCCTGAAACGTCGAGCAGCAATAAATCTTTCCTGGTTTTTTGAATGCTTTACATCAAGAAATTCAAACCTATTTTGAACGTCCAAACGGATCCCATACCTGCAAAACTTTTTGTTTAACTTGTAAATTATTCTTATCTCTTATTGTTCGTCTTGGTATTTATATCACTTATTTTTATACATTTTTGACTTGATAATGACGTTACAGTAACGTAGAAACGTAGTCGATTTTTATTCAGCTTTTTAGCTTTTTAGATCTTAGCATGCCTTTAAAGAAATGTTCTGTCGCAATTTTTTATTGTCAAATATATTTCTTAGTCATTTCTTTTCCGTAACATCGTGAAACAAAGAATAATACCTCAATCTTCCAACGCTCTTTCAAACGTCAATCAGACATGCTAACCATCTGTGTAAATGTTTATCTTCCCGCCCTGCTCCCCTGCGTGGCCTACGGAAATGATCATGAAGTGCGTTGCGATTTTCCTGCCCGCGTAGGCCTCGGAGTCAGCCTTAGCCCAGTGCTCATCCAAGTAACAACTTTAAAACGCAAATACAAAGCTTTCCCTAAATACTACACCCAAATCGAATATAAGTTAACTTACTGGTTAGTTGGTTGAATTGGTGATGCAGTACAGAGGTACTTTTATGAACAGGATATTTATAGAGCAAACAAAGAGTGGACTCGGACCGAACGTTTTTCCCGATTGATAAAGGGATTGATAAAGTAATTGAAAAGAAGAGCACTGATTACCTGGAAGGACTATCCTGATAAAACTAGGGGGATACGACTTTAATGAAAAAAGCGCATTTATCTCTTTGTTTATTTATTTGTTGTCTAAGAACAGAATTGTGGAGATTTCCATCATGATTTTTAGTCTGAACCACCAAATTCTAGAAAACGCGTTCTTTTCAGGCTCTTTTAAGTTTTTCGCATTCGTTCTAATTACCCCAACATCATAGACTTAATCGAAATCATTTGTGTAATTTTTTTCAGCCCAAATTGGTAATTTTCTCTCATTTAGTGGGAACCGGCATTTTTTTCTTTTTCTATTGCTCAAAATTTAACCAAAAAAGGGAAATGAATAAAAGGTTGATCAACAGTGATCTTGCAAATACTCTAGAGTCTTTTCTGCCAGGCAATTCTTTGTGGAGTGACCGGTTGCAATACAGTTATAGAATCGCAAGTCCTGAGAAAACATTTTCTGGGAGTTGACTTATTTCATTGTTATCAAGCCGTTTAGAAATGAAAACATCAAACGCAATGTATATAAAAACTACTCTAAAACTAAGTAACGTGGTACTGATTTATCGTAATGCTACCTTTTAAAGTATAAACAAATTCCGTCTCCTCTTTTTGACCCTGTAGAGAGTACCGTTAACTTGTGCGAATAGTGTATGTAATAGGACTACATGCTGTCCAATTTGGAAATAATTGGATGAGAAAAATTCTGAGGACTGCCAAAATTGAATGAGGCCGTAGGCCGAGTCCAATTTGACAGTCCGAGCTATTAATTATATAGCTAGTCAGTTGTAATTGTGCATTACTCATTCAAGCTATTATCCTTAAAAATGCAAACTAAAATATTGTGAATTATTCGTATTTCCAAAATATTACCTGAACTCCAGAGGAATTCTTCGTCTGCTTCGCTTAAAGCACGAAAGAAATTTTTTCGCTTTCCGTAACCTTGCATTCGGTTCATGTTTTTGCCTCAGGGAATTTGCAAATTTATACAAAATACAGTAGTTTCTGCCACATTTTTAAAAAAAATAACGGTCCGACTAGCACTGCATGACAGCCAAACGTTCTGTTTCGCATTCGTGACCGTCCTTTTTTCTAATCTCCGTGAAAAAAAGGGAAAAAACTGCATCTAGATCATGACGAGGGATATCTTCCAACTTTATCGCCTCGTTACGCTGCATCTTCGACTCTGAAAACATCTAGCCAAGTTTTTGCACTCTTGGATGTGTCTTAGTTTTGGTTTTTGCCTCTCAGGTTGGCAAGATCTTCTTCTGGCAACGTAGGAAATCTCTCATTTGCAGTGATGTCGCTGAAAAAGTTTTGAGAGATGGAAAAGATTGGCAAATCTCCGTGCCTAAACTCCGCCATTGTCAACTACTACAGAGCTGACGCTATGCTTTGTGCTGATTGGCTAGTTTCTATTATCTATTTTATTTTCTGAGATTTCATTAGCTTAGACAAACTGTCCTACATTTTCTAAATTGGACAATTTCCTTTTTTTAGAGGAAAACCCTATCAGAAACTATCCAAATTTATCCTAAATTGGACAGTTTTAAAGAATTTAAGAATAATAGCTATGCTGACAATTGCTGATTAACTATGAGCTATATAATTATAACTTAAAACAGCCTTAGGTGCGTTGCTGAGCGCCCCGATCTAGTATTGACAGACACACGTCTAGGATGCTCATCAGAGGAGTCCTCATCCGAAGCTTCTTCATTTTCGACTAGTTCCTCGTCAGAGTCAATGTCACTATCAGCGCCGGCAGCATCAGTGATGATCTCGTCAATATAGTTTACACGGTCTGCAATGGTATACGGCGAGTTTCTGTCATCCCGGTAGGCCTCTGAGAAAACGAACTTGTCGGACGTGTCACTATTGTCAAGCCACAAAATTTGCATAACATTTTCAGTAACGACCAATTCTATATGTCTATATACAAACATACCACAGGAAGAGGGAATCACTGCAGTATGCAAAGCATACGAATACTATCACAAATATGAACCTCCAATTCCCACAAGCTATATACTTATACTCAAAGAGAATTCTTTCCAGTTCAACGGAAAGAACTATCTACAAATTCACGGTACCGCCAAGGGTGCTAAAATGGCCGTTTCCTTTGCAAATATCTTTATGGCCGATCTTGAGACACAGATTTTTAGCAAAAGCGTCATAAAGCCAATGATTTGGAAACGATACATTGGCGACATTTTTTCGTTGTGGGATGTCCGCAAACCGGATATAGACAAGTTCACCCCACATGTAAACTCGCACCACCCAACCATCAAATTTACGGCTGAGATCTCAAACAATGACATCACATTTCTAGACACTGCTGTATACAAAGGCAAACGGAAACGCAAACGAATCCATTCTGAATATAAGAACACACTTCAAACCGACTGACTCATTTGTCATCCTGCCACCCACCAGGCGTCAAAAAAGGATTCGTGAAGGGCGAAGCCTTCAAGAACAACTAACTCTTCAAGAACAACTTTTGAAGAGAACGTTTACAAATTCAAATAACGTCTCCGTTCTAGAGGCTATCCGAAACATCTGATTGAGACACTTCTATCAGACATGAAATTCACAGATAGGGAATCAGCGCTGAAGCAAAGCAATGGAAGCCCTAAAGATATCTTGCCCTTTATGACACAGTATCACCCAGCGCCAAACCTAAAACATGTTTTATTTAAAAATTGGCACTTAATACAAAACCAGCCTTATCTAGGGCAAATTTTCAAAGAGCCACCACTCATATCTTTTAAAAGAGGAAAATCCCTTAAAGACATGCTCGTAAGAGCGAAGCTTTAAAGAGGTCAAAGACCAAAAATACGGTACAAAAGTCTCAACCGTTAAGGAGTTGTGTAGGCCCGTAATTCCTTGCTACTTCCTACACTTGCCTGTCACGTTGTCTTGCAAATGTTGTATATCCCTTCTGGTTCAGCCAAGTAGGAGTCCCGGCATTCAAATGTACCTGAGTGCTCCTGGGATATACAACATAAACACTATTTGAGTCAGATGTAAACAACGTTGTATATCCTTCGTGGATCAGCCAGGTAGGAGGCCTGGCACTGAATTGTGTCTGAGCGCTCTTGGGATATACAACACAACCAATATTTTGAGTTGTAGATTTAAGCAATGTTGAAGATCCTTTCTGGTTCAGCTGGATCAGAGTCCTGGCATTGAACGCTGCCTCTCTCCCCCAAGGTGTATAAATGGGTACTGGCGAATTGAATGCTGGGGATAACCCTGCGATGGACGGGCATCCCATCCAGGATGAGGGGGGAGGGGGGGTGAGAATTTGAAATACTCCCAGTCGCTTGATGCTACAGAAACCGGGATACGTTCCGGCCTAATGGAGCACTTGGCTCGTCTATTATGTAGACCTTGCGAATGGCCCTTTAAAAATATCATTTCCATCCAAACGGTGATCACAAAAAGCCAGAGTTCTTTCGAAACAGTCAACCGATGTATAGAAATATGACCATCGATCTGTGCCTCGCAGTTAAGAAGACATATTATGTGAAGAAAAATAAAAGAAAACTGATGCTATCTCATCACAACACCATTTGTTGTAGACGTCAAGGTGTGATTTTGTCTCAGTCAACGGAAACTCATAGCTGCATGTCTGAAAAACGCCATCTTGTGATGTAATAACATAGGTTTTTTCGTAAAATAAAATAAAAAAACCAGAAATGCATAAGCTTCGAAGCTGACAAAACATGGAATGCAAGGGATTTTCCGTGTCCTGTTAGTAGTACAGCGACAAAATCTTTCTGTAAATTAAGATACAAACTTTCTTAGCATGCTAGTTGTTTTACCCTCAAATTAATGTTTTCATACCCAACCGAAAGTAACGCAGTTTGGACGCAGAACGAAATTCAAGCGCCATTTTCAACAGTGAGATTTCAAAACAACCGTTCCCCGTCTAATAAATACCCTCGGTGCGGTGACCAAAAATACTTTATTACGTACTTTTTATTTCTTTGTTTGTCGCGACGTTTGTCAACAAAGTAAAAAAAAAAGAGCAATATGGGGCTCTGGCATGAAAATTGTCTATAAAATTCGCAAGCAACGTCATTTACTCGACCGTCGACATTCTCCCTCCCTCGACCCTCGACCAAAACCCAGGTTCGATAATCCTCAGGAATTCATTTACATTGGAATGCTACAAGTAACTGGGCACGCCAAGGAGATACCAGGCAAATTGCCTGCTATCTCCACAGAGTGCCAATATCCTGTTTTGGTTGCTAAAAATCTCTGGCTCATTATGATTTTAGACCTGAAACGGATAATTGCTGTAAAGACTTTATTTAACTCAGCTATGTGAGTCACTTTGCAATTAAGTCACACAATTATTTGTGGAGTAGAGAGGCGCATAGTTGTGTCATATTTTGAAAGTGTATTTGTGGCAATATACTTACAGCCAACGTAGATTTGAGAGTCCTGAGAAAACGTTTTCTGGGAGTTGACTTATGTTATTGTTATGAAGTTGTCTAGAAATGAAAACATAAAACGCAATGTAAATGAAAACTAATCCAGAACTAAGTAACGTATTACTAATTTATATTAACACTACCGTATTTACTCGAATAAGCGCCGCCCTCGAATAAGCGCCGCATCTGGGACATAAAAGTTAATAAGCACCGCCCTCGAATAAGTGCCGCATTTGTGGCGCGAAAAATTAAATAAGCGCCGCGTCGCTTATTCGAGTAAATACGGTACTTTTAAATGTACACTCAGGAACAGCACAAAATTTTAATTAAACAAGTACCGTATGTGTAGTTTTCTATCAAAATCCTTTATTCTCTCGACTCCAGCCTTGTTATACAATAGAACAAATCTCATGTTGCATAGGTTACGTCACGAGACGAACAATAACCTTACATCCCCTTTTCGGGAAATCGAAAGAAAACTTTTAAGGAATCAAAAATCCTATGAAATCAGTCTCTAGAGATAATCTATGATTAAAAAAAATTCAAATCGAAAGAAAAATCATAGGAAAAGTCTCTGTCCGGTTTTCTCACTTTTGTCTTCAAAAAGTCTTTATATGACCTAAGCCTATTTTCAAAGGTCCAATCGTTTTGGCGAAATAACATTTCTGCCTGACCGAGTTACTGTGAAATTGCTCGAACTTTCACACTTAGGCAAGTCATCTCTCTCCAGCTTAGCAGCTGGGGTTGGGGTTTCGACTAGGTGTCTCCTATTTCTCCGCAGAAGGGATTGGTCAGTTTTGACCATGTACGATCTAGGTTTGGGGGATTTCTGCACTAAAACAGAAGGGCAACTCTAGTCTGTTACCCAAACTTTGTCGCCTGGTTTTAGCCAGGTAGAACTGAAGCACGCTGTCGCCGGTTGTATTTTTCGTCCCGCTTGTGCTTGTAATCTAGCTCAGTTTTCCTAAACTGCTGTGTTTCTGGCCATTTTGGTGTTAGTTTCTCTGGAGCCAAAGGAAGTGTAGTACGAAGTTTTCTTCCCATCAGTAGCTGTGCAGGAGTGTACCCATTGTCCAGCGGTGTAGATCTTTATGACAAAGGTGCCAAATAAGGATCTTCAGACTTGGTTATCAGATCTTTAGCCGTCTGAACAGCTCTTTCTGCTTCTCCATTGCTTTGCGGGTAGTGAGGACTACTGGTTAGGTGAGTAAATCCCCATTCTTCTGCAAATTTGGAGAATGTAGCAGCTGAAAATTGTGGACCATTATCAGATATTATGATCTCTGGGATGCCATGGGGAACAACTAGATGATTAATTGCACTGACGTGGTGTTTTTCAAGGTGGCAATTTTGAAGAATCTCGAATAATAATCATCAGCGATTATGTTCTCTTTACCACCATGGTGGAAAAGGTCAACGCCTATCTTCTGCCATGGTCGTTGGCATCATTGGTTCAGCATGCTTTCTTTTTTTGTTTGAAGCACGTTGTGCACGTGGTAACCATATCTTCGATTTGCTTGCTGAGACCTGCCCACCATACAGAGTCACGGGCTCTTTCACGACATTTGCGGGTTCCTTGGTGTCCTACGTGAATTTTGTCCAGAATGTCTAATCGAAGAGATGAAGGGATCACAATTCTCTGATCTTTCAGAAGAAGGTCTCTTTGCGAAGTAATAGTAGCCCTCTCGGACCAATATGGTTTCAACGGGGTGTTCAGTTTTGTTTTATCTGGCCAGCCTTCGATACAGAATTCAAATAGTTTTCTGCATACTTCATCATTCTGTTGGTGAAGTCTTAACTCATCGAATATTCTCTGTGTTGCTTGAAAGCTCTCGAGACAGGGTATCTGCAGTCACCAACTCTTTCCCAGGGAAATTACTTCATTAGCCTCATTCGAAATCTTTGAATTCTTGGGGGTAGTTCATGCAGCGTCTATGAACCAAAGAGAGGCATAAGTGGTTTATGATTGGTTTCAATTAGGATATCCTTGCCCAGGATGTAATCATTAAACTTCTCACATGCCCAGGTAGTTGCAAGCGCCTCCTTTTCAATTTGGGCGTATCTTTGTTCTCTACTGGTCATGGATCTTGACACATAGGCAACAGGCTTGTTCTCTTTGTTGTCTTACTCTTGTAGGAGTACAGCGCCAAGGTCAAATGATGATGCATCGTCTGATACGATGGTGGCTTTTTCAGGATCGTAATGAGCGACGACAGGTGTTGAGATAAGCTCATCCTTGAGTTTATTGAAAGATTCTTGCTGTGCTTGTCCCCAATGAAACTGGTTCTTCTTACTAAGGAGATCTCTGAGTGGTTTTGTTTTCTCTGCCAGGTGGGGAATGAATCTTCCAAGTTGATTGACCATTCTGAGAAACCGTCTGACATCACTAACATTTTGGCGAGTGGTCTGGTCATGTCTTCAACAGACTCTATCTTCTCAGGGTCTGACCTTATGCCATCTTCGCTGATCACGTGTCCAGCAAATTTGACTTCTCTATTAGAAATTCACACTTTTCCGGGTTAAGGGTTGCACCTCCTTCATCAAGCTTTTTGAGTACCGCTCTCACTCTTTCATCATGCTCTTTTTGTGTTTTGTCAAGGATAAGCATGTCGTATATGATAGAAATATGGTCATCCCATCCTTCCAGAATCTGAGTTATTTTCTCCTGATAATGTTCAGTCAGGAGCAGACTTGATGCCAAAGAGCATTCGGTTAAAACAAAATCTTCCGAAGGGTGTGATGAATGTGATAAGCAAACGAGAGTCTGCTTCTAATTTCTCTGGCAAAATCCCGAATTGCAGTCTAGTTTGGTGAAGTAATTGGAATACATTCTTTAATTTGAGCAAGCATGTTCTCAATCTTGGGTAGTGGATAGGTTTCCCGTAACAAGCGCTCATTGAGTTTGGTGAAGTCTACACATATGCGAATTTTGCCATCAGGTTTGGGGACGACAACCATGCCTGCACACCAGTCGGTAAGGATGTCTACTTTAGAAATGACTCCCAAGTTTTTCATACGCTCTAATTCTGCCTTCACTTTACTCATCTGAGGTAGTGCTACTCTACGAGGTGTTGTTGACGCAAAAGGAGTCGAATCGGGTTTCAATTTAATCTTGAACTCGCCCTTTAATTCTCCCAGTCCTTTAAACAATCTTGGGTGATTTGCTTTAACTTCTGTTTCGATGTCGTTGTAGGAAACGTCAGACTGGATTCTCGCAACTTTGTGGATTAGATTTAGAGCTTCAACTGCTGGTTTTCCTAACAGAGGTTCTTTTAGGTTTCCAACGACGTAAATATCTTGTCGTGTTTGCTCGCCATTTCCGGTCATTAGGTTTCTCGTTACAACGCCTGTCACGGAACGTTTTGCCTAACTAGGGCCAAACAGCTTTTTCGTAGCTTTTCGCAGCTTTTCCAAACCGGAACGTTTGTAAATCTCTTCAGAAATTACAGTTAACTACTGAATACCCCGCCACTCCAAAACGGTTTTGAAATGTGATGGCTACGCGGCTACGCAGTACTTAATACCACCCTTCCCCCTAGAATATGTTAGTAGGGAAAGAAGTGGCTACACGGCTACGCAGCTACGCAGTGCTTAATACCACCTCTCCCCTTAGAATATGTTAGTAAGTAAAGACGCAGCTGCTTGGCTACCCGGTAATTATGACCACCCCTCCCCCTAGATTATGTTAGTAAGGAACGAAGTGGCTACGCGGCTACGCGGCTACGTGGCTACGCGGCTACGTAGTGCTTAATACCGCCCCTCCCCCTAGAATAGGCCTAATCACTGAAACGAGCGCTTAGGCTTAATATAATCAGTAAACGAGTGCTATATTCTTCACATGATCCCGGTAAAAAGTGTAGTTAACTGGACCGTAAATTGAAAGCTAAAATCTTAAAAGAGTGCTTAGGCCTAATCACTGAAACGAGCGCTTAGGTCTAATCACTAACCGAGTGCAATATTGATCGCACTGCCTCAGTAATGAGTGTAGTTAACGGGACTGTAAAATGAAAGCTAAAATTTTAAACGAGTGCTTAGGCCTAAACACTGAAACGAATGCTATACTCTTCACACGATCTCGGTAAAAGTGTAGTTAACTGGACCGTAAATTGAAAGCTAAAATCTTAAAAGAGTGCTTTAAGGCCCCCGGGCTTAGGCCTAATCACTGAAACGAGCGCTTAGGCCTAATCACTAATCGAGTGCAATATTCATCGCACTATCTTGTTAAAAAGTGTAGTTAACCGAACTATAAAATGAAAGCTAAAAAACGAGCGCTTAGGCCTTGTGACTGCGTAGCCCCGTAGCCACACTATTCAAGATCACTTTTGGAGTGGCGGGGAATTCAGTAGTTAAGCCACTCTAAACTGCTGAATACCCCGCCACTCCAATAGTGATCTTGAAAAGTGTGGCTACGTGGTTACGCAGTCACGTATAGAGTGAAGGTGGCTACGCGGCTACGCGGCTACGCGGCTCCGCAGAAACCCTAGAACCCAGGCTCTCTCTGACAAAGAGAGAGAGTTAGAGAGAGAGCGCCAAAAGTGATCTTGAAAAGTGTCGCTACGCGGGTAAGCAGTGACGTATTGAATGAAGGTGGCTGCACGGCAACCCAGTTACGAGGCTACGCAGAAACCCTAGAACACCGGCTCTCTCCGACAAAGAGAGAGAGAGAGAGAGAGAGAGAGAGAGAGAGAGAGAGAGAGAGAGAGAGAGAGTACTGAATCCATTCAGGAGCTGGCCGAAACTTGCCAGTTCGGATCTATCACAGAAGAGTTAACAGTAACATCCGCGCCTGCGTCAATTTTAAACTTGACAACACCACGATGCAATCTATCGATCTCTTATTAACTCTTCTGTGGTAGGTCCGAACTGGCAAGTTTCGGCGAGCTCGTAACCATTTACGCAGGCGTGGATGTTACTGTTAATCGCTTAACTGCTGAATAAATTCGACCACAGATTCTTTCTCGCCTTTAACGGGTCTGTGAAACGTGCTCGTTCAATGATCACAACTGAGCGGCCCACAAAGTCTGTTCCGAAGCGATGCTTCACTGTCGCATATACTGTATCCCTTTCAGCCAAATGAAAACGTTTAAAAATATCGTTAACGTTTCATCCCATTGCGTACACTAACGTATTAACTTGGACTTTGTCACCTTTTTCGTCGAGGCCAGCTGCCACGCGATAACACTCGAATCTTTCAATCCATTGCTTCCATTCTTCAGGCTTTTTGGAGTCTAATTTTTCCGGTAACAGAATTTGAGATGGAGCCATTTCGCTCTTTAACTTGCGGCCTTTTTTCTCGTCGCTCCTATAGGTTTACAATGCTTTACGCGATCCGCTTTACTTCTCACACCATGTGTAGTTTTCTATCAAAATCTCTCAACTCGAGCCTCGTTATACAATAATAAGAAATCTCATGTTACATAGGTTACGTCACGAGACGAACATTAACCTCACACAATGCAATCAATCGAATTTTAGCTTGTAATGCAGATTCGTCCTCAGCATTCGCTGATCACGGCTTTTTTCGATTCTATTTAGATATGAGCAGAATAATAATACCAATTGTCCTGAAGGAGTCTGCAAACGACACAGAGCGATCAATTTAAAACACAAATGGATGACTGTGGATTTGCTAGTTTGAAAGAAAACAATGCGAAAAATCTAAAACAAAACACAAACAGCGAAAAAGTTAATGCGAGATCAAAATTATTTAAACTAAGGTAAACAATTCTCACCGTTTAAAAACATGCATTTTTGATCGAGCTTTGATAAAGAAAAATCACTGACAAAAAACAAAGTGTTCTCACATGGAAATAGGAATTAGTAGAATTTATGATGTCTTGATAGTTCTAGAATTGAGGCAGTCTGAGAACCGTCAACCAATTACAATTACAATTTCGTTGACTTGAATGTGTGTCGGTTGCAATCAATATGATAGTTTTATGTGCTCATTTATTAAAAAAAGAGGATCTGGCTCAGGTCAAATAAAGGGTTTTACAGAAAGAACCAAAATGAAAGACTGGAATGAGATGTAGTATTAGAAGGCTAAGGTCTAAATGCACTTTAATTTTTCACCTGAAAGGGTTAATTGCTGTAACGACTTTTTAAACTCAGCTATGTGAGTCACTTCCAACTAAGTCACACAATTATTTGTGGAGTAGAGAGGCGCATAGTTGTGTCATATTTTGAAAGTGTATGTGTGGCAATATACTTACAGCCAATCTAGATCCGTGAGTCCTGAGAAAACGTTTTCTGGGAGGTGGCTTATTTTATTGTTATGAAGGTATCTAGAAATGAAAACATAAAACGCAATGTATATGAAAACTAATCCAAAACTCGGGAACGTGGTACTAATTTATCTTAATATGACTTTTAAAAGTACACTCAGGAACAGTACAAAATTCGAATTTAACCGATTTCAACAGAACTGAGTCAACAAGCAAATTCCTGATCGCTGATCACCGGATCCAGATGAGTTGTTCACTCATATTACGAATGTAGAAGCTAAGGAATCCTAGACTATAAACGTTAAATAATATGTAAGAATTTACTTCATTCAACGAGAAATAAATTCTTTGAGCCAAGTGCTGACCTAACCTGCCTCGGCTTGAGAGTACCGTTGCGCCAAAACCACCTCTCACTACTATGGTTTCACAGCATTTGCTTGATGTAACTCAATCCTGAGAAAGCAACCGACGCTCAAAGTTTGAAATTCTTGTTGCAACGATTTATTGCAAACATTTGAAAAGCACCGGATAAAAGAGTTATTAGTCGGTGCCTCGCCAATGTAAAACAGCACACGTTTGCCGTGGTTAGGATGGCTTAGCACAATTATCGCGCTCCTGGCGCTCGTTTGTTTTTCGCGTCTGGGTGCGATAGAATGAAATATGACAGGAACGGGAATGCGAAAGAACGTTTCTGAATACCGGTCAACCAAACCAGTGTTTTCTCTTCGACCGCTGGTTGGTGATACCAGCGGCCCCGCCATATTTTTCTGTATTTTTGATCTCATTAGATAATTCGAGATGTAATGGTCAACGAATCGTAAAACTACCTAACATCGATTTTTGCTCGTGGTAAGTTGAATTGCGTTTAATATAACTTCAAAAAAGTTTCAACTCTGCCACAAACAATTGTGCGGAGAAGTTTGATCATCATCATTTCTCTTTCCCTTTCCCTTTCCCTTTCCCTTTTCATGTCGCCAGCGTAACGCGTCCGAAAACGCATCAGAAACTCATTCATCATGTTGGCTTCATGCCGCCAGCTTAACGGTTGCTTGGGACTTGAGGCCACAATAACAAGCATTAAAATACCTGTGCTTGGTTTCAGCCGTAAGATTGATCGCGATTCCAGCATCGACAATCTCTTAATCGGGCAAAAAGAAATTAAATCTAAACCGAAAATGTATCGAGCGACAAACTATAAAAAACTCAGAGAAGCCAGTGAGTCGATTTCGTAATGGTCGGCTTCTTAGAGAGCGGCGCACACTTGTGTTTTACGCATTAGAGTTGCGAAAAACGCTTCAACAACTGTCACACGGGAAAGAAAACGAACTAGTCGGTTCGTGCATTTAAGGCGAGTTTTTTTTTTTTTAATTAAACTGTAATGACAATTTTGGCCCATTTTCAAACAGAGAAAACAGGGGAGTTTGGCTCGTCTGGAACGTAATTAAAGTAAAGCCAAGCATGTTTCGCGTGAATCACGGTTGATGATTTCTCAGCTCTGAATGATGTAAAATGAAACGTGACAGGAACAAAGACAAAAGTTGTGAAATTCTCTGTCATTACAATTTACAAAAGTGGTAAACATTGGTCGCAACGAGAGGTCTGCCTCCAGTCCACAAGAGGCTTTGTAAAAATGTGTTAAAAACGCTCGTGACACAACATACGAACCGGCCACTAAAGCGATAAGCACAAGGTAAGCTTGCGCCGTTTACACAGTGAGACAAGCCAAAGAAAATTTAGCATACGCAAGCGTAGTAATAACGTCCGAGAAAATCTAGTAAGATTCAAGATGGTGTGCGAATCGTCGTCCTTGTGCAAACTCACGCCGGTTTCCACTTGTGAAATAAACACAACCGTATGATAAGCTTTCCTTTCTTGCGCTTTACGCTTATTCTTATTTCACGTTTATTTCAAGCCGGTTCCCACACGTGTTTTTTAATACTTACGCTTGTACTTGTGCTCATTGCACAAGTGGGAACCGGGCTTAAGCTGTCGCAAATCATGTCGCAAATGAGATGTAGGATTTTCTATCAAACTATTCGAAGTGATCGGGTTTGTTCGGAAATCTACTGCCTGCAAATTGCTTGTACATTTGATGGACAGTTATTCCACTGGGTATTCGCACCTCCCAGCATTTTCCTGTAGATTTGCATTTGTAAGAAACTAAAAGCAACCAATTGGAGTCTATTAAGAACCCACATGGGAGTTCAGGTGAGACAAAAGTAATTTATGCCAGAAAGCAAGTATATGTCCTACAAACAATAGCCATTCTGCGCCATGCAAGAGCAATGCAATCAATCCCATTTTAGCTTTTAAGGACGGTTCCTACTAATGTTATTGCGCACACGTTTTGCGCATCTCGACTACTCGGATTTCCTATCGGCGGTGCTTATTAATACAGGGATATTTTTGCGCAGTTTAAAACTATGCGGAGAAAGCAGAACTTAGCAAGTGCTCTTGGTATCCAAAAAGAAAATTGTGGGTAACCATGCATTTTTCCGAGAAAATTAAGCTTCAATTTGGCAAAGAACACCATACATTGCTTTGTATTTTAAAGCTTTCTGCAATTATTGTTGATGAATTATCTTCGAAAAAGGCTTGGTTACCCCCAATTTCTCAGAGCGATCTGGCAATTTAAAACACAATTGGGTGGAATTGCTAGTTTTAAATGAAACAATACGAAAAATCTAAAACAAAACACAAAGAGGCGGAAAACTTAATGCGAGATCAAGTTTATTTAAACTTAGGTAAACTTTTCTCACCGAATAATGAAGAATTTTAATGACCAAATGCAGTTTAAAAACATGCATTTTTCACCAATCTTTGATGAAGAAAGTTCAATGTAGCGTGATCATAATAAAGAAAAAAAAAACAAAGTGTTCTCGCATGGAAATAGGAATTAGTAGAGTTTATAATGTCTTAATAGTTCTAAAGTGGAGGAACTCTGAGAACCGTGAAGCGTGTACAATTTCGTTCGAGATATTGTCATTTCGCCGAGTTGAGAATTAATGTGTTTCAGTTTGAATCAATATGATTGTTTTATGTGCTCCTTCATTAGAAAAAGAGGACCTAGCTCGGATCAAATAAAAGGTTTTACAGAAAGAACCAAAATGAACGACTTAAATAAGATGTGGTCTTAATCTCAGAAGGCTACGGTCCAAACGCACTTTCATAACCAAACTCGTTCCCAGGGTCTCTCTTCTCTGACTCCATTGTCGTTGAGAAAAGACCCTGATTCACGCTGGTCACGTGTCTGCCAGAATCTGGCAGGTTCACCAAATGTGTGTTAGGGGATGGGTGGTAATGTAGGCCTTGTCGACATTGTGAAGAAGCGAATCAGCAGGAAATTGATTTTTTGACCAGATGGCCTTCGACAAAGCCTTTGACCAAGAGAGCAAGGAAGGAACGAAGTGCAGATTAACAAAGGACGCAGGGCTAAATGCGTCCAAGTTAGGGCGTTCCGTTTTTATACTAGACGCATTTAACGTCTGAGACGTTTAAGTCGTCTGTTAAGTGCGTCTCAACGACGCACTTAAAACAAGACGTTAAAGTCGTCAGACGTTAAATGCGTCTGTCTTATTTCTCGTTTTTATACTAGACGTTAAAGTCGTCTTGAGACGACTTTAACGTCTCAGACGACTTTAACGTCTCTAGCATAAAACGGCCATCATCATCTAATACTTTCACCTACGTGAAGAAACGTAAAAGTGTAAATATACACTTTTACATTTCTTCGCGCGCAACCCTAAAGGAGACCTTTACGGCTACATATGATTGCGTTTTGCCCAGAACACCCTAAGTGAGACCAAAATCCAAAATTTACACCCCTAAGCGAGACGACGAGCATCCCTCCCGTTTTTATTTGGGAGTCAGCCCCCTTGACTTCGTCTTAGAACAGTGAAAACACGGAATTCCCGAAACGGTAAAATAAGCTCCAAAAGACACAAGAATACACCAGAGGTGTGTCATTTTCATTCATTTTATTGAATGAACGTTAAATTGAGCGTTTTTTAGGCTTCATAATCGACGGTATTTTATTTCCCATACAAAGTCTTTTAACGCGTTTAAATTCTCAACGGCTGTCTGTAGTGACGCGCAATTGGGCTGCCTATGATAACAACCACGAGCATGTAACCTGGGTGCTTAAATATATATAGAATAGGATACTGGCTGCTTTACAGTCCATGCAATGGGCCGACAAAACCGTGCCTTCTTTACTTGCTATTATCCAAGTGGAGATCGCCGGATCATTCATTCTTTGAGAGTGTTTTACTTTGCCAACACAACAAACTTTTCTGCGACAACACATCCTTGTACACTGATAACAAAATCAGATGTCAACCATTTGTGAGCCTCCAAGCTTTTAAAGTTCTTGAATTGTTCTTTTAATTTGTATAAAAACTCTTTCCCAGCACCAAGTAACTAAAGATATCCGTTGATTCCATGGGAGGTAAACTTTCAGCGTCCAGATTCACACCGGCGTTGAGGACTGCGGGATCGACTCCGATCACAGAAATCTTCTGAAGATATCGCCTTTTTACATGCTCATCCAAGCTCTTAACATATTCTAAAATAACTGGGAAACTTTCCTCTTTAACCGAAGGTTTTTCCGGCGAATCCATCGAAAACAAGGCGAAAATCGCAAATTTACTGCCGAAGGGATCGCTGTGACATACGTATCGTCCTCAAATCATCAAATCAAACTGTATTAACATGTGCAGGTATTTTATTTTATTCTTGAATTTTTCGTTTTTCTTTCGAATTTTAAACAACGGGATTCCTTAAGTCGAATCATGTACAGCGAGTAGACAGTTTTGACTTACGATATTTATATTTCAACAACTTCGTGTAAATTGTCGGTGTCGTTAAGATATTTGTTTTACCACCGTAGCGCTTTAATAGCGTGTAAATTTAGCCCCCGTAAAATAAAAGAGACATTTTTATCAAGCAAACGTACTGTCTGGTGTATTCTTTTATGTTAGTGTATGTTCGGTGAAAGCACCTTTAGCGAGGACCGAAATCTTTTTTTTTTTTTGTGAACGTCAATCGCCGCGACATCACAGTTGTCTGGTCGGTCACAAAAGCTCTTGTTTTTAGGTTAACCGCTCTTTTGGGAATTCATCTCCTGTGGGAATATAACATCATCTCTTTTGACCTTTTTTATACTTACATTGTATGCTAAAGATTACTTATTTAAAAAATGTCTTGTCAAACGAATATACGCTTTCGCCCAGTTAAACGAAAACACTACCCCAGTAGGAACATGTTTGTCGACGAGTGCCACGTGACCAGCGTTGGTTTTCTCAACGACAATAGAGAGAGACCCTGGGAATGAGGTTGTTTCATAACTTATGCTAAATTTAATTCGTCCATGCGCGGTGGTTAGCCCAGCAAATTTATGTCGAGGTACCTGTTAGTGCAAAATTTTCCGTCGGAATTTCTACTAGTCAAGCTTGGTGATATTAAAGATGACCCTCCAGAAGTCTTGGATCGAAGGGGTTGTGGAGGACTACAACACTACAAGTGGCAAATCGACACTATTAACGAAAAATCAATTAATATTTCCGAGAAAGAAATCTGAATTTAGCGACAGCCAGCTCCCTTCTGGTTTGCTCTTCAGAGGTTAGCGTTATTACTCGCAACTTATCGTATTACAACGAGAAAAAAGGCTGGAAACAGGCATAGATTTAAACCACCCATAATATTTAATTTTTATGAATATTTTGCATGTTATACTGGCTTTTAATTAATCCCTTTTGGGACGTTAATTTAACAGTTATTTTTTCACAATACCAGCAATTAAAAAACAAAACAAAAAACAAAAAAAAAACATAAAAAACAACGTCAAGAATTTGGACCAGTTGCGACGATTGAAATTAATATTTGTTGTATGTACTTTCTAGTTCAGCCAGGTAGGAGTCCCGGCATGGAAATGTGCCTGAGCGCTCCTGGTATATACAGCGTAAACAATATTTTGAGTCATACATTTAAACAATGTTATATATCCCTTCTGGTTCAGCCAGGTAGGAGTCCTGGAAATTGGGATATGCAATACAAACAATATTTTGAGTTGTAGATTTAAGAAATGTTGTATGTCTTTTCTGGTTCAGCCAGGTAGGAGTCCTCAGTGCTTCTTGTATATATGCATTTTTAGTAAATTCTCAAACTCGGATAATGCATTTTTCGTGCTCTTATTGGTTCACTTAACCTCGGTTATCAGCTTATATACCTTAGTTTGACCTTATATGGTAAATGATTGATTGCGCTTGGCGTTGCTAAACTAATTTTCTTTTTCGCAGCAAAGCGAAATTTCACTCGCTATAAAGCCAAAAAAAAAAAAACCTTGAACATAGTAGCACTTTAAGAAAGATGATAATGTAGGCCAGCATTTTAAATCCTTTTTGATTCAGCCAGGTAGAAGTCCTGGCATTCTTTTTTTCCTCAGTGCTTCTTGTATATATGCATTTTTATTAAATTCTCAAACTCGGATAATGCATTTCTCGTGCTCTTATTGGTTCACTTAATCTCGGTTATCAGCTTATATACCTTAGTTTGACCTTATATGGTAAATGATTGCGCTTGGCGTTGCTAAACATTTTTTTATTTTTCACAGCAAAGCGAAATTTCACTCAGTATAAAGCCAAAAAAAAATTAAATTCTCAACCTCGGATAATGCATTTCTCGTGCTCTTATTGGTTCACTTAATCTCGGTTATCAGCTTATATACCTTAGTTTGACCTTATATGGTAAATGATTGCGCTTGGCGTTGCTAAACTAATTTTTTAATTTTCGCAGCAAAGCGAAATTTCACTCGGTATAAAGCCAAAAAAAAAAAAAAAACGTTTTTGTGGAAAGCGGTTTTGATCAATTCCGACGCTTAGAAGTACGCGAAAAGATAAGATATGTTTTTGTGATAAGGCTGAGTCTGTCTGACCACCAGGTATGACACAACATCGCATCATCAAGTTTTTTCAATTTCGCTAGGATTTTCTCCCTTTTTTCGCTTGTATTTGGTTCCCGTGCGACTCTGGCTTTACTACAAACCGTTTGTAGTAAAGACAGACAGCAACATGACATCAACACGAACAAACAAGCAAATGAGAACGTTGGTTGACTGCGTGACGATCATCGTGGAACTGCGATTCTGTTTTTTTTTTCTCAAGAATTAAACATTACAATGCTATTTTAAACTGTGGAGCTCAGCGAGTCTTCATTGTGTCTGGCAGTTGGCGTATATTTCATAAACTTCAATTTCAGCATTTTCGGAATCATCTTAATTTCAAAAAACAAACTCCGATTTTCGGAAAGACTAAGTCAGATGCTCGCAAAAACCAGCTTCGATTTTAAAACACACACAAACAAGTCCGATTTCGAGAAAAAAAAAACTTAGATGTCCCTTTAAGAACTTTCATAGCTTCCGTAAGTTCCTTAATGTTTTTGACTACTTTCCACCAGATGCCGGTCATTCAAAAACAACAGTACAGGAGAATTGGCCGTTCCGAAATCTAGCAGGGAAACTGGGGCGAGTTTCAAATTTTAACTAATCGATGAACTGACACCACTACATGAAAGATCATGTTAAGATTGATCATTTGACCAAGTATGATGCTTCTATGGGTGAATGGAGACCAAGTTATGAACCTTGAAATACGGTTCAAAATCCATACAAACGTTTTAATTTTGACAAAGCGTCCCCTAAAACCATATAAACTCTAAATTTTTTTTACCAGTCTAGTGACAACTGTAAAATCCCGTCATGTACCTACAATTTGAAAGAAGCTGCGATGATAATCGCTATGTTTGCCCATTTTAAAGAGTATCACGGAAGTCATAAAAATTTTAAGAGTTTATATGGTTTTGGGGGACGCCTGTATGGATTTTGAACCATGTTTCAAGGTCCATAACTTTGTCTCTATTCACCCTAAAAGCACCATACTTGGCAAAATGACCAATCTCAACATGATCTTTCATGTGGTAGTGTCAGTTTATCGATTAGTTAAAATTTAAAACTCGCCCCAGTTCCCTGCTGAATTTCGGAACGGCCAATAACGACAAAATTTGAGAAAAACAAACAAAAAAAAAGGAAAAAAATGGCACCCCGACTCTGGCCCCGCGTTTTGGCTACTACCGGAAAGCTCCGTTTGGTTCTCGTTCCTGTTAACTTGAGTGACATTGGGGACTTATGGTAATTGATATTCGACTCAAGGAAGTGTACCTTGATGGCAGACTTCGGTCGACCCTTGAAAAATGTCCATCAGGTCGTGAGAGAGCTTCATTTTGTTTTCGCAGGGTGTGATTATTTTTCTTTAAAGCTTTTACACTAAAGTAACAAACACCCACGTCTTCTATTTCGGCTGTACTAAGGCGTTAGGCGTTACGTACATAGGGTTTTCGTTTTGTAGACCCCATTGATGTTAATTTTTTAGTGTCAAATAAACTGTTTTATTAAGGGTCTCCGTTTTGTAGTTTGAGACGAGCATTTCTACAAAAAGAAGACCCCATCGATCTTTTTGTTTCTTGGGCTCGGACAATGCGTTTCATAAACCAGCCGTCCTTGTCTTTGTGTCTTCAACTAGTATGTTTTAAAATAGGTCGTAGGTTGTGGGTCTTAGCTCGTAGGCTTTTGTTTTGGAGGCACCCCTCCTGCAATCGCTCCAAGGCTGATAATTCCCCCTGCACGGTTGACAATTCACTGCACCAATAATTATCTCGGAAACTTGAAACAGAACTTGCTGATGCCAAAACGTTTATAGTTATGGAAATTAAAGAAGTTCCATCAAGTTTAAGAAAAAACTCGGTTGGTGAAGATTACGCTCGTTTCATGAACTAGCGGCACAACATTTTCGATGGACATTTAATTTTTTCCAATATTTGTAAATCTTTTGTTAGACAAAAAGGCCCTGTAAAAGAGGAAACATTGTTTCCACACTGCATTGTTTCTGGCAGCGTGAAAAAAGCAAACATTGTGAGAAGTAAAGTTTTTGTCACATTGCTTCTTCGTTTGCAGAGGCTTAGAAGGCTCATTAGTTAATCGTGTTGATTCAGAGCCCGACTTGCCATACAAGGAAAATGATGATTAATTCGATTACCAACAATCGTGCTGTCCATTTGTAGAGTACAAAGGCAAATCCTAACGTTACGGGCAAGCCATTAATCCGATTCGCCAGGAACACAAAACTTCTCCGATGGGATCACATTGTGATCTCATCTGTTATGTTGCAAGTTGTCTTTAGTGCGCTGAAATGGTTGCCTTAAATATTCGACTAAATCATTCCATCTCCTAGTTACTGCTGTTAAAAGTCGTCGCCCTTCCCTCCCTCTTCATGTCCCAACCCTATATTGCTTATTTTTGTGGTAGTGCACTTTACAAGTGTTGTAAGAGTGAGTGAGTGTCCGTGGTGGCAAATAGGCCCGAAGCGCGTGCATAAATGAGGAAAACAAACAGCGCACCGTTGGTTCAGTTGGTTGAGCACCGGGCTGTCACGCGGGAGGTCGTGAGTTCAACTCCGGTCGGACCAACACTCAGGGTCTTTAAATAACTGAGGAGAAAGTGTTGCCTTTGTAACTACATCTGCAAATGGTTAGACGGTCTAGTCATCTCGGATAAGGACGATAAGCCGGAGGTCCCGTCTCACAGCCTTTGTTCATTAACTCTGTGAGGCGTTAAAGATCCCACACACTAGTTGAAAAGAGTACGGCACAGAGTTCCCGTTGTTGTGGTCTGACCTTTCCAGCATGTGGTCGACCTGGCAGGATTAGCTTGAAGAGCTTCTGTGTGAATGAGACCACAATTGTGTATAACAGCCAGAAGTCAGGCTACTTAGCCAAGTGCTGAAGCCTCACTCAAACTCAAACTCTTTGGAATTGTTCTTGATTTATTTGACAAATGAGCCGCAAAATCAACAAGAATTTCTTTTTCTGGACAAAATAAGAGTAATGTGAAGAATATGTGTGAGATGTGACGCTGATAAAAAATAAAGCACATTTTATTTCCAAAACGATGGGTTACTTGGTCATAATTTATGATCTTAGTCATCGAGTGTACGTTCGGCAACACTATTTTAACTTTGCTGATTGGTAAACATGTGAGTGACATGTAAATTACATCGGCTTGTCTGTGTCTGTTTATTTCACTGATAGCCTCATTTTTCTCTTGCAATTTATTCACTCTATTTTGTCGTTCCCCTTTCCTTTTAAGAGAAGCGGAAGCTGCCTGTGTGTGACATTCTTGCCACATCTATTATGTGGGAGGCGCGGTGGCCTCATGGTTAGTGCGCCCGACTCCAGAGCGAGTAGTCTGGGTTTGGGGCCTGGCTGCGGACATTGTCCTGTGTTATTGGGCAAGACATTTACTCTCACGGTGCCTCTCTCTACCCAGGTGTATAAATGTGTACCGGCCAATTTAATGTTGGGAGTAACCCTGCGATGGACAGGCATCCCATCCAGGGGGGAGTAGAAATACTCCTAGTCGCTTCATGCTACAGAAACCGGGATAAGCTCCGGCCAAATGAACCACTTGGCTCGTAAGAAGACTTTACTTTACCTTTTACATCTATTATGTAAACCTTGCGAAGGGCCCTTAAAAAATTTTACTTCCATCAAAACGGTGATCACTGAAAGCCAGAGTTCTTCCGAAACAGTCAAGCGATGTACAGAAATATCACCATCTGTGCCTTGCAGTTAAGAAGACATATGTTGTGAAGAAAAATTAGAAAGCTGATGTTATCGCGTCACAACACCATTTGTTGTAGACGTCAAGGTCTGATTTTGTCTCAGTCAACAAAAACTCATAGCCACACGTCTGAAAAACGCTATCTTGTGATGTGATAACGTAGGCTTTTCCGTAAATCTAGATCTGAACTTTAAATAAAGTTTTAAAAAAAACAGAAATGCATAAGCTTCTAAGCCGACAAAACATGGAATGCAAGGGATTTTCCGTGTCGTGTTAGTAGTACAGCGACCAAATGTTTCTTTAGATTAAGATACAAACTTTCTTAGCACGCTAGTTGTTTTACCTTCAAATTAATGTTTTCATAGCCAACCGAAAGTAACGCAGTTTGGACGCAACTCGAAATTCAAACGCCATTTTCAACAGTGAGATTTCAAAACAACCCTTTCCGGTGTAATAATTATGGGGTTCCGACATGAAAATTATCTATGAAATTCGCTAAACAAGGTCATTTACTCGACCGTCGACATTCTACCCTCGACTCTCGACTCTCGACCAAATCCCAGACTCGATAATCCTCAGGAATTCATTTGCATTGGAGTGCTACAAGTAACTTTGCACCCTACGGAGATACCAGGCATATTGCCTGCCATCTCCACAGGGTGCCAAGGTCCTGTTTTGGTTGCTAAGAACCTCTGGTTCGTTATGATTTTAGACCTGAAAGGGATAATTGCTGTAAAATCTTTACTCAACTCAGCTCTGTGGGTCACTCTGCAACTAAGTCACACAATTATTTGTGGAGTAGAGAGGCGCATAGTTGTGTCATATTTTGAAAGTGTATTTGTGACAATATACTTACAGCCAATATATACCCGTGAGTCCTGAGAAAACGTTTTCTGGGAGTTGACTTATGTTATTGTTATGAAGGTATCTAGAAATGAAAACATAAAACGCACTGTATATGAAAACAAATCCAAAAGTAAGTAACGTAGTACTAATTTATCTTATGGACTTATGGTAATTGATGTTCGACTCAAGGAAGTGTACTTTGACGGCAGACTTCGGTCGACCTTTTCAAAAATGTCCATCAGGTCCTGAGAGAGCTTCATTTTGTTTTCGCAGGGTGTGATTATTTTTCTTTAAAGCTTTTACACTAAAGTAACAAACACCCACGTCTTCTCTTTCGGCTGTACCAAGGCGTTAGGCGTTACGTACTGAGGGTTTTCGTTTTGTAGACCCCATTGATGTCACTGTTTTAGTGCCAAATAAACTGTTTTAGTAAGGAAAGGTTACGTTTATACAAACGTTGGCCGTGTAGCACTTATATTTTAAACAGAGTTAACTGAGAAGAGTGCAATGTGA
>NC_090881.1:4526917-4529417 GCF_036669935.1 Montipora foliosa
ATGGCGTCTCCATACAAAGCCTGATAAATCTGAGTAAAACTTTTCTTTGAATATCTCCTGCACGAAACATTTCACAGACCTGAATCTTTGCGAGACTGTTTGAATATTCATCTCTTTATGTCTCTTTGATGCTTGACTTTATTAGTTGAATGGCTTTGATAATGGTGTGACAGTGAAAACCGGCAATAAACGAGACACTTTTTGTTAAAAAAACGTGACGTGGCCCTTGTGTAATTGGATCTTATTACGGTCAAAGTTTACGACTAAGATCACGTCATAGAGGTCACAAACGGTGCGTGTCACCGTGGTTGAGAATGCTTAGCTTAAATTTCCAGTAGTGTCCGTCTTTGCCAACAGGGAATGTTGAGTTTAATTTAAAATTTTCGCCATCAGAAATCGCGGATCTCGGGGCTTTAAAAAGAGGATTTTCCGGATTCCTCTTTGCAATTGAGCTAAATCCCGCGTCCTCTCCTTATATGCAGTCCCAAATCCCGCTCCCCTAAAAGGTTTAGAGTGCATGATTACATTCGGGAGGTCATTGATGTACATTAGAAATAAAGTAGGCCCCAGCAAAGATCCTTGCGGAACACTCAATTTTACAGGATTCCGGTTGGAGTAGGAACCATTAATGTTGCATGCGGTAGCTAAGGTAACTTTCAAACCATGCAAGTAAAGGACCACAGATACCAAACCGCTTTAGTCTTTGAAGCAGCTTTTTGTGACAAATCCAGTCGAATGCTTTAGCAAAATCCAATAACATCAAATCGGTTTCTAATCCAGCATCCAAAGGTTTACTAATTTCTTGGTACACTAGAAGAAGTTGGGCCACACATGATCTGCCACTTTGGAAGCCACACAGAAGGTTGTAGAGTTGATTCTTAATATTTTTGGTCAATTCATTGGCAACAACATGTTCCTGAATTTTAGATGCAACAGGTAGCAGTGAGATTGGTCGGTAGTTGAGGAGGTCATCACGTTTGTCTTTTTTGTGAACCGGAGTTATATTGACGTAGTTCCACTTGCTAAGACAAAAAGCCGTGGTTTTACCCAAAGTTAATAAACGCTGTAAGGGAAGAAGCCAAAACCCCTGCGCACTCCTTTAAGATATTAGGTAAACCGTCAGGTCCGACTGATTTGCTTACATTAATGGGTTGAAGGAGAGACGTCACCTCTTTCGCAGAGACTTGGATCAGATCAAGAGTCTCAGTTAATGAATCCAAAGGAAAAAGCTTCTCCGCAATATCGCTACAACCATTGTGATCTTTGTAGATGGACTGACAGTACTTAGAAAAGGCGTTGGAGTGTGCAAGGGCGTTGGAAAAGACGTCCGTACCATACTATATTTTATCAGGGATCGGTTTTCTTTTATTTTTGAAGGAGAAGAAAGACCAAATCTTTACTGTTATGATGAACTTCATTAGCAATGACAGCAATGTATTTCTTTCTTGCAGAACGAATCCATATCTCAATGAATTGCCTGTTTTCACGAAACGTTTCCAACACTACAGGATTATTACAATTTTTGGCTTTCCTCCAAAAGGTTTTCTCTTTTCGTATCGCTTTTACCCGGTCACCTTTGATCCACGGGAGATGGTTTGGATTGCGTGCAAGTACTTTAGGGACAAACGTGTTGATTGTAGTAAAAACAAGATCATTTCACAATTCTCAAGCTGCATCGAAATCCTCCTGGGATGCGATATTAACTAGACCAGAGCTCAAAGGGAGTTCATGTAAGGCCTGACTAATGGCTTCAAAATGTTCAACACTCGAATTTGTAACGTAAACTCTTTGTAGGAGTCTTGAAAAGTTAGGAAACCCCGATGTTCAAGACTATGGGGTACTGATCAAATGGAATTCTAATTTCACTAATAACAACACCACTTTGGAGAGAAGAGATACTGTCTGAATTGTTAGTTAAGACTAAATACAACTGACCACTAGCCAGACGCGTTGGAGACTGAATAAGCTGAAATAAATACAAGTGTTTTAAGATGTCCACCAGCTTATTTTCGTCATTTGTAGTACAGTGTGAAAAACCAGATCCATCAATCCAGTGTATGTTAGGAAAGTTGAAATCACCCATAAATACAACAGAATGATAATTGATGAAATCAACCAGATTCAAGGCGTTTATAAAATGAGTCACAAACCTTGCGTCATCAGGTGGGCGATAGCAGGACATGATAAGAATTTTTCTCTTAAATTTTAGGTTTTCTATTCCTACCATGACCGCCTCAAATTCTGAGGGAAGGTCCGTGAAACATACTTGGCTTTAACTTAGTGGTGATTTGATTGCGATCAGAACTCCACCACCAGTTCGATTTTGGCGATCCTTTCTGTAGATATACCCAGTGGGCAGGATTTTGAAATCAGAGATACTCTCCTTGAGCCATAGTCTGCTGGCAGCCGGTTTTTTCTCTAAGGGTCACTAGGACGAGCGCTTAGTCATCGCGAACTATGGCGTTGGCTGTGTAGAGAAAAAGGCGAGACAAGGGTGGTA
>NC_090881.1:4534417-4544417 GCF_036669935.1 Montipora foliosa
ATTAACTGTTAGATATCCACCCAGAAATAAACCTTCTGCAGAGCTTAGTTATCGTAGTACTAACTTTTTAATACGACCCTGAAAAAATCCGAAGCAACATTGCACAATTTTAATCAAACAAGACTAAAGTAGTCAATCTCAGTTTAGCTTTTTTTGCAGTTTAATTCAGAGCATTCACTGATCACGGCCTTACTTAATTCCAATTTAGTAAGAGCAGTACAATGAACTCCAATTGTCCTCGAAAGAGTCCGTGAACAGCTGAGGGCGATCAAATGAAAGCAGAACCTATGGAAGACATTAGCTTCGCTCGTTTTAAAGAAAACAATACGAATAATATAAAATAAAAGAAAAAGTAATATGAAATCGAATGTACTCAAACTGTCAGCTACAAATGTTAGTCAACAAGAAATGAAGGTTTTTCATGTCCAAATGAAGTTTGAAAAAACTATTTTGGTAGAGCACCGATTAAGAAAATCTCGCTGTAAAATAATAAGTTTTCTCGAGTTAGTATTCGGAATTAGTAGACCTTCATGATGTGAGAACTCTCAAGTTGGAGATTTGTTTTAAAACTATGAAATAATTACTTATACCTACTAATTACGAATTTATTCAAGATATTGTCAAGATATTGTTCTCGAGTTAGTATTCGGAATTGGTAGACCTTCATGATGTGAGAACTCTTAAGTTGGAGATTTGTTTTAAAACTATGAAATAATTACTTATACCTACTAATTACGAATTTATTCAAGATATTGTCATTTCGAGTGCTCGATCGAAAAGTAATGAGTTTGTCAATGGCGATTACCTTTCCTTTTTAAATTATGTGCTTGGGGACCTGGCCAAGGCCAAATAAGAGTTTTTTTGTTTGTTTGTTTGTTTTTTTTTCACAAATAAACAACAAAGATGTAGAGGAATATCATTCAGTGCAACTTAGATTTAATTTCCATCAGTGAAGTTTGAACGGTAAGCTTTTACATGAAAATTTAAATTCCAATTTTAAAAAAAAAGTGCTTCCCTCAACCCTGGGAGAGAGAAAAAATCCAGAAACCATCGGACCATTTCCAGGGTAATGGTCCCTACTGTAAAATTGCAACTAAAAACCAGCCAACTAGAGTACTCCATATGGCCTGAGAATTGATTGCAATATAATAATAATTGATATTCAATATATATAGATATACTCAGCAACATTACACAATTCCAATTAAACGACAACGGTGCAATTACTCTCATTTAAGCATTCACTTTACTTTCATTTGCAACATATGCTAATCAAGGCATTACTCAATTCTTATAAAATAAATTCAAATTCCTTTCAGAAGAGTACACGAGAGACTGAGAGCGGTCATATCAAAGCAACAATGGACGACAGTCGATCCGACTGAAAAGTATAAACTAATATGAAATCAAAACACTCAAACCTCAAACTGAGGTAAGAATGAATGAATGAATGAATGAATGAATGAATGAATGAATGAATGAATGAATGAATGAATGAATGAATGAATGAATGATTGAATGAATGAATGAACGAATGAATGAATGAATGATTGAATGAAACGAAGGTTTCTTACGATCAAATGCAGTTTGAAGACATAGATTTTTCTTTACTTGTGAAGCAGCTTGTTTTTATTCTTTATTTCTTCCAAAATGCTGTCAATGATTTCTAAAGATTAAGGACGTTTGCGAGAAAATCTTCCCACAATGAAATTTATTTCATTTCTCGCCTGAAGTTAAGTCATAAATTGCCTATTCCAAAAAAGAAAAAAAAAGAAAAAAAAGAAAAAAAATGCGAGCTCACCCGTTTGTTTCGGAGAAAAAAACAAGGGAAAGAAGCATAATTTCCATAGATCATAAGATGGGTCGTCATAACGAGATGTAGCCTTATCTACTCATCTTTCGAAAATCATAAAAATGATATGTTAGAGTGAAGGTTTTTGTGCACAGAAATATAGGGGTGGGGTCAGTTTTTAGATAGTTGCATGCCTCTAGGGATGTCGTAAACAGTACAGTTAATCTTCAACGAGCGTTTTCGCAAGCGCTACCCGTTGTAACCACTTCCAGAATTCAGAACACATAGGAAGAAACATTTTTAAAAAGATCATTTCCTACATTGTGATTTTTTCCATTTCATCATATTCTGTAGATTGTAAGAATAGTAATTGATTCGTGTTCCAAAAAAAATAGTGGTCACCGATGATCATTATTGACGACTTTATCTTCCACATGGATGATACGGCTGACAGATATGCGGCACAGTTTGGCAGTTTATTGGAATCGTTTAACCTGAGACAACATTAGGCTGTTACCACCCATAGGAGTGGTCATAGTTTAGACCTTGTTATCTCTAGGAAGGATGCTGAGGCTTTGAAAGTTGATGAACTTGTTGTAATGGAGCAGTTAATTTCTGACCACAAAGCTATTTGCTTTCAGCTGAATCTTCAAAAACCGCTAAATGAGCAAAAGTCTGTTGTTAGCCGCAGGCTCAGGAACTTTGATTTTGAGGCCTTAATAAGATAGTCATCTCGTCAAGCCTGCTAGCAGATGTCAGTGATCTCCAACTGGAGTTGCTGGTTGATAGGTATGATAACGTCTTGCGTGATACCATGGATGTATTGGCTCCGGTGGAATCTCGGACCATCGTCCTTCGTCCAAACGCCCCCTGGTATAACGAGGACATTCGCAATGAGAAGTGGTACAGGTTAAAGCGCAGGTGGCGCTCTAGCCGTCTTGAGTTGGACAGATCGAGCTACACAGAGCAATGAGGTGTTGTGAATACAATGCTACACAAAGCCAAGGAATTATATTATTCGTCGGTTATCCAGGACAACGCCAATGACACCAGGCTCCTCTTTCGTTCTATAGATAAGCTACTTCAAAGGCAAACTGAGAAACATTAAGCTTCCGTGGATAATGATCAACAACTTGCTAATTGTTTTGCAGATTTTTTTCACTTCCAAGATAGAAAGGATTCGTGAAAATAGTGTACTTAGGAAATGTGCACTTATTCACTCTCTTGGTCTGGCCACGCCCACCTGCCTGTCACGGTTATGTGAGTTTGATTTGGTCACTGATGAGGACGTCTTGAAACTGATCAGGCGTTCCACTATCAAGGCTTGTAAACTTGATCCCCTACCAGCAACCATAATGCGAAGTTGCTATTCGGCCCTTGTCCCGGTATTCAAAACGGTAATGAATCTGTCGCTGTTGACTGGATCGATGCCGGAGGATCTTAATATTGCTTCGTTGCGGCCGCTACTAAAGAAACCAAATGCTGACTGTGAGCCGAATTTTCCAACTTCCGCCCGGTGTACAATTTGAAGTTCCTTTCAAAACTGGTAGAAAAGTCTGTATTTGTGCAGCCGAATAATTATCTCACTGTTAATGGATTGCATGAACGTTTTCAACCTGCTTACAAAGCCCACCACAGTACAGAGACCACACTACTAACGAACACAAATGACATCTTACTTTCACTGCACAGAGGCTACAATGTGTTGCTATTGTTACTAGACTTATCAGCGGCATTTGACACGGTTAATCATTCTTTGCTACTTTCTCGTCTGGAGAACTCGTTTGGCATCACGGGAACTGTTCTGCAGTGGTTCCAGTCTTATCTGTCTGGCCGATCTCATTTTGTCGAAATTAATGATACAAAATTGTCGATTAGGGATCTGACTGCGGCCGTTCCGCAGAGTTCTGTCCTAGGTCCCAATTTGTAACTATTGTATAGTGCACCACTTGCCGAGATAATATGAAGTTATGGACTCGACTATCATTTTTATCTTGATAGTCCAGTCATTCTAAAGAATGACCTGCAACTAATTGCAACAGAAACTTTCTCCTCGACAATTACTTAAAATTAACCCCAAGAACAAACTAAAAGTCCCAGAAGATGCAAGCACGGGAACACCGCCAAAATGACGTAGGAAAGAACACGCTGTCTGTTGAGACATGAAAACGAGGCCGATCACCAGAAGTTTTTTTTATTATTATTCTTGTTTATCGTCAGAACTACACTAGAATTGTCAAAAATCGATTGACTCTACTGAAAATTGTGTGCAAACATTTATCTGATTCAAAACAAGATGAAAATCTCTCGGGGCAACAATATAAATATCGTATTCGCATTCTAGTCGTTATTCCTGTATTATATGACAATAATCTGAAATATCCGTTGTGCGTAACAACTGCCTTGCATACGGCCGGGGCCTCTGAAAATTGAATTGACCAATCAGCATTCAGTGGGCAGGAAAAACTTTACTGTCCTGACATCACAGCAATTGCGCGCTCTCTGATTTGTTAGATGCAAAATATCGAAAAATTGCAGTTGATCTAGTTGATCTTCGATATCGACATTCAGTTCTATCGATCTTCTCTTTCACTAATTTATACATGGATTTTATATTATATTACAACAGCCTACGGTGAATATTTGCAATAATATGGATTGGATCGATAGAGCGGATTTAAGATTTTATTCAAGGTGGACTGAGATAGTTACGGACTTATTCGGCGGAGGAAGACTTCGCAGACAGAACTCGGCTTCGAAGGAGTTTGTTGAAACCTTCCTCCAGTCCAGAGTACATTTGTACGAGAAACTTCATATCGTTCCCTCTCTCTTTAGCTTCGTTCAACAGATGGATGTCAGCTAACTGAGCTGCTCTGACTAGCGCTGGATCAAATACAATGGGCCTCCTGTCCTGCAGTTCTTTGAACTTTAATTTCAAGTGTGTATGGAATATCTGGTCTACAAAAGAATGAATGTTCACGCGAAAGGCATTTAAATCGGGGAACTTTTCTTTCTGGAGAACACATAGCTAACCCACAAAGGTTTTAAGAAACGAAAAACTTCAACAGATACAGTAGTCACAAATTAAAAATTTGAAACATTTTTCGGTTTTAAGCTTTAAGTTTGGCGCCAAAACCGGGTCACCCACGTCCAGCAACTCGCTGATTTGTTTTCGCGAGGCAAGATTTTAGCTGTGAAATTATACACTAAATAATTATCTCGCTCTTCGTCGAACTTAACCCAGAAATCTCTAGGTAAGTATTAGAATGGGTCAAGACAATTTTAATTTTGCCTTTATATTTCTTCAACTTGGGAAAAAAATTAGAAAAAATACCCATGATCGGTTCGTTTCGAGTGGCATTTCTTGTAGCTGAACAAACTATGTCATTTAGGCACACATGAAACGTACCACTTACGGAGGACAGTCAATTTTGACAGCTGCGTGTACTGCGGGCGCAACCGTCGCATGCGAGGGGGTTCACAAACGAGATAAACGAGAAAACCAAAGTCTGCCATTTTTCTCAAAGTTTCACTGTTTCAATGTACCCATCTAATCTTTTTCAACTTCATCGCCATTATCATATTGGTCCGAACAATTTGCACATGCCGTACCCCTACACTGACCACATGCAGGGAAACACTCGAGTCCATACTTGCGGCAGGTGCATCTTTTGCTAACACAATCTGAGGAGCAATTACATCTGACCATCCGAAGTAAAGATTCAGGAGCAGCTGGTAAGTCGGTCATTACAGGGATTATTTGGTCACCGGTAAGCCTCCATCCCCAATCTTCAATTGATACGCCTTTCCCTTTACCTTGCCTCTGTTTCACCCTCAGGTACACCCTTAAGCTGTGGTAACGCGCCGCTGCCGACATCGGTGGCACATTTTGAGGCTGTAGCTGTGAGCGCTTGGTGGCAAGTTCCTCATAGTATTTTTGGTACCGTAACCTATCAACGGTGTCTCCATGCTTTCCACAGTAGTGAGATACTAATGCATTCTCGCCTGCTAGCAATACATCATCCATGGAGAAACGCAAGTCGAAGACCTTCGCTTGCCTTCTAAAGTGGAAGAATTGGTATATTTCTCTGAAGCTGTGGCCTTGCCAATTTCATAGAAAAGAGAAGTTGTGTCACACTCCAAAACCGAGTGAATGAATAACATGTTGTGACAAACATCACTCCTTCCTAACTGCTTCTTAATGGCTTCTGATTCCATAAACGTCTTTTTGAGTTCTTCTTTTTCTCCGTCCCGGCTATCCAGGCGGATGTAGAAGCGCAACAGGACAAGTAAGTCCGTGTCTTCGCCGACAAGTACAGAGTACTTTTCCTGAGCATATTCCACGGCTGTCTTTACAATACGTACATCGGCGTCACCTTTGGCTTGATATTTTGGACAGTTGCTCTGCTGGAGACACCAGCTCAGCATATTTATGAACCGTCGCTTGTTTCTGGGATTGGAAAGGAAGACCTCCTTTTTGAGAGTGACTTTCATGCTCTCTGCGAAAGTTACAGTCGCGTCAGCTTACCCTCCTGCTCTCCTCTGTTGCGTCATGTATTTTTGTAGACGTCTCGTCACATCCATTAAATACAACGTTTTGTGTCTTTAGTAGAAGGACGGGCAAAGGACGCATTATCCTTCTAGACCAACTATCTATATAACTATGTTCTAACTATATTCGTGCAGAGGGAAAAGGCGTCTTGTGCCCGTCCTTATACTAGAGACGCATAACCAGACGAACAACAAATGTTTGCCCAAGTTTGTCCAGACGGATAATGGGTGCTTACCATTTTCGACAATTGATCCGTTTCCAGGCCCTTTCTCGTGAGTTTCGAGATGGAATGCCAGGTAGTAAATGGTAAGCACCATTCTCATCCGGTTGGTCAACAAATTCGGAAAATCGCTTACCTTTATGCAACGGTCATTCCATCCGGATTTTTTGGCTAAATGGTAAGCACCCAACGCGTGTAGTTCGACCCGTCTTTACACCAGACAAATAACATGAGAGAAGCATAATTCGTCTGGACGGATTATGCGTCTCTAGGATAAAAATGGCGACTGCAATACTAATACTGTTAATGGCGGTGTCCAGGTCTTCATCGCTCATTGTGCTGTAGACTGATCTCGAGCTCAGACTGAATTTGTTTAAACGCCTTTCAACTGTCCGAAGACTTACACCCAGAACATCAACTATAGCGAGAATACTAAAAGGCTGTTTCACAAGGAAGTGTATCCGTTCTTTCGGAATCTTGAACTTTGGTCAACCCTGTGAAGGGAGCCCGGTCGTTTCTACACAAAGTCATTTCGATACATAGCGAAATCGTCTCCATGCAAACATTAAGTCAATTCGATACAACAGTAGTAAACGTAGTCCTGTTCTGGGACTCCCTCTCACCCCGCCCTGAAAATGGGCCTGGAACCCAGGCGGGAAAAGAGAGAGTCCTGTATTACTTGCAGGCGCATGCTCGGAATGACGCCAATTTTTCCCCCCAAACTGGGGGAAAAACCATATTTGGAAAAAGATTCCTTATTTGGGCATAGTTTATTCCGAGTGCTTTTACACTGGATACATGGGGATAACGTGAAAGGCAATTATAACGCCACGTTTCTAGAGGCAATTGATCTCGCGTTTAAGAAATGCGACTTTTCCTTTGTGCCTAAGGCGGAACAACTGCAAGCTATTCATGCAGTCGTTACCGGTAATGATGGTTTTGTTAAACCTCCAACAGGATTTGGCAAGTCTATTTGCTACACGGCTGTTCCTTTAATATGTTTGCGATTTTCTTCGATCCGAGTCCGATCTTAACTGTAAATCAGTCCTTCTTATCGTGAGTCCCAATCGTGGAAGATCAGATGGATGACATATGAAAGTATGGAATTCCGTGCCTGAAACCCAACTGAACAGCTGCATGATGTTGGCGCAGAAAAATATCAAATTTTGATTTAATTGCTCTCCCGAGACTCCTTGAAACTTAAAAATATACTGTATGTAGGTCGTGGATGTGAATCGCTCAACGAAGACAAATAAATCTCCTGCTTGAACTCTTATTTATTGTTCATTGCTTCTGTCGATCTAGTTATATGATAATTGCAATGATCCAGTGAACATATATTTGAGTTGCACAGTAATTATTGAAACTGTGATTGTTTCAGGAATTTAGGCTTACCAATTTTTTCTCAAAATCGGGGACAAATTGTTTGGATACCCAATATAAAACAGTCAAGTAAAAAATGTCGTAAATACTCTCAGTTTTATCAGGAATGAGACACAAACACTGGTGAGAAACAGAGTTTTTTTTTTGATTAATTAGAGTAGAGTAATTTACTCAGACTATTAATTTTTCCTTAGAATAATTTTTCAAAGCGCTTGTCGCATTAAATCTTTCTTTCCTTACAAGGACAGACTTAAGGCCGTGGCCAAATGGCTAAGGTTTTATGTAGAGTTGCGTGTTGAGACTGCAATGATTTTTATATCAGAAAAACAAAAAGACGATTGCATGACAGAGCATTATTCCTGATAAAGTTAGATAAAAAGTTAATTAAACGAAATTGAATCACAACCTGGACTATTTGTTTCTCTGCATACCAGTTTGTGTTGATAACGCAATGATGAAGCAATAATGTTCCTTATGCATAGTCAAACATCGATTATTCCGGACGTTAATTGTCACGATTTTTTTTCTGGTCAAAACTTGTTCGTGATTATTAATTAATAAGAATGAAAAATGCTTCTTAAAAGCATGAAAGTCATTGTTAGCGGTAAAGTACTGCAGATAATATGAAATTCTGACTCCGACCTGTTTTGTCGCTTAGTGAAATCCTTTGCATCGCTTTATTGCGATGTTCTTTCATTTATTGCGCAATAATTCTCCAACATCACTGCGATCGGGGTTTTTTATCCTCGTTTGGTCACGACCAGGCATAATTTAGATGTTCTCTTTCCTGACACTGCGAATCACACAGTAATTTTCATATACGATTTTTTTGTCGGACTTTCAAGGTTCCCTTTATTTACATATCCAGTCTGGCATCTAATGCAATATGATTGGCTCATTCCGAGCATGCGCCTGCAAGTAATACAGGACTCTCTCTTTTCCCGCCTGGATTCCAGGCCCATTTTGAGGGCGGGGTAAGAGGGAGTCCCGGAACAGGACTATAGTAAACGCAGAATTTTTATACTTGAAGTTTACTTCCAACATTGAGTAGATCCGATGCAACAACAAGTTGATCCGCAAACCTTCATTCCTCGATTGTCATTGAGAATTAGGACTAGGAGGGTTGTACTTCATTCATGATTCCATCAACAGACAGCAAGCACAAATCCTTCTCTATAAAACTAACATGTGACCACCAAAAGGCGCCAGTTTCTTGCAAGACCAGTGTTCGCGAACTGCAGAAGCCCGCGTTTTTTTTCCCAAGAATATTTAGCGTAATCGATTCGGCATTTTTAATTTTCAGCATGTACATGTAACAAATTCAAAAAAGTTAGAAATTTATATATCTGCAAAGATGAAAAACGTCCACAAACGGAATCGTACCCTAAACGTTTTCCTTTGGCCGTCGTGGTTCAAGGTTTTCCTTCTTTTCTTAGCGGAATAAAGCCTTTATTTCGAAACCAAACCTTTTTTTCTTAATCAGTCTAAAACTGTTAAAATATCTTCTGTTGCAGTTTTTTTGCAGGTTGACGGGTGTTTTTCGTAAAATGACTGGACTATGATAATACTCAGCTTTGCATATCGTTCAAAGATTGTGATGTCGATGTTGCAAGACTGCGCGTAGAGAACTGTGTCGCTGATATATGTTTTTGAATGGATGTAAACGAGCTGAAACTCAATCACGCAAGACAGAAATTATGCTTAAATAGTCGAAGTACCATACTCGTCCACTTTTCAGCTACTTCAGTATTAGTCCTGTTCCGGGACTTCCTCTTACCCCGCCCTTAAAATGGGCCTGGAACCCAGGCGAGAAAAGAGAGAGTCCTGTATTACTTGCAGATCGCAGCTATTGTTTTGGGTTGGCATTGCTCCTTTTAATAATTATCTCTAGCAGCAACCCTATGCTTTCAGCTTGCATGGGCGGTTATTGCCTGGGGTTGCCTTCATTACCTTAAACTTAATATGCCTTATGTTGTGGTTTCTTCTCTTGTTGTGCTGCACTTGCCTGGGGTGGGGCTGCATATGTATAGGCATATGCTTTGGCGTTTTCAGT
>NC_090881.1:4549417-4564417 GCF_036669935.1 Montipora foliosa
GGATGGTACAAGTTGTGGTATTTATATATAAATGACGTGAAACTGCATTTGGAGCCAGACACCGAGTGTGAGGTGATGATGTAGCGATCTAATTTGGTTACATTTCTTTGCTCGATCGAACAATTTGAAATCACTGTACTGAAAGTACCTTTGCCCAAACAGACAAGTAGGCTCGAGTCTTCACTAATATTCAGTCGCTTTTGCGAAATAAGAACAATCTTTTTTCCGGTTGATGCGAACGCTTCGTAATTCGGTAAAAAAATAAAATAATAATAAACACTTAGAATAAAGGGCATGCAGCACGAAAACAAGCACGGTGATCCCATCTTTTTATTACATTATTTTAATGTCCTGTGCAATTGTGCCAAGTTTAACAAAAAGGGAATCACCTTAATTTGCAGAACAATTTCTTACTGCTGCCTGAGTAAGTGCGCAGCTTCCCACGGGAACAAACAAGGGTTGATGACCAATGAAGTCGAACAAGGTGAAGTTATGAAGGTGTGTATATTAACTCATGAGGGCTCAGTAGTTTGGGCGCTTTCATTGAGATCCGAACGTTCCGGATTAAAGACTTGTTCTCACCGCTCCTTGAATTTGGTCCTGGTAATCCCTGGTTCAACTTCTCAGATGCACTTGCATAAACAGCAAACTGGTTTGCTTCTGGCGAATTGGGATTCTTGCAGTTGATGTCTTCATTGGCCCTAGAAAGCCCCTTGGGAGTGGTGATTTTTGCTTTCATTTATTTATTTATTTATTTGTTCTATTTCATATTATACATGACATCGCAATATACTTGAAGCTCCTACAGGAATGATCATCATATTTACACTAATGCAAAAGTTTCCGGATTTGTGACTGTTACAGATTGTTTTAGCACATACCTACTGAATTGTGTGAAACATAGTAATCGAATCAGTAAGTGTCTGCATCAGAGAGTGTACAGACTATCAACAATGAGTTTACAAGAGTCTACTAGTCTAGAGAAAACTGGATACCTCCAGGAAAATATCAGAAAACAATTAAAATTTCCAACTGAGTGAAAGAAAACCATCAACTTGTACTTAAGGCTCACGTTACGTTTCGTCATATCTTAAGCATTAGCGCAGATAGCTGAATTTGTTTTGACAGTAAAATAATTCGAAAAGTCTGTCTAAAACCTTTTCAGAAGTTTTGGGAAATAAGGAGAGTCCTGCTTTCTGGCTTATCCAAATATCAAAACAGGCAATTTTCAATTTCCACTAGAGGGAGACCTTCGGAAAACTAACTACAAACTTGAGTTGTGACGAGGCTTTTCCGCAAATTGCTCCAATTTCTGCTAAAAGTTGTATAAATTTGGTCGCACTCGCGCCTGCCCGCGCCCTAGTGTATGTGTGTGTTTTTACGTGCACCGGTAAGGGTAACTTGTGTGAACTTTATTAATGGTGCTTCGTTGTCGTCTCTAGAATGTTGAGAGAGGTGTCAAGTCAAGAGGGAGGGGTTCCGCGGATGGTGTCGGTAGTTTATGGCGTAAAGGGGTTTAAAAACTGCAGAATTTCAACTAATGCTATTGCATTGCATCAATTTAATTCAGGTTGAAACTGATGCACATAAGTAGAATCCTTGAAAATAATTCAGATTTCTCAGTAACGTATAGCCCTCTATTTAACTTTAAGCCATATGCAGGCGATGTCGAGAGCATCTAAAAAAGATTGCAAATATGGATTTAGAAGTTACAGTCAGAGAAACTACTCTGTCAAATGAAGCAGCCCCAGAGATAAGAGTGTTTGCTCGGATCAGGTAAAAGTAATAACGAACATTTGGTTGACGCCATATTTATCAAAATACATTATAACTACACATAGCATCTACCACCAACGCAATACGGCAAATTTGCCTTAAACTAATGTATTAAGTTTGTGAAGTACCGGTATGGGCTTTTTTCAGTGGTTTAAGTGTGGTTGACAAGTTTGTACGCTATTCAACTTATGAAAAAAAAAAAACCTTGTTCCCCAATCACTTTTTGTCGTTATTTCCTGCGTAGGAAAGCGGTAGCAATGACACTGAAAGTACAACCGATAAATTGATCGAGAATGTAGACGCGCTTAATATTGGTCAATGTGCAAGCTATTTCCCCAGTACAGATACTTCAAGCGATGGATCTTCATTTGCTGGCTTTGATTAACTTGAAGTGAAAAAAATAAAGCTCAAAAAGTTCCTGGTAGCATTCAAGGTAGAAACCTTCGGACCCAAAAATTGGCGTTACCAGAGTAGTGCCCACAATCGCACGAGGCAGCGTTACATTAATCACACTGCTGATGCTTTTGCAGCGCTGCTGAAGATTGTGTCGCCTGAAAATGCCGTCGAGACCTGGCAAGCACTCTTGTCCTCAAAAGCAGTAGATAATAGGCTGGAGAAAGAGCCAACGATTACACCGTCAGAGAGAGCTCTTCTTAAAGCTCTTGCAGAGGCTTATTACATTGCGGAAAGCTTAGAAAGAAGGCGATAGATACTGTCAATTATGACTGGGACCGTTTCGTACAAAGCTATTGCCGAATTTATTCCCGACCTCACCCGGTATTACTATTCTGTCACGAATTTGCATCAGCTCCAGTATGGCCGTGGAACTCAAATTCCCTTGAGAGGAGAGAGAAGCGCAAGAATAACAATCGATCGCAAAAACCTAGACTATTTTCTAACTTTCATTACCAGCCTACACATCGTTCAAGATCTGCCATTTGGCGAAAATGTTCTTCGTCTCTCCTCAGAAAGAACGATAGCCGTCCCTAACGACATTAGGAGGATGATTCCGCAACTGATCTGTGAGTAGTATATTAGCTACTTCAAAGAAACAGGTTTCAAGGCTTTCAGCCAGAGGACCATGCTGAAAATTTTAACAACGTGCAAGGCTGCAAGTGTGCAAGTCTTTACAGGGTCTAGACTACTTTGCGGCCGAGAGATGAAAGCATTTGATGATCTCATGGTGGTTGTTGACAAGGTGACTGATCAGGAAAGGAAAGGAAAGGAAAGGAAAATGATGAATGGTATATAAAATGAATCATATATGAACTGCGGATATGAAATCAAGTGAAGCTATGATCTTCGCAGTTATGAACGCAATTTTTGCAATTGCGTAGAGAAGCCTGAAAAGTTCAGGACTTCAATGGGGTTTGAACCCTGAACTTTTCAGGCTTCTCGACGCAATTGCAAAAAATGCGTTCATAACTGCGAACATTCATAGCTTCACTTGATTTCATATCCGCAGTTCATATATGATTCATTTCATATACCATTCATCATTGATTCATTCCTCACGGGATCATTAGAACCCACAAATGACCAGCTCCCAACGTCAGTGGCTTCATAGCTCAGTTGGTTAGAGCGTCGCACCGGAATCGCGAGGTCACGGGTTCAAACCCTGTTGAAGTCCTGAACTTTTCAGGCTTCTCTACGCAATTGCTTAAAATTGCGTTCATAACTGCGAAGATCATAGCTTCACTTGATTTCATATCTGCAGTTCATATATGATTCATTTCATATACCATTCATCATTGATTCATTCCTCACGGGATCATTAGAACCCACAAATGACCAGCTCCCAACGTCAGTGGCTTCATAGCTCAGTTGGTTAGAGCGTCGCTCCGGAATCGCGAGGTCACGGGTTCAAACCCCGTTGATGTCTTGAACTTTTCAGGCTTCTCTAAGCAATTGCAAAAATTGCGATCATAACTGCGAAGATCATAGCTTCACTTGAGGAAAGGAAAAGGGAGACATGTGACGCTCTAAAGGCGGGAAAGTTGTATTTAAAGGCGGATTACAAGGTAAGAATATAACACCGGTTTTATTTTATTAATGGGCGGAAGGGGGAGAGGGTGTGGCGGTAAGGGAAGAGGATGGAGAAAGCACTCACCAGACATGTCAGGTGGAAAAGAAGTCATCTAGTCGGAAGAAAGCGGCGTTCCGTTTTTAAGTAGTTTTCTAGGGTATACTATATAGCTTTGAAGTTCTAGTGACTTTGTTGAGGTAAATTTTGTTAATACAGTAAATTTTGTTTTGTTTCGTTTTCTTGAACGTTTGTCTATCGTAGGTCCTCATCGGCGAAGATAGCTGTGTACCTGATTACTGTAATGTACGCCCTTAGTTATTCCACAGACAAACAGTTTCGGCGCAAATTTGGCCATGCCGACAATGAACACTGTTGCGAGTGCTAGACCTTGAAATAACTGCTCTTCTCCGTCCAAAAGGCCGCAGACGAGGCAGGCTTTAGTTTTCAGAGGACGATCGTGGTGAAACGATCTATTTAAGCAATCACGCGGTTCAAGCTATACAGCTATGGAAGTGCCATCAAATTGGTTCGGTGAGGCAGGATCAATGCAGTCTTGGCGTTTAACGGCAGCTGATCGAGGACACCTGCTCAATTACTAATGACTGGGAGAGAAAGTTCGACAGAATGATCAATAGCTTTTTCGCGGTGGTTTTTGATTTTCTTTTTCCGCTCTCAGGCCTTTTGTGTGATCATTTTTGGAGTACTTTGTTTGTTCATTCGCTTGTTAAGGTTCGCGCAAGATCCACCCATATCTGATTTTGCCTCGTTTTTTGCGGTTACTTAAGCAATAAATAATTTACGTTCCTTTGAACAAAGCGAATTAGAACGTAAATATATATTCCACTGTTATTTTAGCTTCGCATTCTTTCTTACAGTTTGTCGCCTTTAGGTGTCGCAGTGCTCTTATTTTTCCGATTGGTTCGTTTTACCTATTTAAGATGCTGTTTTCAGTTTGTTCTCTCTCTCTAGCTTGCGACCTTAGCACTTTAGAGCTGTTTCTGTTTCGGATGTTTTAAGATCTGGCCCCACCCACCCTCCCTTTTCTCAGGCTTCTATGAGTTTTTTTTTTTTTTTTTCATTCTATCTGTTTTTGATACTGCTTTTATTTCATCTGTTTCCAGGCGGTAGAGATGCTTACGTGGACCGCACGAGGTGCTTTAAATGTCACAACCTCGGTCACTGGGCAAGAGAATGCACTGCCTCCTGGGATAGCCCACATTCTCCCTAAGATACTCATACAGCTCCTACAGAACCAGTCACGGAGCACACGCCCAATCCGGTGCAAAGCAGCAATGCTTGATGAGGAGGTTGCTGATATCGCTAAGGCGCATTGCGATAGCGAATTGTTTGAGATTGAGTTAAGTACTAGTCCGTCGTGTGTCAACGTCAAAGGAGATCTTCGTAGAAGCTTAGAAATTTGGAAGTGTATTGGAACCCCTAGTTTTATCTTTAACACTACAGAAATGGAATATTTGTTTCCTTCCGTTAGTTTTCCGGAACCAGCGGTTTTAAAAACAACAGATCGTCTCTTTCACATTTAGGGTTTGTTGAGGAGGCTATTCAAGACTTAGTTGAGTCGGGTTGTGTTGTGGAAAATAATGGAAAGAAGAGGATCGTTCTTGATTTAAGTTACGTGAACAACAGCTGTGCCTAACTTTGCGCGGGGTGCAGATATGTTTTCCTTCGATCTGAAAAGTGGGTACTATCATGTTGAAATTTTTGAGGGGCATCAAAGATATCTTGGTTTTTCCTGGAAGCATTCGAATTCCAGTCAAATGGAGTTCTATGTGTTTACAGTTTTACCTTTCGGATTATCGTCCGCTCCTCACGTGTTCACAAAAATTCTTAAGCCTCTTGAGAAGCATTGGAGACATCAGGGCATTTGCGTTGCTGTTTCTCTTGACGACGGATGGGGTATTGAAATGAATTCTCAAGTGTGCAGTATTGTCGCAGATGCTGTTAGAACTGACTTTTCAAAGGCGCGTTTCGTTACTAATGAGGATAAGTCAGTGTGGATACCTTGCCAGAGGCTTGATTGGTTGGGTATCACTTAAAATAGCGCTCGTTTAACCATTGAAATTAGCAATAGGAGGCTTGCCAATATAACTAGTACCATTGACATCATTATCGACTTCGGTTTTGTTCTTTCTGCCAGAGGGTTGGCCTCTTTTACAGTGCAGATAATTTCTACAGCACCAGTTTACGGGAACATTTCTATGATCATGACTAGGCATTGCATTATGTCTACTTTAAGCGCGCAGAACTGGGACTCGAAAGTTAAGATGGATCTCTATTGCATTGAGGAGTTATATTTTTGGAAAAACAATCTAAATTTCATAAAAGTGTGCGATTTTTTTCTCTTTAATAAGCCACAGCATTTTGCTTACTTCGATGCCAATGCTACAGGAGGCGGTTCAGTTATTATTCTTAATTAGGAATCTGTGTGTCCGAAGCTTTGGGAGCCTTCAGAGTGTTCTAAGAGCTCTACTTGGAGAGAGCTTGCAGCCATTGATTTTTCTCTAGAGTCTTTTGCGCCAGGTTTGGAAGGCTCACTTGTGAAGTGGTTCACTAATTGCCAGACGGCGGCTGGAATCCTTGAAGTCGGAAGCAAAAAACTGGATTTCCACAGGCTTGCTATCAAGAGTTTTCAGTTTTGCGCGAAGCGCAGTATTCGTTTGGAGGTGCAGTGGATCCCACGAACTGAAAACGAGAAGGCCGGATTACATCAGTCGCCTTTTAGACTTTGATGATTGGCAAATCACACATAATCTCTTTCTAAGTTTGGAAGAGCTTTGGGGACAGCATACAGTTAACTGTTTTGCTAATTATTATATAGCGAGGCTCCCTTGATTTCGTTTCGCGTTTCTGGAATCCGGGTGCGTCAGGGATTGACTTGTTTGCCCAAGAGTTATGCTCCGAGAATTGTTCAGTGGTTCCTCCAGTTTCTCTTGCCTCCCGCGTTATCCATTATGTGAGCTTACAGAAAGCGATGGCTAACCTTGTAGTCCCATTATGGCCTTCGTTCAGTTTCTGCCCTCTCCTAACGAGCAAATATCGGTAGTTCATTAAAGGATGCTTTACGTTGAGTGCATCCCAAGCTCAAACCCTGGGAAGAAATTTAAGTTCATTATTTGGTTCTCCTCGTTTTACATGCGACGTTGTCGCGTTTTGATTCGAATTTTTGTAGAGACTATCCAGCTTTTTGCTCTTCGAGTAGGTGTCTGAGCTGGCTTGTAGTGCTGGTATTTGCAGGATTTGACACTGGTCATTAGGTGCAAGGAGAGCTGTGTCCAGGGTAAATGACACTGGTCATGTGAAGGGAAGACTGTGTCCGTTGGAGACGTTTTCTGTCGTTTTAGAGCTTTGATAGTAGAACGAGAAGGTTTCGAGTTCTCTCGACAATGGGAGCCCTCTTCACCTATGGAAAATTGTTTCCTTTTTTGACACTGATTCGCGAATCGTAACTCAACGTGCCCTTCTGGCCAAGGTTGAACTGCGTTGTTCTTCTTGGTATAGGTTTTTTTCCTCTCTTAATCAAGGCTGTAACTTTGTTTTTGCTCATTGTTAGGTTATTTACTACTTTATATTCGTTTGCATGTAGTTTGTGGAGCCTTTGCGGGTTTAAATTATCTACTAGAGCAAGTTGCGTATAGGGTATATATGCAGTTATTACGCGTTTTTGATTTAGTTTTCTTTGCGGGTTATTCGCTAGGCTTCTGTTTAGGTGCTACTTTGCATGCCTATTTGGCCCCGGGGAGGTCGTTGTAGTTTTTCACTATGATGCTGACTGCAGACTTTGCGTCACAGGCATACGGCCGCTTATTAGAATCGCTGTCATGCATCACATGCGTTACAATTGCTAGAGCCGTTATCCTGTTGTTGCAAAATTTTGGTGATATATTTTTTTTCTTACAGGTTGTAATTTCAAGTAATGTATGGATGGTGCTCCCTCCTGCTATTAGGTCGGAATTCAATTCTTTATTTAATTGTTTACTTCGTTCTACGGCAGATTCTACTGTGAAGAAATATCTTAAGGAAATAAACAAGTTTTTCTGTGGTGTAGAACTAGAAAAATTGCGCTACAGTTGACATTTTCTTCTTCTGTTGTCGCCCTTCATCTATTTGGCTTAGATCAACAGCTTAAGTCCCCGGCCACAATATAGTTTTGGTCCATGTTGCACTGAAGTGGTTCCATTCCTTTGTTCGGGATGATGTTCCCACTCCTTTGGATAACGCTTCTTGCAAGAACTTGATTGAGAACGCCAAGAGAACAAGGAGCAATCCAGTTAACGAGAAAAAAGCCCGTGGACCCTGCCATCATTAGAAGCATTGTTGACGTTCATGGCGCTGGAGAAGCATCTTTAAAGGACTTTTGTATTGCCGCAATAAGCTCTTTAGGTTTTGCAGGATTTTTTTCGTTTTAACGAATTGGCTGATATTCAGCCAAGACACCTCACGTTTTGCGATGGTTTTGTTAAAATGTTTGTGCCAAGGAGTAAAATGGATGTATATAGTGAGGGCAACTACCTTTATATCGATACGTTAGAGAGCAAATACTGCCCAGTAGCTATCCTACGTAAGCATATTGAAGTAGCCAATTTGGATCTGTCTAGTCACTTGCCCTTATTGAGGCCATTAACAAGGAACAAGTCGGGTTATAGTCTTAGGAATGGCAAGTTATCCTATACTCGCTGCAGGGAAAGATTGAAGACAACTTTGACAGATTTGGGCTATGACCTCAAGGAGTATGGCCTACATACTCTCTTTTCTGGGGGTGCTACAAATGTTGTCAGTAATAACGCTTCCAAAGCAGTTTCTGAGAGATTGTCAAAACTTCGTGGGCGCTGGAAAACAGACGAAGCGAAAGACATGTGCGTTTTAGAGACAGTTTAAGTGTGACGAAATATATAGGTATTTAGCTCATATTCCAATATGTTATCTGTTTTTTCTTTGCCAATGCTGTAAGATCACTTTTCTTTAAAGTGTTAGGGTTCGCACTCGATCCACCCATATCTGATTCCACCTGGTTTTGCAGTTATTTAAGCGGTAAATAATTTACTTTCGTTTGAGCGAAGCGAGGTAGGACGTAACCCAGTTTTCTTATGGCTTACATTTGAATTCCAAAAACTGTAACGGCCATTCATTTAACTCCCTAAAGAAGTCAGGCCTTTCCTAACGAAATTGGTAAATCAAAAAAGAATATATATCTTCCCATCCGTACAACTTGCAATATAACAACACCATAACAATTAAGAGGTATCATCAATCACGTTCAAGCATTGATTGAGTTTTTATCATCACATTTCCTTCTGTCTGTGAGCAGATGGCCACCCACCCGCTCTTTTATCCCACTTCGGTTGTCGTAACCACTGACCCCTTCCCCGATCTTCAAGTAGAGAGCTTGTTGGGCGTCAAACTCTGCGAAGTTCCTCTTTTTATCGTCCGCGATGAGTTGTACGAAAAGTAGGTGCGAGCCAGTCAGTATTCTGAGGATTTTAAGAATGATCTGCTTTTCATTCATTCTCTCACACAGTAAGTCCTTTCTGGAAAATGCAGTGAATCATGGACTGAAAGTACATGCTTGGATTTGTTCGATTCCCACGAGAGATCGGAGAAAGACGGCTCGCCACTTTCGAGGTATTTCCGTTATTGATCAATTTTTGTGTAGAGGATTTGATTACATGATTGAGATCAAAAACTCGTTGATACACCTGTGTTACCGACCGAAAGGTTTGATCGAAGAAATAGACTGAGACGACATAGCATTTGAAATGTAGGTCCACCCACATGCTTCTGTAAACATAGGCTTGAAAGAAATTTTTGTCGTATAATATTGTATTAAGTATGCAGGTCTATCGCTTTTAAAGGTATAGTTTTAAGCGTAGCATTGAAACTTTTACTCCGAGTCGTTTTGCACGCACGACTTTGTTTAACAGGTATATACATATCGTATGATAATTGATTGTTACTTTCATCATCTACTGAATTGAAGTGGCGATATTTCCTATAAAATCCTAGAATTTGGTAAAAGTAAACAGAACTTCATTTTTTAGCGCTCTTATTATGCTAGAAAATACCCCTCGTGTGCTTGAAATTGTCCAGTTTGTTTTATTAAACGATACACGTAGGCAATTCATTGTCCCGAAACCTGTTGATTGCGTTACTGCTTTCACGTTTAGAGCTCTAAATGCGTCGCGCTTTAAGTGTCCAAGCCAATTTTTTTTGTATATTATAGTTTAATAATAATCTGCCGAAAATCTTAAGTTGAATTATCTATCTTTGCAAAATGTTTACATTTTCTAGTTGTAAAGAAAAATAGGTGTCCATGTGCAAAAGATGGTTTCATCGCGACGTACTGATTTGCTGAACCCAAACACGCAAGAGCTGAAATTTCCTAGGAAATTTTCATTTTTGTTGCGATCTCGGTATTTGATGATTTCAATTGTCAGATTTCTCAAAAACTAAGTCAGTCAGGAAGCTTAATTGATATCATCGATAATAGTTCACCAAAGGGTTTCCCCCGACAAATATGAAGAAATCCGATATTTCACTTTAATTTGTCCGCGAATTCCCGATATTTAAAGTTAGCTTCTCTTAAATGCCTTCGCAAGAGTGACGTATTGAAGCGGAATATCACAAGGAATGGTTAGTGATCATAACACGAATTCCATTGCCACAGAGAGAGAACTCGTGGCAAAACTAAATGAGTCAAAAATGCGCGAGAGGACTGGCAATCAAGGAGTGAACTGGGTTTTTAAACCTCCTTTAGCACTCCATTTTGTTGAAGAGCATGAGATAATGATAAAAGCGGCTAAGAAAGCGGACGAGCAGCTAATGATTACTTTTATTGGGGCAGAATCTCTTAGCAACTCCAGACCGATAACGTACCAGACGGCCTTTCCAAATGATGATATCCCCTAACACCTAACCATTTCCTACACTGCCAACTTGGTAGCAAATTTGCGCCCGATTCCGTAGACGAGTGGACGAGACGGCAGTGGTGTAGTAAGGACTGTTTAACACATCAACATATGGTGGCTAGACATAGTGGCGAATCTGAGTGGCGATTCTGGCAAATTCTTGTCAACTCGCCAAATGTATGTAAATTAGTTCAGTACGCGGTAGCCAGCTAGTCGACAAATCTTGCGAATAAGTATGGGAGCATCTGTAATCCCGTGGGAATTGTCTGATGAAAGAAAGCCGCCTATCTAAATGTGTTAAGGGGGCCCTAAGGAACATGTGAAATGTTGTCGGCAGTTTTGTAACTTCCACCGACGGCTTCTACGGGAGGTTAAAAGTGTGACACCTAGAGTTCAACATGGAAACGAAGCTTGACCTTCAACTGCTTTGTTACCATCGTCAATGGTGGCGAATTTTTCCACAAAAATTGTCATCCTTTTAATTGGGGTCTATCTGACACGCAACAGTAATAGAACGGATACCGTGACCACGCTAACGTGAAAACGAGGCTGGAACACGTAATGCCTTGTAGCAATTGGTTATGACGACAGATTGTCCTAATCAGCCAAAAGCAATTTTATCACAACTCCCTGACAAATATAAAAAGGTATCCTATTCATCTCCCTCGTCTTCCTCCTCCTCCTCCTCCTCCTCTTCATCATCATCATCGTAGTCATGATCATCATCAACATTATCAACATCAGATGACTCATGGTCATCATCATCGGCATCGTTATCACAGCTTCCATTATGTTCAGAACCATTGCAGCTGCAAACATCGGTACATTTAGGTCCCACTTCGCGACTTTGACATCTATTAGGGGAACAGAGCAGCTTGGGGTAATCCCTGTACAGCAACCCATAGAGATATGATGTATAAACGTGTATAAACGTACAGCTGTAGCTTGACAGAAACCATTAGCAGGCTGATACAAAATGGTTGCTGCATGCTGTTGATGGTACAAACTCGGGGGCCACTACTATCAACATCATGTAACCTGACAACGACATGCACGAGTAGTGTCCCTTAGGCAATTCCCAGAAATAATAATAGCTTTATTAATTAATCCATCATTAAATTAAAAAAAAAAAACCATGAATTTACGTGAATAAAATTAAAACATGAAAAATATAAGAGGTAATGTACTGTTTCAAGTGAAGCTATGATCGTCGCAGTTACGAACGCAATTTTTGCAATTGCGTAAAGAAGCCCGAAAAGATCAGGATTTCAACGGGGTTTGAACCCGTGACCTCGCGATACCGGTGCGACGCCACTGACGTTAGGAACTGGTCATTTATGGATTCCAATGTTCCCGTAAGGAATTAATCAACGACGATATATCACTTCATCGTTGATTCATTCTTCACGGAAACATTGGAACCCACAAATGACCAGCTCCGAAAATTAGAAATGAGTACAAATTTCGAATTAAACAAGAACAACAAGGGCGGAACCCCCTTTTTTGTCAAGGCTTTGTTTTTCTTTTGTAAACGTGTGTTGGATGGTACTTTGAGCTTTGTTACTTAAATATATTGTCTTTACTTAACATTGTTAATAAGAAAGTTTATCGAACGTCATTCGAGTTAACGGCCCTTACAAACTGGCTTCGAACCGGTTACAGGCGTCGCATTTAATTTCGCAAAAAGATGAGGTAGGCTGGATACGAATGTCTGTTCTACAGTGTGTCTTACAAACAGTTGTACCAGTGTAGGTAGGCTTTTGTAAAGGAGCATTAATTGCCAAAAGAACGATCCCATTGACACTTGTAAACTAAGTGAGTAGTAACTGTACTTACATTTCATCGCCTTCCTGATTGTAAGAAAATTTCTACGCAAGTTATAATATAAGCAATTTTTGATCTATTTTGCTTTTAGCCGCACTGTGCTACAGAATCCAGGTTTTTCGGTTCTGCAAACTGCCTACTTGAGTTTTAGTCAAAAAGCAAAATGAACGAAGAAAATATTAAAGGCCCATCTTCAACCGACAGGCATTTCAACTGTTTGGTTTTTTTTTAATGGAAATTCGCATTGCTTATTGTAGCGATCTGATTGGGTGAATTTCAGCTTTGACGGGATTTTCATATATGAAAATTGTTCCGTGGCACGCATTGCCTGTTGGTTGAAGGTGGCTGTTGGCTGGTCAACTTCTAAAACGGCCCTGTACTACCTTAAATTAGCTGATGTCATCCGTGCAGGGGCTCCAGCTGATTTGCTGGCTTCTGCCCTTCCTCAATGTCAAGAGGCTTCGCGCGTTTACGAGGACTATAATGCTGTACAGGATTTCGTATCTGCTTTTCCTGCCCCGACTTTGTCTTCGTCTAAGCGTTCACTTCCACCTTAGTCTTTCTGCTTCTAGTATGTGCGTTTATTCAAATTTCACTACCCTAACTACTTATCTCTAGTGGTGAACTCTACACGGAAGCATACTGTCAGCATTAACTATTTACCTATCCATGCCTTTATTATTGCCTTAATGCATACTTCTGATTGTTTTCATTAGCATACACTTATTTACTTCATTTCGTCTTGCCTTGATTTTAGGCAAATCACTTTGCTTGGTACATTATTTTCTTCTATAGCTCTGTATGTCTTTGTGGTGCCATGATTTCGATGGCGTAAAAATAAAGTGTGTTGTTATTGTTGTGTCGTCTTTAGTTTTGGGGGTCTGTTTTATTATGTTTTGGGATTTCTTTGGAGGTTGGGTTCCTCGCAGTCCCCCGCGCTGTTTTGCGTTCTACATGCCATTGCTTTCTGTGGCCGCCAGACTTCCATACCTCAATAGAAGTGTGGGTAAGATCGATGTAAATAGGATACTATTTACAGCGGTCTTACCCAAGCGAGTACGTATAAGAGGTATCGCCTTTATGAATTCATTACCATTTCGATAGAAGCGGCGAGTAACCCCTGTTTGGCGTCTGCTGTCCGTTTCATCGTTTGCTTATCTGCACTCCATCCCTCTGCTGGTCACCTGTGGATTTTCCCTCCCCTCCCGTCCTGGTTTTATGTATTAATTGTTCTGTATTTCATCATCTGAAGGTGGCCACCAGACTTCCATACCTCAATACGAGTGTGGGTAAGATCGATGTAAATAGGATACTGTCTACTACAGTCGTTTTCCTTCATTTCCCGCGCAATTTGACATCATTTACGCGTGGTGTAATGGTCATAATACGTCATGTGCGGTCAACAAGCTGAGCGAATAAAAACGATCCGCCATATTGAGAACCTTTTTTAAACAACCTGAAAAAGACCAGTAAAACTGATCGCAACGTCGGTTTTAAATATGTTTTAACCTTGAAAATTCCCGGACACAATTCAAATTTTAACTTTATGTACCTAGTATATATAATTAGCATTTCGTTGGAGATATTGTCATTTCAATAACTCGCAAAGTAATGTGCGTCAGTAGCAATCAATATGATTTTTTTATTTGCTTCTTCATTAGAAAATGGGGACCTGGCTAAGCTCAAATAAATGACAGACTGGAACAACATTTAGTTTTAATCTTAGAAGACAAAGGCTTAAATGCACTTCAATGTTTGACCTGAAATGGTTAATTGCTGTAAAGACTTTATTTAACTCAGCTGTGGGAGTCACTTTGTAACAAAGTTACACAGTTATTTGTGGAGTATAAACGCGCAAAGTCGTGTCATATTCAGTTGACAGTGTATTAAAGGCAATTCACTTACAGGTAAGATAGACTTCTGAGTCCTGAGAAAGCGCTTTCTGGGAGTTGAGTTATTTCATTTTCACTGAGATCTCTAGAAGTGAAAACAAAATTAGAAATAAGTACTAAATTCAAATTAAAGAAGAACAATGCAATTAATACCATTTTAGTTTTAGTTGCCGTTTTGTTCTTAGCATTTCCAGATCTTCGTTGTACTGGATTCTACTATTCTACCCAGACAAGAGCAGTAAAAATAATCCCAATTGTCCCAAAAGGAGTCCGTGAACTACTCAGACCTATCAAATCAAAGAAAAAACGGATAGCTATGGATTGCTAGTTTATTTCATTGTCGTGATGTCATGCATTAGTAAGCTAGTACCCTTAACAAATTATTGGCTGGATTCATACATACATGTACAGCCTCATTCAGAATGATATATGAAATGGATCATATATGAACTGCGGATATGAAATCAAGTGAAGCTATGATCCTCGCAGTTATGAACGCAATTTTTGCAATTGCGTAAAGAAGCCTGAGAAATTCAGGACCACAACGGGGTTTGAACCCGTG
>NC_090881.1:4586917-4619417 GCF_036669935.1 Montipora foliosa
TTCCGTCGTACCTAGATGTAGGAAAAGGCCGCAGATAGCCATGTGTTTTTTGGAGTGGTTAGGCAGATTAAAATGGCGAGCGACTGGCTTGGATGCATCCTTGTCATTCTTCTCAACATCGCGAAGGTGTTCGCGGAATCGGTCACCTAGTCGTCTACCTGTCTCACCAATGTATAATTTATTGCATAACGTGCAGGTTATGCAATAAATGACATTTGCGGAGGTACATGTGAAACGATCGGTGATCTTAACAGATCGCTTAGGTCGATCAAATTGTTGGGCGCGATGATGGCCCGCTTTGACCACAGAGACAGGATAGCCACGTTTTTCGAAGAACTGGCACATCTCCTCTGATTTGCTGGAAAAATCGGAGTCATCACTACATAGGCGTCGAAGTCTAAGAAATTGAGAATAAGGGATGGAGTTCTTGACATGTGATGGATGTGACGATGAATACAACAAATAACTGTGTGAATCAGTAGGTTTGTAGTGCACACTAGTACATAGCACGTTGCCTCTAATAGAAACGTTGATATCTAGAAAAGCCAATGAAGTTTCCGAAATTTCCCAGGTATATTTACGAGCCGGATGAAAAGAGTTGACGGAGGTTATAAATTGATCGAGTTCTTCTCTGCTGGATGAAATAGCGCCGATGCAGTCGTCGATGTAACGGCCGTAGAGTTCAGGTTTGGGGCCGTTGTACTGACTAAAAAATTGGTGTTCAACATATCCTACAAAAAGATTGGCATAGCTAGGTCCCATTCTTGTGCCCATCGCTACACCATCGCTACACCATTAATTTTTCAAACTTCGTTTGGAAATGAATTACTACTGGTGGTTGGCAACCGTTAGGTTTCTTTCTTTCTATCGGTCTTTTCCTTAACGTTTGTAGCCATCAGGCCAGGGTTGCTATGTTAGCGCTCATCAGCGTTAAACCCCATGGAAACCTATAGGTTTTGATACCTCTTAAGCAACAGTTAGCGCTAACCAGGCTTCGAGCAACGGGCACCAGAAGTGTAAGTCACAAAACTGTTGGTGAGAAAGGGAATCACGAGGAACGGGGACACAGGTACCATCTTGCATCGGATTCTGGATCACTAGTTATCGTTTTATTATTGTACAATGAGTTATGCAACCAATCAAATTAAACGTGACGAGTGCAACTCGCCACAGTTGCGCAAAATGTTGTCCTCTCCAACAAGGCTTTCGAGTCCACCTAATGTAGAAAGATTATAACGCAACATTATATAACATGTGAATGGTGAACTCGATCCGCAAGATTCAAACACCTTGGAAGATTTTTAGGCTCTGACGATTTCCTGATGAATAAAGTTTGTAGTTATGCTGAATCGACTTGTTTTAAATCATAGCATTCTTTCTCTGGGTAACACACTTTGCCTTCTTTGTCTTCTTTAGGCTTGAATATGGACATTCAAACTAGAGTCCTGTTGGAGGGTAATCTGGCGAACGAAGTTGGTCTGATTGTTTTAGATACGATTGAACTCTTTTGCGGTCATTTTAAGGTAAGTGAAAGAACGAATGTCAGTCGTATTTGGGGGCTTAAAACGGTAAGCCCCTTTCTCATTATTAATTTTTGTCTTGACTCTACCACTTTTATATTGCTAAGTATGTTTTTCTGTATTAGAGATGATGAGTTGAAAAAAGTGATAGGCACAGAAATGGTTACTTCCGGTGTCTATCTGTGGCTTAAAGACGTCTCCTGCTTAAGTTCCTTACTGCCAAGGCAACGTGACCAACTGATTCGAGGGTTCAGGACGTGGAACCCGAAGTCCCAGCTCTCACACCCCGCTTTGTTTATTTGGGTAATATTATATGCATCATTTGTATCCCGTAAACACCAATCCCAAATTTTACAGTTCATAACCTGCTACTGAGTAAGCCCATCGTTGGGGTCTCCTGCAAGATTCATTAAGCATTTAATTGGCTTTATTAATATTTGTTAATATTTATTAAGCTCTCCACTGGGATGTCGTTTCGCTCGCCAAAAAGTAAACCTTGGGCGAGACCCTTATGGGAACCTTGCTGCATAAATAGGTTATAGAGTGGAAGTTGCTATGGAAAAAAAGCGATGGAAAAATCGCATGAACTTTTTCATGCATTTTGTAACTTATGGCCATGTTTGTGTACTGAACATTAGTATTATGCAAAACGCGAGCGACATTTTGCATTTGTTTTGTACACCACATGGCCTGCTAATCACGTGAGTGCTAGCCAAGAATACATAAATTGACGGCCTTGTTGTCTGCTTTAGTTCCAGCTGGAGCAAGATGAGGGTGACAATATTTTGATGAAGAAGGTATGTTTAGTTACTAACTCGTTCCCCTGAATCGTCTCCTGAAATCTCTCATAAAATCATGTAAGGCTCATAGTGCTGGGTTGTTTGTGATTATGGGAAACCTGGAAAGTTGTGGAAACTTGACAATTTCATTCTCTTCGCCTGGAAAATCTTTCAAATTTGAGTATGGTTACGTTGGAAATTCGGGTGGCTTGTGTTTTGGTTGGTTTAAAGATCCCAGAATGAATTGCTTCTTAAAAATTATTATTATTATTATTATTATTATTATTATTATTATTATTATTCCTTATCAGGTGTTTAGTGTACTGTTGAGCTTCCTTCAGATTCCCCAATCAGAATTCATGATGAGACATGTATTTGCAAGCTTGAGATCTTACATCAACAAGGTCAGTATACACTGTTATAAGTAGCGTGGCCAAGTGCCGATCAAGGTTGCGTGGTAGTTTCAGTCCTGTCTAGTTTCATTTCTCTCTGTACATAACCATTTGTTGAAATCGTGTCTCATTTTAAGTCTTATGTGATGGTTATAGGACTCCAACTTGATCACTTGTATTTCCATTAGAACGATATGAACCCAGTGTTAGTTGCTAGGGTATCCTTGAAAAAATATCCCCTCTCAGTTGCATAATAAGCGGCTGGAAAACAAAAGAACGGCCACACTTTCAATGATCACATTTATTGGTTGAAGATCAAATCGTTCATTATTTTCCAGGTGTGATTAATATTACATGGAACCAGTCAAAAAGTGCCTTCAAACCTCTTTAAATAATGTTTACAATCAAATTTATTTACCCTTTTTTTTTCGAAGAATGCATTTGTAACCAAGTAAATAAATATCATAATTGCTTACCGTATTTCTGTTTTCAAAAATTCGCGGAGACGCCATCTGGAATAATTGTGACGATTTCTCGTTAGTTCGGTTTGTCGCAGCGCAGTACGTGTGATTTTCAGCCTTCTCGAATTAGCTTGCCAATTTGCGGGCAATTTGGTGCAATCTTAACAGGAAGCGGTGGAGTGGAACGTCGTCATTGAATCACTTTCAAGTCACTTTCACCCGTGTATTCATTTTAGCCGTAAAGGTTACCTTTAAAGCTGCACTCAAATTTCTTCCGACCAAAGTACCGTCAAACTATGTCTGATCGTCAAGGTGGTTGCAATGTGTTAGCATCAGCATTGTGGGAGGGGGAAAAACACGATTATTGTGTCTGCATTTCTGTTATTATCTTTTACTCGTTCTGGGTGTGTAACAAAACAGGTCTGCCAAGAAAATATACTTAAGGAGAAGTAACGGAGAGGACAGAAGACCCACTGCAATTTTCATAATTCTTCGGGATGGCACGGCCAAACTTCGGTTTGGCTTCCATCAATCAAACTTCCGACGCCAAGCCGAGAGTTGACGCCGAAATCAATTGATGCGTGACGTAATCTACCAATCAGCATCTTTCCCACGGTTCATTCGTACATTCGAACTCGACGCCGATGAAAAGTGACGGAATCTGTACCAATCTTCTTACTGAAGAACCTCTAAAAAGATATCATAATGGTATTGGAGCTGTGAACTAAACAAAAAATCCAGTTCACTTTTCGAAGGCGGAGTCGATCTTCGAGGCTATGTTCGGAAATTTGATTGATGGAAGCCAAAGTGCATTCACAGTTCGGCGCGTAGTGCTTGTAGGTCAGATTCCTCGGAATTGCAGTGAAAGTTGCGGTTGCTTGACTATTAACGGAAGTGAAATAAGCGGAGCCGCTTGCTCGATAATGGGGATTTGCCTTCTCTTTGTGATATTTCTGTCTTTGACATTCTCCATCAATCTTTCATTACCTTACCCACAGTTTCCAGCCGCTTTATACAGGGGAAGTGCGAGTTACTGTGGGGATCTTTGTCGCGAGGTACGTAGAATTTTCCTTTATTTTGAAAAAAAAAGAAGACTATTCCCTGTTCAGGGAGGCACGGAATTTTGTCACTCTGGCCAGGAGCTTTCTGGATTTTCTTGCTTTGTAGCCCATCTTCCTGTAAACAGAAGTTCAGCCAGAAGTTTCTTTGACGATAAGCGATAAGCCCACTCCAAGCCGTTGAACATGTATGGCTCAACTGCACGGTTTTTGCCGACTTCGTCAGTTTGGGTTTCTTTTCTTTTCGGTTATAACCCCCTTCCTCTCCCCACCCCCCCCCCTCCTTTCGCTCCCCTCCCTCCATTCTCTGCCAAGCAAAAACTTCTTGAACTTGAAGAAGCCCACAACTTCATTTGTATTTTTATCTTTTTTTAGTATAAGAAGTTAATTGAAGCAGGCTAGAGATAACACTCTTTTCAGAGTTTTGTTCGATAAACTCCTTGCTCCTTGAAAATAGTCCAGTCTTAACTCGTCAGAATTAGCTTTTTTCTGACACCAAGTGGATTGGCTGAGATGTTCCACCAGGGAAAAGTCACATTAAAGTCACTTATGTCCAGAAATGCACGCAATTAGAGCCGCGACCAATTCTCATATAGTATCTAAGGTGTTATTTACATGAGACCGAACGAGCTCAGACCGGTATGAAATTTTTGCAGCGGCTTACATGAAACCGGGACAAAATGCTTGGTGCCTGGTTTCGGGACAAAGTGATATCTTTTGTGTAATAAATATATATATGGCGGACCCGAAAGCATACCTGGCTTGAAATTCCGCAACCGAGACGAAGTCAGGTCGGTCTCATGTAAACGCATAAGAAGAAGTGTATGAAGGCCGATACGAATTCATGCCGGTCTCATGTAAATATCCCCTAACTCGTCAAGTCCTGTTAACGTGAGTCCAAGCCATTTTGCTACTTGTTTCAAACAATGAGGGAAGTGTTTCGGTTAGCGTTACATTAAGGTTGGGTTAAATGCAGCTGTTAATCTCTCCTTCGTGAGCAGAGTATAGGGACACTATTTTATGTTAATTGTCTGTATTCGTAGACTTAGTTAGTTAGGCCTCTTCGACCCCGGTGGGACATAAGGCCAGTATCAATCGCCTCCACTTTTGTCGGTTGTGTGCAAGGTGTTGCGCTTCGCCCCGGGTGATATCTAGTTGTTCAAGCTGAGAGATGATGTTTCTCCGCCAAGTGTTCTTCGGTCTACCGGGTTTGCGCCTTCCAGGTGGTGTCCATAATCTTGGGTGCGAGTAGATTGTCTATTGCACTTCTGACTTCTGTGTGAGGACTTTTATCAGAAGTGGTCATACTGCCAGGTGATTGATTCGAATACATAAACGGGCCAATAGTGTTAACGTTAATACTGGTTTCCGTCACAGGTAGTTTTTACAGGAGGGGTTGTTCGTAGACTTGAGTGATGTTAAGCAGGGAGACACTCCATGAAGCTTATTCACTTATTAAATTTAGCGTGCATCTAATTGTTTGAAATATCTGATTAACTTTTTATCGGAAACAACATTTTACCTTTAGAAATAAGGATTTGCCGATGCTTTTAATCAAATGGACCACTAATCGCTTCCTCTATTGTCTGATGTCGAGCACGCGCTGGTGGAATAATTGTTAAATGTACTCTGCACAGTAATTCTATTTTTATGTATTGTATTTGAAATCTTTTACTGTGAGCACTGCCGGAGTTTTAGCTTTCCATTCCTTGTTTATTTTCTTCTTTTTCAATGCAACACTCCTGAAAATTGGCACATTTCATTTGCTCCTGATATAAGCGACTTCTGGACTAAATGGCTTAAGTTCGGAAATGATCTTTAAAAGCGTATATTAATGGCATCTTTCATGTAAACAGCGATACATTCGCTCTCGTTCTGGTTTGTGATGGTCTAGACTTAATCGACCTCGTATTTATGCTTTTGTCTTTCTCTCCGTTTAATAGATCCTGAGTTGCTGCAACTCGAAATTAAAAAGTCTGCGGAACCAGGTGTGTTCAGATTTTAAGAGCTGTACACTTGTCACTTTCCATCACCTTATTTTTTCTGTGAGCAACCAATGCAAGCCTTTCTAAGCAAGCTTTAATTTCACAAATAATGCCCCTCAAAGGGTAGATGTCATTTAGGCAATAACATTGTAATATATTCGCTTCCTACATAACTGGTGCTTTGAGGGTTTAGCGACGTTTCATCGCTTTTTTTTTCTTTGATCTTTTCGGACCGTTGAAGTCGTACAACGTGGTTTAAGGCAAGGAAACGTAATCTGACTATTATTCACGGATTTATTGTTTTGTTTTCGTTTGGAATTTAAGTTTTTGTGATATTTTAGCAGTCATTGTAGATAAAACGCCTGAAATCATTAAGTGTTGTTAATTTTTGTAACTGTCGTAAATGTCATGCATGCATGGCAGAGCTAAGCGCAATCAAATATGTTTTTTCAAAACACATACATCCCCTCAGAAATACTCACTACTGGGATCTTTGTTCGTCATAGGCCTGTTCGTTTCTTTATCTGCTGATGAGAAGTAATTTTGAATTCTCTGGAGCACAAGGTTGTGATCGAGTCCATTGGCAAGTAAGTGCGATTTTACAATATTCTGCGCTTATTTTAGAATGTCCAACGAACCTGTATTATAATCTTCTGGTTTGTGGAATGCACAGCGTAATTTTTAAGTTGCATTTATATTATGCAGTGTTTGCCATTCAGACATTTTTTCCGGTTCTGATCACAGCTAAAAGGCCTTATCAATCCTTTGTGTACATTGCTGCTTTTTGCTGCTTTAATACTTTCATTGTTGTAAAGGTTCGGGAATGTTGTAAATAATAGCGTTCTCTGTCGTTCGGTTTCCTTTGTTTAGATATTTCTTAGCTGCCTTTTTCGACTGGCTGGGTTAATATGAATTTCTAAAGAGGCTTTTCAAGTCTTTTCTGGTTTTCTTGAAGGCAAATTAAAGAAGGCGTTTCAATACACCTTCGTAGCCGTTTATTTTAAATACTCTTGAAAGATCTTTAAGAGTTTACGCTGTGGATGTTGAGCGAAGCAATCATTTAACTAAAATTCGCACGTTGAATCGTCAACTTCGTGTCGTATGCAGCAAATCGTTTTCATAGATTAAACATTTGGCTTCATTCGATGGACCATCAGAGACTATGAGCAGTCGTTTATCGGAAATCCAGTAAAACAAGGCAAGACAACATAAACAAATATTAAAATGAGTAGATAAATAAGCTACATTTTTTTTTTGAAAAAAAGGACAACAAATGGCTAGTAAAAGCAAGTTCCTCCAGTCAATCTTCACTTTCACGTAGATTAAATTCCAAACTTCTTCACCTTTCATATGTTCCCATATGTAATTAGTATTTTTTGCTGGGAGTATGTTGAATGCAAAAGTAAATTGTAAGGCTTGTTTTGCTTCCAGATTACCAGGGTTAAAAGGGCTGTATTATAGCTTTTCCTGTTTTTGTCTCAAAGTCTTGATTTATGTAACTCTTAATGCGAAATTGCAAATAAGCGCGAACACCTATGTGAGTTGTTTATATACCAATTGAACAAGAAACATTTTGTTAGCATTTTTAGAGAGCATTCATTTGTCCTCCCAGGGAAATAAAAAAAGTCAAATTGAAAATTTAGTCCACTTAGGTTAGGAACCAATTTTTCCCGCTTTGCATGAATTTTTGCTAGTTCGCTTTAAAATCGACTTCACCTGTTAAACCGAATCATTCCTCCTGTGTTGAATGAAATTACACACTCATTTGTCGCGACCAAAGATCTTTCTCCTTTGTCATACATTTGTTCGCGCGTGGGTGATCTTGATAAAAAGCTCTGTCTGTATTTGCCGAATCGCAGGCAGGTGATTTTTGTCATTGGTGTGATGTTTGAATAGTCTGCTTTGGAGTTCGGTCCCACATACAGGATCTACAATCTAGAAGATATTATGCTTTGCTTTTAGCTGACTTTTTTGTTTGTTATTTTATTATTTCTTTATTATTTCTTTATTATTTTGGGTGGAGTATCCCCCTTTGCCCCTGCTCAGTGGATTTTAAGCAATACTTTCACAGCTTGCAACTCGAAGTGTTTTTCTTTTCAGCTTTTTAATTAAATACAGCTGAGAAATGCAAACTTGTGAACATTTTTTTCGCATGCTTTTGTTGTTTTTACCTTTCCTTTTTCAGACACTGCATTTTACGAAATGTTGAGCTTCCCTGCTGTATTAAATTTAACTGAAAAGAGACGTAAAATCGTCTGCAATCCTATTTATCTTTTTATGTAGTTATTTACAATTACATTTAAGTTTGTTTTCGGGGTCGGGGTGGGGGAAGGCGGAAGAGAGCATGAGTGGGGGAGGAGGCGAGCCAGTGTCTTCTCTACACTGGCATAGTTATTCTTGTACAATATTTTCGCATCTTTCGCCGAAATTGTCTTTCGTTTGAGTTTTTAAATTCAATACTTTTATTACAACATAGGAATGCCGAGACTAATAAGGCAAGCTGCCAAAGTGGCTTCATTTGTTTAATTGCTGAGATCGATGTACCCATAACAATCAATTCAATTAACTTGTTTTCTGTTTTCTGTGCTGACACAGTAGAGCTCCGCTGCAATAAAAATAAAGAAAACACTGTTGTTGAATTTGGGCTTTCTGTCCACTGAGCTCTTGTAGTTCTTGGGCCGTATGGTAGAGTAGACAAGATGCAAATATGTGTCCCCGTTAAATAACGTCTTTTGATTTGATTTGATCATGCTTACTATATATGAATGACACAAATGTGCACTAGCCCTGTAAAGATAGTAATGGAATATCACATGTGTACTTGTCAAAAGTCACTGACGGTCAAATTGAGCCATGAAAATAATTATGTCTTAATAAACCGACTGATTAACTATCAACTTAGTTTCATTTCACCTTAACTCTGTGCATTTGCGCGTTACGACGATGATCATGATGTACCAGTTCCTCAATTATGCCATCCTGTGTACTTTGTGGTCACGCCTTGAGATCTGCTTTTTATGTCTGTATTTATCGATAGGTCATTGTGGCAGTCTCTAAGCTTATGGCTAGTGGTTTAAACCGAACAGCTGTCAATAACTGCCTCCAGGCGTTGAAGAATTATGCTGCTGAAGATAAAGGCATGAAGGTATTTTTTTTCTTTGTGTTTCTTTCTCTCTCTCCCTTTTAAATTTTGTTTTGAGTAGTAAGACCAAGATCATGTAATACGTCCCTGCTAACAAAGTTATCTTTTCTTTTTGCGTTCGCTGGACCGACGAGTACGGGAAAAGAGACCTCTGCCGTGGATCGACATTCATTTTGATCCAACCGCCGTCCATCCTGCGCATTCCTTTATAGTAATTCCGCTGTTGTTGAGTGAGCCCACACAACATGAAGTATCACGTAAGGGTATGGTCGCTAAGTAACCGCCGTGCATGCTCAACACAGTGAGTTTCGACCAATGGCAGAGGTGTCTTTTCCCGTACTCGTCAGCCCAGCGAACGCAAAAGGAAAAGAGACCTCTACTAGCAGGGAATTTTAACACTTACTAAAGAACAGTTATCCTCTGTTTTAATGAACCATTTTTAATTCTCTCAGCTGCACTGGAACTATTTTAAACTAGCCTCCATTCGATACCTATGTCAGTTCAACCACGCATGAGAGGACCAAATTTCCCTATTTTGGATAGTAGTACGTGATTACTTATTCACACAAGTTGAAATAAAGTCACTTAGAAAATTTGACACTTGTTTGAACGGGCATCTTTTAAGTTCTTAAATTTATGTTTTGGTAGTAGGAATACGACAATTTTAGTGTATAAGTACGGAACATTGGGTCATTGAAGTTGTGGAAAGTATTTCATTTCTTTCTAGCTTGCTTTCTTTATTATGCATTTGTGTACTTGTGGTCATGTCCTTCTGGAGTTTACGTTTGTTTGGTTATGGTCTTCGACAGCTCGGTTGGTTTCCATCATAATACATTTATATGTGGACTTAACGCTCAAATGTAAAATGCAAACAAAAAACGCAACGTTATGACTTGCACTTATAAGGTTGCACGTTCCTTCAATTGTAACTGGCCTGTCCTGTTTTCAGTACCTATTGTGATTGGCATAGCAGCGTTCAGTTGGAAACCGCTTTGCTGCATTATTACTCATAGTGAATAGACCAATTTCGATATCATCTCGAAGCATCATCTCGAGGCTCTGGGGAATAAATATAAGGATTTCTGTGAGTTTATTCCCCAGAACCTCGAGGTGATATATTTTGTTTAAAACTGAATTTTTAATATATCGAAATTTGGCTATTATTCCGTTGTCGTAGTGGTAAGTGTAGCCTCGTGTAATGTCTAATATGAGGCATTGTGGCAGCTTCTCTTATTTTTAAGTGAAAGCCATTTTTTCTGTTGTTTGGTTTCGGTTTTGGTTTTGGGTATCAGGCCAATGACATTGGTGTCCCCAACTAATCCTCCGGGATTTGAGCTCTTTTGCTTTGGTTGAAAAAGAAGATTACTGATGACGTGAGTGAGAACACACTATAGAACGAGCAACAACAACTGAAAAATATGATGGAAAGCTGCGCGATTCCGCGGGAACATTTTCATTTCACTTTGCTGATGCTTTCGGAATTTCTATCTTCACTTTCAGCATACAGCATTTTGCTCTGAAGTTAAAGATCTAACGAAGAAGATCCACACTGTTTTGCAAGCGACTGCACAGATGAAGGTGAACTGCTGTCTCTCTGGCTCATTTGCAATGCCCTTATTCGTATCACGTGGTAATTTTACTTGGGGAGGCAGGCAGGCAAATTTGGTGTGGACGATGTTTTGTGGAGGCTGTGGGTGGAGTTGACTTATTAGTAGTACATTATACCTGAAGACTGGTCATTTAGTTCAGCCCTTTTGCCCCGTGATAACCGGAAAAGCAACAAAAAATGGATGAATCTGAACTCTTCGTATCGTAGGACCAAGGATAAACAGTTCTTCTTTTTCTGTCTCATTATTGGCATTACGGTATAGGGAAAGTTTTTCCTGTCGAGTTAACTACAAAAAGAAGGGAGACAACACGAGGGTGGACGGGTGGGGTGAGTTGTATTTTCAGCAACTGACGTCGGCGGATATTATGTGTAATCTTGTGTCATCATAAGGTTTCCTAAATATCCATCGAGGAGTGGATGTGATTATGCGATTTCCTTTTTCCCAGAGAACCGTGGCGTGTGAAATTATTATTCGCGTTCATCGGTGATTTTGCTCACCTTTTAAGGGGTTTTTTGTGGTTTTGTATTTTTTTCAAACAGATTGCATAAGCTTTCGTTATTTTTACCTTGGTTTTAACCTATCCGGCGGTTTTTTTGTTTTGTTTTTTTATATCAGTGGATGGAAGAGTCTGGTTTTTGTCACCTTTCATGCCATAAGTACAAAAGCTGTGTCTAAAATTATAAATCGAATATAGGAAAAAAAAAAGGTTAAAGTACTACTAATGTACGTGCGTAAAATGAGAAGAAATTAACGGTAAGGGCGTGAAAAGATCATTACTAACCATTCACCAGCCCAGCGGGTGAAATCAATCACTGTGTGCAGGAAAAAATATTCAAATTAAAGTTTTACCTTTGTTTGTTTATAGTTAAATGATGCCTTAAGCGATTTCTGGTGTTATTTTTATCGTAGGTTTTTTACTGATTGACCGCCGTTTATCGCGACAAATATCACTTGGTCAGGATATTTAATGCAATTGCTTTGAATCAACTATGTATCGGCGAATCACGGTATTTGTTCTCTCGATACGAATGGCAATATTGGAAAGAGAGATAGAATGATCTATCCCTTTCCGACATTTTTTGTAATTCTCGCGCAAGCATAGTTTAGTTAGCCCTTTTAGAACCATTTATAATGTTAAGAAAATGAAAATTAAAATCACTGCTGCAGGTCTTCCTCTTTGGTACCTCGGGTTGTCGATCTCACAAATGCTCGATATTTGTTATTGTATTGCGGCGTCGATTTAGAGACTGTATCGTATCGCGGCTTTGATATCGATATCTTCATATCGTCTCGTGGAAGCCCCAATAGTTATGTGACAAGAGAGTCAATCTCGTACCCAGAGTCCTCGGGCTTTTTGGCCAGCGGGTGAGCGCCCGGAGAGACTCTGGGATAATCGATTTGAACTATATTTTTGATTGGCCGCTTGCGTAACAATGGCAGTCCGACAGGAAGTCGGTAAGTAATTCGGAAGCCCCAGAATTTGGAGGGAGATTCAAAATCTAAAACAAGTTTCAGTGCTGATTGATTTTTTTCTACCTCAAAAATATATAAATCACAAAAATAATAAAACGACGAGGTTTGAATTATGTCATATACCGCACGGGAATTTTCCCACGCTGCTAAAACTGGTAAAAAATGTTACTGTTGCTGTTGCAAAAGTACCGTGGGAAAACATTACATCAGTCTCTTTGAGGAGAAATTCGTGGAATAAGGTCTTGTCGAAGCCATTCAGAATTACGGAAACATCAACTTGTAGAAGAAGAGGACATTTGTGTCGTTTCCACAAAAAAAAAAATTGTCGATCGTGTTGCTTGCACGATGGCATTCTCATTGCATTCTGTACCGTGAAATGTACGCTGAAACACCAAAAATACACTCACCGAAAGCGTCAGCGGTTTCATCGTCACTTGCTCTTACAGCAAGCCAATGATCATTTCTCCAGTTTCTTTGTGTGTAAGGCTAAAATTCTTGTTTCTCAAACACTTTCAACCCGCCATTTCTACTATTAACGGTTTTCTCTTTTCTGCTTCCGTTTAAACTCAACCATACGTCATAAGACCGGAACCCACGTTTTCTGGGAAAATGGAGTCGATTATCCCAGAGTCTCTCCGGGCGCTCACCCGCTGGCCAAAAAGCCCGAGGACTCTGGGTACGAGATTGCAAGAGAGTGGAAAAGTACGTGTGATGTTGCCGTGCAGTCCTTCCTGTTTCAGTTATGTTTTATCAACAGAACGTATCTCTTGCTTGGCGTACGTGACAACGTGGTGTTTCAATTCTTAAACGAAATCTGATTCCCTTCACATTTCTGAGACAAAACAACTAAGGCAAACAAGCTTGGATTTGGATTAGTATAAATTTGTGACGCCTCTGTCGTGGTAAAAGTCAGACATTATCAAACCAAAACTGAATTTGAGAATGGTTTTGCCAACACTTTCTTACGAGGACATTGTAAACGAGGTGTGGAATAAACACGGGCAGTTACGGGACAAGAAGAAGAAGTTGAGGCTTCATGCGATTGAGGAGCTTGCAGCTCATCAGCTAACTGTTCTTCCAGTTGTAACTTCCCCGTGTCTGCTGAGTCCAGCTAGTTCACGCACAGCTTTGTTTCTGGTAATTTGTCCTTTTTGCCTTTCTAATCCTGCGGTTCTTTTGTTTTGTTTTTTTAATTTTAGCATTTTCGTAGTCGTAAAGTAAACTTAGTTTAGTTTGAGTTTCACCTCCCAGTTTGTGAAGAGGACTCAAGATTGCAAACTCAAATTGATGTCGGCTGTATGCTCACCACTCCACTAACTGATCTGTGAAGTGGACTGTGTGTAGGTCTATTCCGAGTTCGCTTTATATGCTTTGCGAAATGAATCAATTCTAGTGAATACTTACTTTAACTTCAAAATCATTTTATAAGGGAAATGAGATATTAGAATGTTAGGGAAATTCACGTAACTTAATTGTTTGTGAAGAGGAAAGGAAATCATAGTTGTGTTTACTTGTAAGCGAAATTATTTCAGGTGTCTAAGCAAGAACAAAATAAAGTTAAGCTACCTTAGGAAATAACGGGAACTTTGACTTTTTTTATTTCAAATGCGTATTAAGGATCCTAGGATTTCAGCCAAATTTATGCAAACTTGGCAACTTGAGAGGAATGTTTTTTTTTGTCGAATTTAATTAAGAATGAAGTGTATTTTAGCTTTGTTTATGGAAAAGGTGTTGTGAGAATATAAGAATTTCTAAACAGTTAATTTCTTATCATATAGTGTCGTCAATCCTGAATTCTTCAGTAGCGTAGTCTGTCTTTAGAGAGAAGTTTTTTTCTATTTAAATTAGTAAGGGGTTTCCATCAGAGGAAATCAGGTGGAAGGTTCGTCCTAATCTTTCGTGCTTTCTGTTTTTATTTTTTTCAAATCTTTCGAAATTTGGTCTTAATATTCCGCTTTTAACAGGTTGGTTCTTGGCCAAATGTCCCTCATTTTTCATAATTATTTAAAGAGTTAAAATAGTTGTTAGGTTACCTTATTGTGTGTGTAACCCGGGGTAGCAGCCGTCTCTCACCGAGAAAACCTCATTTGAATAGCCAAGTCATTCGTTATGAACCGTCAGGGTCTTATATTAAAAATAAAAATAAAAAATTCAGATTCGTCTTTCGTAAAACTTTTTCTATGTTGTGTAAACCAATTAAAACACAGTTATTGACTGTGCCTTCTAGGAATACGATGATGTCCCTGAGATGTTAGTGGATCTTCAGTACAGTTTGGCCAAGTCTTACTCTAGTACTCCGGAATTGCGAGAGACGTGGTTAGAGCACATGGCTGCTGTTCACGAGGGTCATGAGAATTTCTCCGAGGTAATTCCGCTTTGTTTCTTCACGTGACTCTGAAACTTCTTGATGAACCTTTTCGATAGATTAAAATTCAGGGTGAAAGAGAGGTTTAGAGGACAAAGAAAAAGGAAAGTGGGTGATATGTAGATATTTTTTACCTTCATTCCAATGTGTTTCTATTGTTTTTGTACTCACTGTCTCACTATCAATTTGAATATTATTTTGATATTTTGAAAATGGCCTATTTACTACTCGGAGTTACATGTAGGAGGTTTGGGTAAAAGATTAGTGATTGTCTTTTTGGTTGGTCTTTCCCTCTTAAAACCATTTATGTCACTTTATATTCATAGGCTGCTCCTGTGTTGTTTGAGAACTTTGTCTATTGTCTTTGAGAACGTTTCTTAGGAAATTCAGTTTATTGTGGTTTTGTTGTTGCAGACTGCTCACTGCTACATCCACGCAGCTGCTTTGCTGGCCGAATACCTGAAGAGACAAGGTAAGACGCAGAAAATGCGACAATCAACTGACTCTTCCATAAGCGATTAGCACGTAATTGTTTGCCTGTGAGTAGAAGGCAAGAGAGGGAGTATTATTAGCATTGTGTTTAGTTCTTATTAATTCTTATTGAGGAATGAGCTAACTTTCCTACACGATGCTTTACTGGAAATCTGTTTTCCATGCATTTGATACTTGGTAGTAGCAAGTTTAACTTATATGGTTCTGAGGCAGGCTATTTCAGTCATGTAACACTTCTTCTAATAGGCCATTTTCGAAATATCAAATGTTCAGCTTCTTCTTGAGGCAGTGAGGACAAAAACGATAGGAACACGTTGGAATGAATGTGAAAAATATTTACATATCATCCACTTTCCTTTGTCATTGTCCTCTAGACCTCTCTTTCCGGCTGAATTTGAATAGATCGAAAAAGGCCTAATCATTATAATCCAACATGGCGACTTGACGAAAGAAAGAAAGCGACACATTGAGGATACGAGCATATGGTTTTAATAAACGCCAAGTATACTATGATTCATGTGACTGAGTGAAATTATATACTTTGCTCTTGAGTAGACTCTGTAAGTAAGTGTGATCTGTTTGATTCACTAAAATCGTCTAAAGGCTCCCAAAAACCTAGGAAATGTTGTGTACGGAAACATTGTTTCCCGAAATTTTTCCTCGGCGCGCAAACGAGGAAACATTTGCTGAAGAAGCAAAATTTTTCTGAATAAATTCACAAACAGTTTTGCTTCCCGGGAAGCAAATCTTGCTTCCACAACAAATGTTTCCTGGGGTCGCAAACTGGAAAACATTTGCTTCCGCAACAATGGGGCCGTTTATACGAGAGAAAATAAGCCGCGGCTTACTCTGGCCGCGGCGTACATAATACGCGGAAGGAACTATTTATACGAGTATAAACTCCCAGCCGCGGCTTGAGAAAGCCGTGAACGTAGATTTTGTACCATTTATACGGGATGTTCGCGTCTTATGTAAGCCGCGGCCAGAGTAAGCCGCGGCTTATTTTCTCTCGTATAAACGGCCCTAATGTTTCCTCGTTTAACGCATCGTTTCTATAGAAACGATACAACGTAAATAGCCCCCCTGAGAGGAGATGTGGTTGCTAGTAAAATACGACACACAGAAAGATTGAAGAAAATAAAAGGGAATCGCGTAACGTTGGCATCGAGCATGTTGATCGTTTCCGAGGGTTACTTCATCTTTTTTCGGCACAGCAAGTTAAAGTTCGAATTGCTATGGATATTACTTCTACTTTTTCGTGTGACTATTAAAGTACACTAATTTTTTTCAGAACTCCATCGCCACATGCCTATTAACGAATTCGTGTTTTTTTATATCCATTATTTAGGTACTTATACCCCTGGTTGCGCTGCATTTGCTCAAGTGTCTCCTAATGTAGTAGCGGACGAGAGTGTTATGAAGACCGATGAAGGAATGTCAATGGAACAGCGATATACGGTGGTTAGTGTCTTGACTTGTGTGAATTTTCAATTTTGACAACGTGTTTTTTCTGAGATTCCTTTGACGAAAGGAACAAATTGTGAAGGTTGTTGTAGGCCAGTGAGTCATTGACATCACTTGAATTTCCACTCCTTTAATTTCTCGCACGAATACGATCTGAGCAATGAATAAGACCTCATATCATACAGAATTGAAGAAGAACAATTTTGATCATGACGTTTTCATTTTGTCAAATGAAGATAAGCGCCCAGAGTTTAGAGTGCTTCCCTTGAGGTCCGGACATCCCGGGTTCAATACCCGTCCCGACCACTGGTTTAATTTGATGCATGTGGTAGTCCTTGGCTCAATCTCTCGGCTGCACTTGTAAATAGCAACTTGGTTTGCCTCTGGCCATTTGGTATTATTCTTAAAGTTGTCGCTGTTGTTCTGTTCTGTCATTGGCCCAGAAAGTGGGCTATGTAGAGCGGTCAATTAAAATGTTTGTTTACTTTTTAGTTCAGTGATTCGAGTAAGATATGGTGGGTACTCTATTGATTTGGGATGCTGTTAACGTGGTCACATTTTGTTTCGTTTTAAGGAACCATGAAGAATTGCCTTTTTGTTGTGTTAGAATTCTCAGTTTTTCCTTGGCTGTCATTGTTGTTTATTCAGCGTCATCTGGTTGATTTGTTGGAGCAATGTGCCAAGTATCTCGAGCGAGCGGAGCGGTATGAAGTCATGGGTGAAGTGTTTAAACTAGCGATTCCTATCTATGAACAAGAGAGGGACTTTAGGGTAAGACGGGGTTCACTGTTGGTGTCCATCTTGTATATTTTGGCTATCGCTTAGGTTGTTGCAAGGTCAGTTACAAATACCAGACTTTCTGCGGATTCCGCTTATTGTAACATCCAAATTCGATCAAGGTACAAATTAATTTCATTGCACTGATTTTGTTCAGAGCTTTGGTATCCGTCATGAATTCTTAGAACACCTCGCATGGCTTGTGTTTGTTTGCACCGTGGGATATTTTGATTGAGTTTACGGTGTCGATATCACTGACGCAAAATCAAATTAAGCAGATTAATGTAATTTAAGCAAAGATGACGGCTACGGCAACGACAACGCCTCAAAACAAGAAAATTATTAGTTATAAAAGTAAATATAATCATGCTGCACGTGCAGCACGAATTTCCGGGCACCTCCTTGCCGTACTCCAAAAAGCAACGTGCATGAAATCACCAAATTTTAGGTTTTGATGACAACGAGAGCATGTAACAATGAACCATTCATTTTATGTTTTAAAACCGTTCATACCCGTCCACTTATAGAACAGTTCGCACGTATTGTACAAGGTGAAAAAGACGGAATATTCGCAAAATACTTGCGATAGTTTTACTTTGGAATGACGTCTTCGTTGCCGTAGCAGTCGTCTTTGCTAAAACTCCCTATACCTTACTGAGCCACATTCAACGTCTTCTCTTCGAAAGATCAGAACAACTGAAGGGCTTCAAGTATATATTTGGTATTCAACAATTTGATGCCAACTTTTTCTTTCGTTACATTGTTTGGTATGACTCTGGGTATTCTAAGAAGCGGTATGTTTAAACGAGCTCAGTGGTGTTTGTTAAATTTCGGCAAGCTATACAATGGCATAAATAGTCTGGAAACCATTGAAGTTTATAAATAAACAAGTTAAAATACATCCTGACTTGCGTATTGTATTGTTTCACATCCAGCGCCTGTCCATTGCATATGAGAGCCTAGCGCAGGCCTACAAGAAAGTTGTTGATGTGATGGGCACTGGAAAAAGACTGCTTGGCAAGTACTTCAGGGTTGCTTTCTTTGGACAGGTAATTTCAATTTCATGTTTAGATAAAGTTTATGTGAGAACGCGAAAAAACTGCTTCATGAACTGATCGATTTTTTTGTTCTGTTTTGGAACAAACGTCTTCGTACGGCGTTCCATTTGACAGCTAAAATCGATTGAGCCTCTCCTGCGTTGTAGGCCGGGACACACCATGCGATAAGTCGCTGCGACACGTCCCCGGGAAAAGTCGTCGCAACAATTCGCCTCGTGTGCCACGGTTAATTTTCTGAAAATCGTTGTCGCATTTTGCCGGTGCGATCAGTTGCACGAATTCAAACCAGTTTGAATTAGTGCGACTGATCGCAGCGACAAAATTAGCGCATGCAGCGTTGTCGCAGCGTGTGCACTTCCGGCATTAAGTCGCTGCGACAGAATATAAATGAACCAATAAGAGAGCGTCATATGGTCTGCTATATTGAATAAGAAAACTAGTTCACATTCCCCCTCATTCAAGATCACTGCATGTGAACCAAACAGGCGCCGTGTCGCAGCGACTTAGTTTGCAAGTAGTACTCACGGAGCGACTTGTCTACTAGTGTCTCGGTCTTTAAGCCTAATTTGCTGGACCGCGATTAACGCTGAATCTGAATACATAGCATGACTACCTTTAAGGTCCAGTGACACGTTACTCCAGGTCAGGCTTGAACTTTCAACGAAATTTCAATGGCTCGACTAAGTTTGTTTTGCTTGTTGGTTTTTTTTTTTTCTTGTCTTAATCGTCACTAGCATCAGCTCAGTAACGTTATTTCGACCAATTCAGGAGCCCATAACCAGGGGCCAATTCTTGGATTTACATGACGTCACGGCCGCCATGTTGGTGTCCCCAAACAATACAATGGCGGCCATGTTGGTGTCCCGATCCAATCCGGGAATTGAAAACTATTATTACTGGGTTGCTATGGCAAACCCAGTCGGAATCTGTCTTTCATTTCGTCGTTTTTTTTAATTTTTCGTTTTCTTTTTTTTCTTTTTTTCCGTGTCGGTAAAAGTCTTGCCTGTCACTCCCCTGCTAAGTGGTGTCTTAGTGCATAGAGCCTTCTGCGCGTATTTTCTTAGGATCGAGAGGGTAGTGGGAAATGCGTAGATTTCTCTGGTAGACACAGTAGAACGATTAACTTAACCGGCAATGGCGTCGAAAGTCATGTAACGCGAATAGCGTTTTAGTGGATCTTTGAACAAAATGTACCCTTATGAAGGTCAATAATGGCAAGCGAATTGGATACTGAACAAGACAGGCGGTCGAATGTTAAAAGCGACGAGTAATGGACTTCGACACCAATCTGTCGCCCGTCGAGCCATAATCAAAGTGAGCTGTCTTCCTAAAATTTTGCGAAGTGTGGTGTTTTGTGCAACACTGAAACCAAATGAACAGTTCTCTGGTAACTCAGTATGGGTTCAACAAAGACAGAGGAGGAATCCATGTAGTGGATCTGTTATCTCAGTTGACTCGCTATTTGTCAGCTTTGTATTTACCTGTTCTCAACTCTGCACAGTCTTCCGGTATAACAATTGGAAATTTCACTAATAAGTCATTGACGTGAATGGCGTTTTAGTGGATCTTTAAACAAAATATACCCTCATTGAGCTCAAGAATGGATCGTCAATTGGATGAGCAAGACAGCGCTGAAAAATAAATATCTGGATTTTAAGAGACGAGTAATGGTCTTCGACAACAATTTCATTTTTCGCCTTTGGATATCAAGTGAGCTTTGTTTCTAATATTTTACTAACTTGGTATTATATAAAACACGGAAATCAAATAGCATTTTTTTTATGGATTTAACCATAGTTACTATGATTTAACATATTAACATTGAAGGAATCGAACGCCTACAAGAATGCATCACAGTGTTTACTCAAGTCGCATCTTAGTTGTCTGACAATTTACATTTACCGGTATTTTGTACTCAAGTCTGCAAAGGTGTAAAATATTTGGAAATGTGACAGTGAAGAATTATTTGAATGAAAGTTGTTGTCGCTTTTGTGCTTCATTATTTACGGTCAGCGTTCCGAGTCGAAAAGGGTTTGATGTGAACTGTCAAAAATGTATTTAATTGCATCTCTTGTTTGCCTCTGATAGTAAATATGTTGTTTGTTTCGATTAATTTTTCGCTGGAAAAGGATTTTGCGGAGATATTTCCAGCCTTTTTGAACTTTAATATCATGTTGTGTAATTTTCGAGCTTAACAAATTTGCATACGTGTGTTGAAATGTGATACGGGAGCATTTTTGTGGTATAGTGTAACGAAAATAAACAGGTCTGTTGGAAGCTTGCTTGAGTTTCAACAAAATGACCCCCAAAATCGGCAAAAAAAATCTGACACTGATGAATAATAAAGTAGCTGCTATCCCCGAAACGATGGAACTACCTGGCGATAAATAATCTCGTCTTGGAGAGTAAAGTTTTGACTGTCAACCTGAAGAGTTGGGCGATTGTGATCTTTGTGTTGAATTCGCACATTTGTTGTCAAACGTTATAACACTTGAAAGAAAAAGAAAACTAACAAAAACAAAAACCCGGTATCTGTGTCAAATGATGATTTGACACAGATGCTTCACTGTTTCGCGAGTAAACACACCGCGGGAACTTCATCACGGCGGCCACTGAATCCGATATCACTTTCGATTTTGCGCTTTTACTTGTGCAGCCAAAAGTACAATAGCAAAAATCTCCCAGAATGTTTGTCGCTGATCGTAACTTTATATTCGGGGTTAAAAATTAATGTTGTTTTCATGTCATAAATGTTGTTGCTGATGGCAAAATATTTTATTCTCGATCGACCGTCCAGAAAACTTCCTTCTGCTCTTCCCAAAAACTTTGTATCACTATTTATTTACTTTTGCATCAATATTTGTGTTACGAAAAATAGTATTGCGTGACAAGCGTTACTGTCTAGAAGCTTCGCGAGAGTTCGTAGTTTGTTTATATTTAGGTTTGTACGTAAGCGTTTCTAAATCGGTGTGTTTTGTAATCTTTCTATAAGTAGATTCATTACTAATTTAGAAAGTTCTAGAAGTTTATTGTCAGAGTATATAAGTAGACGAGTCCAAGCGGAGTGTTTTTCTAACTAGTTTTTCACAAGCAAAGAGAGTTGGCGTTGGCCGTGTTTATTCAAGTGTGACAGAAGCTGTGTTTATTCAAGTTGGCGGAGGCCGTGTAAGTTTGTCAAGTACGTGTTATTTAGAGTTTTACCTCGTGGAAACTACGTTCATTTTTGGAATAAATCTTCTTGTTGTTGTTCCGACAACCCTGCGTTCAGTTTAGTTGCAAACTAACTTTCCTCAAAACATTCGAACTCGTAACATTGGGGGCCTGTCCGGGAGAGGAATTCATTTGTTTGCTGACTACAGAAACCAGGAAAGGACAATTCAAGAAGGAGTTACAGAAAAAGTAAGAAGAACTGTACGAGAGAGTATATTGTGTTTTTGCTGTGGAATACTGCTAGGGAAATGGAAAAGCTTTTGCAGATGGGAAAAGAATTCGGATTGGAGCGAGAAAAGCTGCTCGAGTTTGTAGAGAAGCAACAAAAGTTAGAACAAGAAAGAGAAGAAAAACGCAGACAATTAGAACAAGAAAGAAGGAGGGAAGAGGAAGAAAAAGAAGAAAAACGTAGACAATTGGAAGAAGAACGAAGGAGGGAACAGGAAGAAAGAGAGGAAAAAAAGAGGCAATTACAAGAAGAAAGAGAAGAGAGACGTCGAATGCTTGAGGAGGATAAAAGAAAGGAAGAGGAAGAGAAAGAGGAAAGGCGCAGAAGAGAAGATGAAGAGAGAGAAACTAGACGACAAGAACGCGAACTAAGAAAATTGGAGATGGAAGCCGAACTGTTGAAACAGAAAGAGGCTATTGAAGCGGCAAAAAGAGAACACGAGTTGGAGATTGCCCGTTTGGCTGTGGAGAATGCTGACGGGCGTCCTGAAGTGAGAGAGGATCGGGCTAAGGCACCTAAACTCCCCTCGTTTGTTGATGGCAAAGACGATTTGGACGCGTATTCGCAGAGGTTCGAGAGATTTGCCGAGACAGCTAAGTGGAAAAAAGATGGATGGGCATCGAAGCTTAGTGCTCTGTTGTCTGGACGGGCACTAGAAGTGTATTCACGTCTATCAGAGGACGCAGCTAAGGATTATGACAGGGTAAAGATTGCGTTAATGAAGAGATATGACCTTACCGAAGACGGCTATCGTCGAAAATTTAGAGCATCCAAACCAGAAGTTGACGAAAGTCCGGAGCAGTTTATTGTGCGACTGGACAGATACCTGTTACGGTGGCTAGAGCTTTCGAATACTGCGCGAACCTTTGATGGTCTTAAGGACTTGATCGTGAAAGAACAATTTATTGACTCTTGCCCTAAGGATTTGGCAATTCACCTGCGAGAAAGGGCACCTGAGACTCTAGCAAAGATTGCGAAGATCGCTGACCAGTACTTGGAGGCTCATGGTAAACATTTGTTCAGCTCAGCGAGCAGAAAGCCAACAGTGCAGCCTGAGAGGGACGAAGCCAAGAACATGCAGATTAATCCACCAGCTCTGCATTGCTTTAAGTGCAACACCCGAGGTCATAAAGCTGTCAACTGCCCAACCCTAACAAGAAAGTGTTTCCTATGTGGTAAGCAGGGACATGAAGCTAGAAACTGTCGATCAGGTGGACGCAGATCAGGAGGACCAAGTAGGGATGGTAACCCTGTGCAGCGTGGTCAAGTGAGTGCCAGTTGTTTAGTTCAACCACCTGAGGATAAACCTACTGATGAAGAAGTTAAGGCCTGTATTAAAGATGATAAGCTGCTGTTAGCCTGTGGTAAGAAGATTCCATTGTTGAGTAGTGCTTGTGTTGAACCGTTGACTGAAGTGAGAAGTAAAATGCCTGTCGTGAAAGGTAGAGTTGGAGAGAAGCCTGTTGATGTCCTGAGAGATACTGGTTGTAGTGGAATTGTAGTAAAGAGGGACCTTGTGTCCGAGGATCAGTTTACTGGTGAATTTAATGTTATGCTGCTCATTGACAATACGGCAAGGAAAGTTCCCCTCGCAAAGATTGATGTTGATACACCTTATCTCAAGGGCCAAGTGGAAGCGCAGTGTCTTCCCGATGCTGTTTATGATTTAATTATTGGTAATGTACCAGGCGCAAGAGCCGCTGACGACCCAGACCCAAGCTGGAAAGTTCCCGTACAAGAAGCTTGTGCTGTAACCACGAGAAGTCAAGCTAAGAAAGCTGGAGAACATATTCCGTTGAAGGTACCGGATACCAAAGAAAGTCCTGTAGTTGATAGAGAAAAGCTTAAGCAAATGCAGCGTGATGACGAGAGCCTACAGAAATTTTGGGAGAAAGATGACGTAGTTGTGAGAGGCCAGGCTGAGATTTTATTTGAATTGAAAGGTGGAGTTCTGTACCGCGTCTACAAGCACCCTTATGTGAACGGAGGTAAACCCCTGAAGCAGGTTATGGTTCCTGTGCAGCTGAGAAGTCGAATAATGGAACTAGCTCACGGATCGATCATGGGAGGTCACATGGGAATAAAGAAAACGACTGATAAGATTCAAAGCGCGTTCTATTGGCCAGGCATTCAAGGGGACGTGACTCGTTATTGCAAGTCCTGCGATGTATGTCAGAAGACAGTTAACAAGGGTTCTGTACCGAAAGTTCCCTTAGAGAAGATGCCATTAATTGACAAGCCATTTAAGAGAGTAGCAATCGACCTGGTTGGACCTATTGTTCCCCCGAGTGAGGACGGTCATAGATATATATTGACATTGGTCGACTTTGCAACTCGTTATCCTGAAGCTGTCCCGTTGAAGAACATTGATACTGAGACTGTGGCAGAAGCGTTGGTGGATATTTTTAGTCGTTTGGGAGTGCCTGAAGAGATCTTGAGTGACCTTGGTACGCAGTTCGTCTCTGAGTGTATGAAGGAAGTGACGCGACTTTTGAGCATTAAACAGCTCACCACGACTCCATATCATCCTATGTGTAATGGCCTGACGGAAAAGTTTAATGGAACAATGAAGAGCATGTTAAAGAGATTGTGCAGCGAACAGCCAAGACAGTGGCATCGCTATATTAACCCGTTGCTGTTTGCATATCGTGAAGTTCCCCAGGAGTCTACTGGTTTTTCGCCGTTTGAGTTGCTGTATGGAAGAGCTGTCAGAGGACCGATGTTTATTCTCAAAGAGCTTTGGACGAAAGAGTTGGAGGAGCCTGAAGTAAAGAACAGCTATCAGTATGTGTTTGAGCTACGCGAGAAACTTGAAGATACCCTCAAACTGGCGCACACCGAGCTTCAGAAAGCCCAGAACAAAGGCAAGCATTATTACGACCGGAAGACTAAAGTCAGGAAGTTTGTACCTGGAGATAAAGTGTTAGTGCTGCTACCGACCGACCCCAACAAGCTCCTAATGCAGTGGAAAGGTCCATTTGAGGTCAGTGCTGTAGTAGGTCTCAATGATTATAGAGTGAGAGTCAAAGGAAAAGAAAGAGTTTACCATGCTAATCTACTGAAGAAGTATTTTGAGCGAGAGGATCCTGTTTCCGTTGGAGCGGTTGCTGTTGAAACGAACACTAACATTTGTAAGAACGAACCTGTTGAGTGCGAAGTAGAAGAAGTTGACCCAGTGGATAGTATTGATTTTCTGGAGATTGGTGGTTATGTCGCGAAAGAGTCAGTCAATGATGTGACCATAGGAGATAACCTTTCTCATGAGCAAAGAGCAGAGTTCATGGATCTTGCAAATGAGTTTCAAAGCTTGTTCACAGAAGCCCCAGGCACAACAAGTTTGGCTCAGCATCATATCAAGCTTACATCCGACCAACCGGTTAGATCAAGACCATACCCAGTACCGTATAGCTTAAGAGAATCGCTGAAGAAGGATATTACAGACATGATGAAGATGGGAGTCATAAGAGAATCTAGTTCGCCCTATGCTTCGCCTGTGGTAGTTGTTAAGAAAAAAGACAACTCAAATCGTGTGTGCGTGGACTATCGTAAACTGAACAAGTTAACCGTTTTTGATCCTGAGCCTATGCCAACTGCTGAGCATTTGTTCCAGAAGTTGAATGATGACAAGTATTTTACCAGATTATCTAAGCAGAGTAGAGGAATAACTTAAGAGACACCGGACTGCCTCCTCAGTTGGTACTATCTAACTAATTTTTCGTTGTTAGTAGAAATTTAGGAAATTTCTCCTCAAGAGGGGGTTATGTTACGAAAAATAGTATTGCGTGACAAGCGTTACTGTCTAGAAGCTTCGCGAGAGTTCGTAGTTTGTTTATATTTAGGTTTGTACGTAAGCGTTTCTAAATCGGTGTGTTTTGTAATCTTTCTATAAGTAGATTCATTACTAATTTAGAAAGTTCTAGAAGTTTATTGTCAGAGTATATAAGTAGACGAGTCCAAGCGGAGTGTTTTTCTAACTAGTTTTTCACAAGCAAAGAGAGTTGGCGTTGGCCGTGTTTATTCAAGTGTGACAGAAGCTGTGTTTATTCAAGTTGGCGGAGGCCGTGTAAGTTTGTCAAGTACGTGTTATTTAGAGTTTTACCTCGTGGAAACTACGTTCATTTTTGGAATAAATCTTCTTGTTGTTGTTCCGACAACCCTGCGTTCAGTTTAGTTGCAAACTAACTTTCCTCAAAACATTCGAACTCGTAACAATTTGTTTCGCATAAAGCAAGCTAACAAAATCAGTTCTTTGCTTTGTCCGCATCCAGATACTAACCCCGCCGAAGAGGGGGATTAACTTCAGGGGCTCGTTTCTCGAAAGTCCCGAAAACTTTTCGGGCCCGAAAAGCCATTTGTGAAATTACCAACCGCTTGTTTTAGAAAGCCGATCTTTTAATATGTTTTCAAGGCAACAAAAAGAAAAATAGCTGTAAAGTTTGATGAATTAAATCCTCTCTCCGTTTTTGAGGTTCAAAGGGAATTGTGACACCCGGAAACGCCCCGTAAAGTTTCGGGACTTTTGAGAAACGGGCCCCAGGGAACGTTACAAAGCTGTCAGATGCTCAAAGGGGACGCTTAAACTTGTGGTGAAAAGAAGTTGTGAGGGAACTTGAAAATTATCAACACGTCAGCCCAGAAGCCAATGTTTCTCGCTTCTCTTTTATTTGTTATTCTTCAGAGACTGGAATGCTGTAGGTCAATACCACACAATTCAGTGCCTTCTGATTTTCTGTAACACATACCACAGGCAACCCAGTGTATGCTTCACGGAAGCATCTCGTTATGCTAACGTCTTCTTTTGTTTTCGTTGAAAAACATGCCTGGTGATCACGTGAGTGAAAACCAAGAATACTGGGGCCAATATTGGGGTCCATGTAGAACAAGCTATTTTTAGACAAGTTATTTAAATAAGATGTGGCTTGCACGAGTAACCATTCTCAATCCCATGGGTAATAAATTCTTATTATTTGGAAGGGTCTTGTTTCGCAAAAAAATAAATCTAAAATTAACTCGGTACCTAAAAACGACGTTGGCTTGCATGGCCTCGTGACCAATTTCTTTGTCTTTCAGATGTTTGGTGATGATGACGGGAAGGAATTTATCTACAAGGAGCCGAAGATCACGGGTCTTGCCGAGATTTCACATAGACTGGAACAAATTTACTGCAGAAAACACGGCAGAGATAACATCAAACTCATCATGGAGTCTGCAAAGGTGAATGAATGGTGTCTTTCTTTGGAAGCAGTGGACGAATGGAAGCCTAGAGGCCTGAAAACCTAACGTAAAAATAATTCCTTTATCAGGTGCATGCAGAAACGTTGGATTCAAAGATTGGCTACATTCAGGTATATTTTGATAACTTGACTACACTATCTTACCGTTTGAAGTCTTTTCACTTGCGTAATCAAGGTTAAGTCCAAAATTAAGGCATTTCTCACGCTCCTGTATTGTTTCGTCGTTTTTGACGCAGTTCCTCCTACTTAAAGACGTTGGCCACATTTCAGTTTCGCTATGTTAGCGTTCTTCCTACGAAGCGATCTAAGCTTTGACTTTGTTCTTAGTTTCGTCGGCTTTGTTGGTGTATTTTATGGACTTTTAACGTTATAAGAGCGTTTGAAGTGAAGAGCTTTTTGTATTAGCCGTGAGACATGAAGGTAAATCTAGAGTCGTAGCTTCTATGTTTGTTCAACTGACTAAAGGTAGCTAACAGGACAGTCACTTGACTTTTGGAGAGCATATAGTTTATTTGTGGCCCGACTAGCTACGAGCTGTTTGGCCACTTGTGAGTTCGATTTATATCCCGGAGGAGGTGAACGGATTAGTTACCTTACATTTTTGTGCGAGTGCAACCATGACAAAAAGAAAGAGCATATTAATGAATATTGATTACTCTTTGTTGATAGTTTTTCTTGTGTAATAATTCGCCCCGTGTGAGTTCATAGGACCCCGATATGACCTCGCCGTCCCTGTATTGCATTTGTGGAAATTTGCAGATAACCTACGTGCAACCGTATTTCGACGATGAGGAGTTGGAGCTCAGACCCACTTTGTTTGAGCGTAACAACAACATCAGGCGATTTATCTATGAAACGCCATTTACCTGCGGTGGCAAAGCGCATGGCAGCCTAACAGAACAATGCAAGAGGAAAACTATCCTTACAAGTAAGTTGATTTAGCTTTTTGAGCATGCGCAGAAAGACGCTTTCCTGCTGAGAATGTGTTCGCAGATTGTGTCTATACAGCGGGTTTTAGATATAGAATAACAGGACTATCTGTACCACGCTATACATTTGCAAAAATACCCCCCTCCCCATTCTGTGTTGCCCGTTTGGGAGTCAAAGATCACAGGAATTACAACTCAGCAATAGGGACCTTAAGATCAGAGGACGAGGACAACTACGAGTACGAGTGTTCCGTACTGAATATGCGCATAAGGTTTGGAGGCCGACATGTTTCGAAGTGCGCATGCTCAGAACGGAAAACTCGTACTCGTAGTCCTCCTCCTCCTCCGATCTAAAGATCTCTATTGTCTGGGGGGAGGAGGGGGTGAATTGGGTTGCTTAGAAAGGACAAAAGAGTTTAAAATGACGGAATAGGGGGTCAAAAAGGGTGTGGAATAAACTAGTAATGCTGCAACTGTACGATATATTTAGAATAGAACAGATGGCTGTGTTTATCGCCCATCTTTCATGCAGTCTTGGGGAGGGAATTGCGAAGAGTACAGCTCACTACATCGGGACGAAAGCGTACATAGGCCACTATAATTAAATATACCATAATACGCTTTGTTTTTGCCTTCCAAAAGTTTGCATATACATTTTCTTTATTTTCTCTGCTTTTGCTTATGCTTATGCTTATGCAAACGTTTGGAGGGCAAACGAAAGAGTATTATGGTATTTTTAAACTAACCCAATAGGCACCTCTGACAGCCGCTGTATGGTCCATGTTTGATGTCGGAGCACATTAGCTGTGAGTCGATTATAATGAGGGAGGGAAACCGGGGTTTCCAGAAAAGAACCCAGTAAATTACTAGTCACTGATACACCAAGCGAAATGTGTTAATGTTGATTTTGTTTTGCACGTTCTCTTCTAGCATCCAACACGTTTCCTTACATAAAGACGCGAATTCTTGTGGTCCAAGAGGAGCAATACGAACTGACACCAGTTGAGGTTAGTTCGTGTTACCTTAGTTCTAAGGAACGAGTTCAATTCATTGTCCTAACCAAAGCGAAACTAAAGTAAATTCAGCCAGTCAAGAGTATACAGAATTTGAAGCAATGATATTTACACTTAACTACTAATATATTGTCCTTTCTTTGGCTTATCGAAGAAGACGCACACGTTTTAGGACAGTCAAATGAACGCAAACCAGATGCATGCAACTAGCGATAGTATAGTGACCTCAAAAAACATGACTAAAACACTAGCATATAATTTGTTTAAAAGTGGTTTGCTTGAGTTTACCGTTCTTTGCGCATCTGCGACTTGAAAAGACCAAATCTATGAAAAATGTCACCATGCAATGCCGAAGTTCTAATATGCATTCTAAGTCTCAACACCATTACTTGAATGCCCATGAATCAAATTGAGGCTAAAGTAAAGTTGACCTTACAAAATATAACTTAACGCTATAGCAAGTGATATCGCAGATCAAGAACAAGGGCAGAAGGAAATTCAACTAGAATTTAGAGAAAAAGCTGCTGCTCTGAAATAACCTGCTGTTATTAGTACTTTCTTGCGGGTGTTTTGGTTGTACAACGCTAAGAACTGAGGGCCATCATCACGAACATTGATGGTGTGAGGCCGCCATTTTGGAATCGCAGTAAGGGGAAGACTGGGACGAGTTTAAGGTACAAGATGGCGACAAGGGACCTAAGGAGTTTTGTCGCAAAAAGATACTCGGCTATAAGACGCACCTTGAGTTTAGATCACATTTGGGGCCAACAAGCAATTTCTTTGAGAAAAAATGCTGCGCCTTACAGCCGAAAAACTACGGTTAATCCCATCTGCAGTACGGACGAACTATCCTGTAAGTAACTAGATAGGTTCGAACCGTTTAAAAGTAGAAGTATAAAAGTTCATTGCTGTATGCTCATGTTGTTGTCAAAACCTAAAATTTGGTGATTTCACGTTGTTTTGTGGACTACGGCAAAAATGCAGTGAAACGCTTGCGGCACGTGCGGCACGATTATTTTTCCTTTTGAACCAATCACATTCTTGCTTTTCGTCGTCTTTGCTTAAATTCTCTAACCACTGTAGCAGGACGGGTTAGGAGGTCAAATTCTGCGTTATAATTGGAGCATTTCGATACACTTTGTCGATTTCAGAGCCCCTCTCGCCGCAAATATGATTGACTGCAACTAAAAGACCAAGCAGTTTATCGAAACTCATTTGAACTTCCGAATCGTTCTTCCTTATTGGTTTTTCTTTACGTTGATGTATATTAATTGTAATTTTAATGTGCCATTTGTGTGATTTATTTTTCTTCAGGTCGCATTCGATGAGATGCAAAATAAAGTTAAGGAGCTAAATAATGTTATCACACAGAATCCTCCAGACATGAAGAAACTTCAGCTTGTTTTACAAGGCAGTGTCAGTGTGCAGGTACACGAGTGTTGCCTTATGTATTCAGAGGGAGGGGGGGGGGAGGTGCGGGTGATTTTGTGCTGGAGGGCAGGCGATTGTTCATCGATTTCGAGAAGATCTAGACGACTCGATGACAAAAGCTTCGGCTAAATTTGTATTATCGGTGTATAACCAGGTGATAATGTGAGAGTTTTCGGTTGTGGTTATTTTGGAATGGTGACGAGCTTCATGTCCATTTTTAAATGGTTTTAATATTGCATTTTAAAATCAATTTTCAAACGAAAAGAGCTGAGACCGTATTGCACCGCTAAAAGCATTGGATGTTTACCTTACAGTACAACACACATGCACACTTTTGGATAGTACTAGCCTCAGTCCCCTCTCATATTCATGAGATGGTCTTTGATACAGTGCCGTATGTGTCCTTTTGAGTATGTTTTGTTTTGTTTTGTTTTGTTTTGTAATTCCTCAGGTGAATGCTGGTCTGCTGGCGTATGCACAGGGGTTCCTCGACAAATCTGTGCTGGCATCGCATCCACATAAACACATAGAAAAACTCCAGCAGGTTTACCGGTGTGTAACATTTCTTTTTCAGCTTAAACTGTGCGAAACAGCAGCATAACAGTTTTCAGGGTTAAAGGATCGCGATTGGGTTCATTATAACATTTTTGTTTGCTTTTGAGGAATTGATGATGAAAATAATTTTAATTAAATGGCTTATATGTAAGATACTCGCAAGAAGTAATCTAGACTCAAACCTTAGTGAAGCCGATGATATTTTACCCTGGCAATTCTCTGTACAAGGATTGTATCGAGGCATATGTTAACATTTTAACTTACCCGAGCCTTTGAATCAGTCCCGTCCAACTGTTGTCATGTCAACGTCCTATGCATATAAGGAAATGTCATTCATATCTACTATAATAATTGTTTAACTTGATCGTTGTTTCAGGGAATTCATCGCTTGCTGTGGAAAGGCTTTGGAAATAAACGATCAGTTGATAAAAGAAGATCAAAGAATGTACCAGGAAGATATGAAAGAGAAATACGTTCAGCTGAAAACACGGCTTGCCAAGTACATTGGAGATGAAGTAAGACCCTGACAGTAACCTTTTTGGATTACCAATGCAAACAATTTGAACTTTTCCGTTCATTCACGTCTTGATGAAAGAATGTCGTTTATGTTGCATTAACTTGATTGAATCTTGCAAGTAACTATTTCAAAAAGCCAAGAAGATTTCGTGTTTCGGATTTTGATACGGCAGTCTTTTTGGGAGTTGAACCTTCCCCTTGACTTCAACTATTATCTTTTACCGCGCGGCTGATTACCACAGAGACATAATGAACATCTTACTAACCTTGTTTTCTCGGTCCGTACTGTAAAATTACGGATCCTCCTGTTTTTTTTAGAGGTCTTTGTATATTTTTCACAAGAACTGTAGTACCAGGCCTAGTTTATTCGAAGGGTGGATAACGCTGATCGTATCTACAGTATAATTCAATTGATCATCCGCTGGTTGTGATTCTATCCATTTGTTCATAGTGCCATCCACCTTTTGAACGACCAAAGCCAATAGATTTCCATTTCGATAATTTTACCTTAGTCGCTGCTGAGTAGAGGAAGTCGGCAAATTGTCGAGCTCGACACATTAGTCATTGTCACCTCCAAGTATCCTAACGTGCAGTGCATGTACCCAAACTGGTGAATTAGAAGGTTCTTATGTTTAAAGATAAACAAGTACTTCGCCTCTTGTGACACTTAGTATGTGCTTATATGAGAGGTATCAATCCCCTCTATAAATGCAGAAAACGTGTTTGTTAATTTGTATTATTATACGGTGTCACCAGCTCGATTTTGATTGGTTGTAAGCACGCAGCTAATTCTTGCTTGCTCTCCCG
>NC_090881.1:4621917-4626917 GCF_036669935.1 Montipora foliosa
GCTGTTAAAAGTCAACTTATTTTTATTCGTGTTGAATACAAGTTCAAATTGTCAAATACTATTAGCTCTAAGACGGAAATTTCGTCCGAGAAATAGGTGTAAATTAAGTAAAAATCTTGGGGCTAATTTATCGGTCAAACGTAAACGTATAATCTAGCAATTCAACAGTCTTAAATAAAATTAACATTGTGATTCCTTTTTAAACACATTGAAGAAAAATTCACTACGAAAGAAACTTGAATAGTTATAAGATGTTATTTTGTTTCAATCAACCGTATTTATAGCGATTTAGTTAGGTCTATGTACCAAGGAGACAAGAGAACCCTCGCCGGTGAGATCTTGTAATTCCGATTATTTTTAGGCATTATTAATTTCTCACTAGGTAGAAAAGTCTTTCACAAATACAGCCTTAGTTTTTACATACTTTTTAAGTAAATAAGTGGTTTAAAAGAAAAATGTTCAACTTCCTCCAAAAAGGAACGAACTCTTAGAATTAACGATATTTCGTGGAACTTCAGTTAATACTGTGATTTAGTGTTGCGTGTACGTGAAACGGCAAACGACAAATGCCTGTGGAAGGCTGCTGCTTGACGCAAAACAATGAATATTCACTTATTTTAACTTGTATCTCAATTTTCAGAAGCAAAAATCAAGCAAGTATCTGATTTTTGGCCATCCGCTAAGTGCAGCGTGACGTTTGCTGTTTACGGTCACCGCCACGCAGTCTCACCATTTCATCCAAGTGTTTTGTTATCCGAAAGCACAAGTAATGATTAAATTAAGAGAAAATGAAAAGGACTAATTTTTAAATGGCTTCCAGTCAGTTGTGCATCTCGTTTCCCCATTTTTCCAGATAAATCATAGTTTTATCCATGTGGAATCAATGTAATGTGTACTGGGCAAACGATTCTCTCGTGTCTGAAAGGCACCGCATCCCTGCGGCAAGCACGCAGCTGACCATGTAACCCCTAGGCGGTTATTCGGCGTCTATGGGGCGCGGAAATAAAGCCAACTCCACTGTGTCGTGTCTGTGATTTTTCTCACCCTTCTCCTATTCAGCAACGCTCACTCTTGGAGTCTGGAAAAACATTTCACCTTCATCACCGCGCATTAAGTATAGAGTTGCTTTTATGTGAGTATAAACTTATAGTATTATTATTGCCCGTGAAGGTTACATTGCATGCTTCGTATAATGTCCTTCAAGTCATTGAAATTACTCTTGACGAAAGCCAACTCTACTATGTTGTGTTTTCAAGTTTTATCACCCTTCTCCGAATCAGTATAAGGTTATATAATTACTTTTCAATTCTGCAAAATCCTTCCTCTTTATCTGCCACACATAAAGTATAGAATGGCTTTTACGTGAGTATGAACTCACAGTATTACTTTTGTCTGTGAAGGCTACATTCCATGCTTTGTAACGTCTGCCAGCCATTGAAATGTGCTCAGGATTTATATATTCGTGTTACGTGGGCTAAGTTTCTGCTAGTTCCAGTCCCTGCACCGAGGTTTGTTCCCCCGCTCCAACCTCAAAAATCAGCACGTACCTCAATGCCATTCGGGGAGTCCCACCTCTGCAATCAGCCCGGCGACCTCAACCTGACTCAAGAGGGTTTTTCTCCAAGTATTCCGGTTTTTCTCCCTCAGCAAATTGACTCCCAGCTTACTAGAGAGATGCACCTCGCATGGGTCTCTCACCCTTGCAGACTTAAAATTAGGAAACATCCAAATCTCCATTCTTCCTTTTAAGGACCGTACGGAGGAATACGTCAAGGTGTAAACACAACACTTTTTGTATAAAGTTCTCCAACTTGATCAACCTTGTAGAAGACAAGATGTGATTGAACCTGTCCCTGAAACAGCATGTTAGTGAAGAGGCAGATGTGACGAACTCATGTCTTGGTAACGCGATCTTGTAAAGACTTTCATTGACTCTCATTAGACCGATCCTGTACAGCGGAAAAATTACAAATTTGCAATTGATTGCAAGATGTAGTTTCACGGACTCGATTCATACCCATTCTGGACTCGCTGAGAAGCAACTTGCTTTTACTAGAAATTTACGGTTCATATATCGCATTTGCTATATTGATATACTTCAAGAAATGAGCACATGGATTTGAAATTACAAATTCAGTCTGTGGTCAAAGCCGGATTTGAACCAGGGTGCGACCGCAAGCGCCTAACGGCCATAGTCCGATTGAGGAATGAAAATGCCCGGCAGAGGCTACACAGGAAATGATCTTTACTTTCTGCTAACCAAACGCTGTGTTACCTGGCGTTTAACTATGGGCAGGAATTGCTATTTATATAATTTGAGTTTTGAGTGTCCCATTGCCTCCACAAGTTCAACACCTGGTTAATCCGTGTTGTTTTTCGTGGATGGCTTGCGTCGTCTCGGGTTGTGCTTTCTTGTAAGATTTTGTGATATTAAGCTAAACGAATAAGCTAAAAAAGAAGACGCCGACCGCATCAAAAATGAACCCAAGCTACTGATCGCCGCCGGCAAAACAACTAACTCCTACGAACTAAAGCCATCTGCATACAGCGATCTGCTAGAAAAAAACATCACAAAATCTTACAAGAAAGCACAACCCGAGACGACTCAAGCAATCCATAAAGAAAACAAAGCCATCGTGACAAAACTGAGAATCGACGACAGAGTGGACACTACAGCCGACAAAGACGCATTCACAACACTTAAGGATCACAAGCCGAACTTCGCAAACAAACCGACCTGCAGACTCATCAACCCCACGAAGTCCGAGATAGGCAAAATCAGCAAAAACATCCTCGACCGCATCAACAGCACAATCGCGAAAAAACACAACCTCAACCAATGGAAAAACATCACAGCCGTAATCAACTGGTTCAAATCTATCGAAAACAAGCATAATGAGCAGCATAATGAGCAGCCGCGTCTTTTTGGTCTCTGTGCTTTTGCCCTTTTTACTGTTCCTTGGGCGAACTTATTCCAACCACATGTACGTCGGCTCATCCCTAAAGTTTGGACACATAACTCGGCGAATTTTTACTACATCAGAGTCACTATTTATGTCTACAGATGGAGTTTTTGGTTCTCGATCGGCGGTAACTTCGTATCTTGATATCGTATTCGACCGGGCCCTTAACAATAGCGCTGAATTCTTGTCTAATGATCCATTGTCTGCTTCATTTGGATGGGATTTACATAAGAATGGAATGCTCCATGACGGCAGACTTAACAGTCCTATCACTTCATTCTTTTATGGAAGCTCGAATCAGGCACTGTGGAATCTTCATATTGTGGCCTCGTTTGACACTGAATGGGAAATCAGCCATGAATTCCTGCTACCAGCGACACAATTAATTACAAAGTCTAAAAGAAGAGCAAAACTTAACGGGAAGATCAAAAGATCTAAACGAAGTCATCTTTACTATTCCAACTCGGTTGTTACAGATCGTCTCGTTCTTGCTGGTGACGTTGAAACAAATCCCGGTCCTAATGATGCAAAAACTGGAAGAAAAAAGTCAGTGCAAAATATTGCAGTCAAGAAGAGTTGCTTAGCATGCAATAAAACTATACGGCTAAACCAAAAGGAATTGACATGCAATCTATGTTCTGGATCTTTTCATTACAAATGCGAAGCAGGAAAATTGAAGTTGAAGTTAGATGTTAACCTTTGGAATTGCACTCGATGTGGACTTCCGCCGCTATCTGATTCCTTTTTTGATTTGGATACCGAGCTAAATAGAAGTAGGAGAAGCAGCCAGTATGACGATCTTGCAGACAATGATTGCGACTCTTTGGATTGGTACCAATCGAACATAAGTGGCTACTATAAGTTCAATATCAAGATCGGTTACTTAAACATTAACAGCGTGGTTAACAAAATCGATGAGGTCAAAGAGTTGCTAAATAGAAAGATGTTTGATATTCTGTTTCTAGCCGAAACAAAGATTGACAGTACTGTCTCTTCGCACTTGGTTTCACACCCAGGATTTCGCACCATTCGCAAAGATCGTAAGAAGGGGGCTGGAGGTCTGCTTTCCTACATCAGGAATGACCTCTCGGCATATCGACGCTTAAAACTTGAAAGTAGCGATATTGAATCCATTTGTTTGGATGTCAAGGGCTCCAATAACAGTCGCTTTATAGTGTGTGGTTGTTACAGAAGTCCAACTAAGTGCAAGGAATCTGACTTTCTCGCTTCCCTATCAACAGCTGCCGAAAATATGTATAACACCAGAAGGGAACTGCTTTTACTTGGAGACTTCAATATGGACATGTATGAGAATAGAGCAGAAAGCCGTTTTCCTGATACAAGGGTGGTTGACTTTTGTAATCGATTCTGTCTCTCAAACCGAATCGATAATCCGACAAGAGTAACTAAAACATCTAAAAGTCTCATAGATGTTTTGTTAACTAGTCATGCGGAACGTTATGCTACAAGTGGCTCTTTACACCTTGGACTGAGCGATCACGACTTAATCTTTACAGTGCGAAAAAATAAGAATTCAAGGCCAAAGCCGCGCTTGATCGAGTTTAGGAGTATGAAGAATTTTAAATTGCCTGACTTTTTGGCTGACTTAAAAAGGGTCCCATGGTCTTCGGCCTACACATTCGACAATGCCGATGATGTATGGGCTCATTGGCGAGCACTTTTCAAAGATGTTCTTGACCAGCACGTGCCCCTAAAGAAAAAGTGGATTCGAGGCGACCAGTTACCATGGATATCACCTGATCTGCTGCGTGAAATTTCGCACCGAAATAAATTATTCAAGCGCCACAAGCGACATCCTACATCTACTTCTTGGGATGACTATAAGCGGCAACGTAACAAAGTTACGTCGCTAAAGCGCAATGCTGTGAAAAGGTTCTGCTGTGACACCTCCTTGAGTGCTAAACATCCGGGCGAATTTTGGAGGAAAATGAAGCCCCTTTTGCCAACTAGTTCATGTAAAAACATACAAGGCGTCATCCTCGTTGAGGACAGTGGCGTTGTTTCTGACCCTGGGCG
>NC_090881.1:4631917-4641917 GCF_036669935.1 Montipora foliosa
TGCAGAAACCGTTGCAGATATTAGAGAGTTCTACTCTCCGCAACGACTGCAACGAATTTTCTTATCCCTGCGCCGTGAAACATGTGTCCTGCAACTTGTGTCGCAACGGTTTTCAGCACCAGCCAATGCCACATTTAAGGCGGATGAAGTTGCCAAACCTGCAGGAAAATGCTACTCTAAATTTATGAGATCATCGAAACGAGACAGGTTGCATGACGCGTTGCTCAGTGTAACACCCGTAAAACAATTAGTTTGGAACTGTGAGAACTTTTGTAGAAATGACGTTGCGAGACAAGCTGCACGAAAAATTGCACAGTGTAACAGCGCCTTGAGGAAACTTGTCCTTTTACACAAAACACTCTTGCGGCCCCACGTCTTGATAAAATATTGCGGGGTATAAAAGAAGTGGGCCGCGTGGGTGCGCGTGCATGCATGCACAGAAAGCGAGCGGTTGGAGATACCAGGCAAATAGCCTGCTATCTCCACAGGGTGCAGAGGTTATGTTTTGGTTGCTAAAACGTCTTGTTCGTTATGGTGATAAGATCGCTGAACAAGCGCTAAAACAGATTTACAGAATTAGGAAAAAAATTGCAATTGTATTATTCAATTTCCTCCTCTTTATTGTTTCAAGCCTCGGTCACCAGGCTAAATTTTCTGAAAAAGAGGATCTATCTGTGTCCTATTCGAGAAGACTAGACAAGGTTCTTAAGTTACGTTTATGACTGTAGAATCAACTGAAATGCCAATTTCCTTGTAAAAAAAAAAAAAAAAAAGAAAAAACATATTTTTTGGTATGGTACGTGTCTGAGAACCAGAACATTAACGCATGCGCTGGCGAAATGTTTGAAGAAGACATCGCGCCGGAGAGTCGCACCTGACGATTCAGCCCGGGACTTTGACCCACGCATCGCTTTCGGATGCTGTTGGTCCTTTGCTGCTTTCAGATACTTACTTTCCAATCGGTAGGCAGTGCTTGAGAGGGAGAAATGTCGTCCCCTTAATCATATGAGATAGATCCCTTTCTTAAACACAGCTCAGTTCCGGCTAGTCAATTTAACATAATATTTTTATGCCATTAATATTCTTCAAAAAAGTCATTGTATCTTCCAAATGGTACCCACTGGAGTCGCGGATTAAAAAATGTACGCACCCGCCCTGCTAAAGGGAACATACATACATACATACATACATACATACATACGTACAAAACTTTATTTTGAATTTCAGATTAGCTACAAGAGCTAATATCTTCGAGACACTACATTTAAGGCTAAAATACATTAAACATCCGCATATAAAAAAAATATATTTTCCAAGTTAGGCTAAATAGTTCTTATAAAAATTGTATTCACAGTGGTTTTAGGCTCTACTAGGTTCTTGAATTGGTTCTTATTTCCAAAAAAGATATCTACGCTATGATGTGGTATGACTTATTTCCTCTCATGAGGACACTGTGCCTTTATATTTCATAACCACGAAAAATAAGTTTTGAACAAGATCTGTGCAGTTTAAAATGCAATTTGGTCCAGTCGCCTGAAACTACAAGTCATATTTTAAAAATCAGAACCTGTTAATTTTTTTAGGCTAATTTGACTTTTATGTAAGAGGGGTTTAAAATGAAATTTTAGTATTTATAGCTTAACAGATTCTTAAATTCTAAGTTCTAATATGCGAATGTTTACTATATATGATCCCGTAGACCCGCCAGCGCACAGCGCTCGGGAACTTTATAGATAAAAATATTTCTTTCCTTTCTTGAAGATGGCTACAATGTTAGTGAGTTTCCAGTCCCCCGGGAGAATGCCGATCAGCAAGGATTTATTGAATAACATAGTCAAGGATGGTGCGCTCTACCAAATATGGTTGAGTTGAATTCACGACCTCCGAGGCCAAACAAAAACAAAAACAAAAACAAAAGACAAAGAAAAGAAGCCGCTTTCGAACCCGATTCGACCATAAGTTCTTTACAAATTGGCCCGATCGAGGGATGAAATAGAACTCGGGAGAACTTACCGTGGGAAGTGACAGTTACTCTCTGCTTACCAAACGCTGTGTTATCTGCATGGCGTTTAACTATAGGCACGAATTGAGTTTTGAGTGTCCCATAACGGCCTCCACAAATTCAAGACCTGGTTGGTCCATGCTCTTTTTCGGTCTTGGCTTTCACACTTTTTTGAAGTGTAGTCTTAACCCACGAACCAAGTCTTTTCGTCTCCATTAGCGTGCGATAATGGCTAAAAAGGAGAGTAGTACGATAAGAGCTTGAGATAAACTTTTCCTCATAATCGGAGGACAAAAAGATTTGTTTTGCAGCGGAAGACTGCACTTGAAAAAGTGTGAAAGCCAATTAAGATCGAAATACGGATCTGCTATTTGAGAGTTAAAATTCTCCTACTTTTCTTGTTCTATAATTCATCCAATTTTGCTTACTTCAGCTCCAAGATTCCCGGCCTGTTTTTCCGATTCTTCTGGTTTAAGTGCCCCCTGTTGTACAGTGAATTTAAGCACTGCCTTTAGCCACCCGTGCATGCCGTAACAGGATGCCCCGTTGTAGAAACGTGTGCAAAAAGGATAAATTCCGTTTAGCATAACACCACTCCTTAACAGATCCGGCGACACCTATTCTCAAAAACCGCAAAAAAAGGGTTACAGTAAATGGTGTAACATCTGATCTTGTGACAGTCCTTTGTGGTATTCCTCAAGGATCAGTTCTCGGGCCAATTTTGTTTCTTTTATATTGCTGGTTTTCACTCACGTGATCAACAGCCATGTTTTTCAACGAAAACAAAAGGAAGCGTTTGCATAACAATAGATTTCAATTCCCGGAGGATTTGCTCGGGGCACCAACATGGCCGCCTTTTCTTTGTTTAGGGCACCAACATGGCGGTCGTGACGTCATGTGAAAACCGAGAATAATATATTAATAGTTCCTATCATTGCTCAAAAATTCTTGAATTTTACCTATTTGCTGATGATGCCAATCTGTTATATTGCATAGACATATTGATACTTTAAAACATAAAATAAACGGCGAGTTAAATAATGTAAATTAATTTTTTGGGAACCATCTCAGCGGGCTGGAATCCTAAATCCTTAAATCTGATTGGCTAATAACGAGGTTTTAGCCGGTCCAGCTCTTTTTTCAATTTTGCTTTAATATATAGTAATGGTTTTTATCATTGCTCAAAAATTCTTGCATTTCACGTCTTTGCTGACGAAGTCAATCTGTTCTATACACATAGACTGAGATATTGATACTTTAAAACATAAAATAAACATAGTCATTAATTGACCAATCATAAAAAAAAAAAAAACTAATGAAAAGAACTGTGCTGGGTTTAGCATGTTCGTCGTTTTAGTGTAGAGGTGAAGACACAGTACTACAGAAATGGAGGGTGTGAGTTGGAGTACCGGTAAGTGCATAGTACAGTTCTTTGTTCCCTTACCATGTCCATGTTGTAATGTTGAAACTGAATTATTATAAGTGTACGAATACAGAAACCGATAAGATGACACCAGAGATTAAGAAGAAGTGTTGAGATGCGAAAGACAGACCTTGAGGAGGGAAGGTATAAGTATCCTTTGGGGGAGGGGGAGGGGGGTTAAGCAAGGTTGAGTGCATAATTCAACCTGCGCTGCGGATCATGAATATAACCTACAGTAGGTTAAAACGGATTCAACCTGAAAGCGGATTTACCTGCAAGATATACCGGTATACGGGTACAGGTAGTGTACCCCTTCAAGTAAATTGTCCATGCAACTATACCGGTAGACTTAACCGGCGGGGATTAGTAACGATTGTTTACAAAGATGGCCGGCTCGGCAGCAAGGTTCCTTCTTCAGAAATACGTTTACTGCATTGTTTAAAGGGGCTAGGTCACGCTATTCTAGGTTCATTTCCAAAATCACGGCCACATAACAACTGAGAATGATTTTCCAGCTGTGTAAATGACATTTTGATATAGACTGCTATAAATTTGAAACAAGGTGGGCCGACGTTTTTCAAATTTACCCAAATTTTATCAATTTCAATGCTCTCCAGTTTTGTCCATCTATGTCCCATCTTGGCCTCCCTGTGTTTTGTTAGAGTTCTTCTATATTTTTGAACAGTCAGTTTGATATTTTAGTTAATTCTATGACCATTTGAATCAGTGCTGAAATTGCCTAAAATTGCGTGACCTAGCCCCTTTAAGAAAGGGTATCAAATATATGCAAATCCTAATGTCTCTATTATCATTCTTTTTTTTCCTTAACTTTTATCTTTGCCTTTTTAATGAAGCCTGGAGGCATACTACCAAGGATCCCCTAACCCGCCTTATCTCATTTTTTGGACCTTGGGGCCTACGTTTCAGCTTCCCCATCTCACATGGTATTATTATTGAGGATTCCAAGAGATGGAAAAATCTTGCTCCAGGCCTTTGAACTTTTTAAACTTCAAAGGCCTTGAGCAAGATTTTTCCATCTCCTTGATCTTCATCGATCGGAACATAACAACTGAATTCTCCAGATAATTAGATCATTTTAAAAGATCATTTGTTTTAAGTTAAATAAAATTATCTTCCTTTCTTCAATTAATCGGCATTGTTTTATTGAAGCTAAGCAGCTACCTGGCAACATCACAAGATGCAAACTAAACTACTAAAATTTATAGCAATTTTAAAAACAAAAGTACACGGTATAAACTATCATGCATTCAGTCACTAAAAGGTCTTTTAAGCATTATAAAGAAAATTGTAAGCGACATTTTGGCAGCCTACCAGCTTAAAAAGCTTGTGTAAGTTCCAAAGGTCTTCAACGATAAGGTTAAGTAAAGTTAAGAAGGCATAACCATGCATAGCAATAAATTGTGCAAATCATCGTGTTTGATATTTTTACAAGGCAGCAGTCCATAATCAGGAGAGTCCATCTTCACCACCGAGTCTCTTCGTCAACACACGTGTACACGATTCCATTTTTGGAAGGCTTAATATTGTTCATACAATGAAATTACTTAATTACTTTTTAAGATGACATGGTGCTGCACACGCAATGCTTTCTCTTTCAGTTACTAAACTAAACTGCTGACTTTGTCTACTCCTGAACTTGTTCATCGATCAGAACATAACAACTGAATGCTCCAGATAATTAGATTTTTGTAAAGTACGATATTAGCCAGATTAGTACCCATCATGGTTGGCAATGCAAGCCAAAGCGAAGTCGCTCTCGTCCCCCGAGGGTTCACACTGCTGGAGCTCATCCCGGTTTCTGTAGCATGAAGCGACTGAGACTTTTACTACTCATCCCTGGACGGGACGCTAAACCAAAGCATGCTCCTTCCTTGCAGTATGTCGCCGTTGACCATCTGTACACGTGCACCCGAGTGAGACGAGACCGTCAGTGCTTTGCAAAGTTTCCTGTCTTGGAAAACAGCAAAGCGACAACGCTGAGCCTTCGACCAGTCTGGCACACTGAGCTTCAAGGCACAACTGCTCGCACAGGAGATCAAACACTTTTACTTCTTTTAAAAAATTCCCTTGGTTAGAAAATCTGAAACTATTTACGTTTAATTATTTTAACACGTATATGAACTCAATAAAAGACTCTTGAACCTCGTTCATTACTTGTCTCAAGGCTATGCTCACAGTTATATTGTTGGTTTATGTTGTCAACTAGCTGTGTATCAGTATAAGTTGCAAACGGCAGGTTGGTGATCGGTTCATGTTAATCCTTACTTTGGTTGTTGTTTTTTGGAAGAATGCGATCCGTGTCATTCACAATGCCCTTTTTTCCCGCGATCTGCCTCTCGTGACAACTTTATATTGTCGTCAGTTGCATGTTCATTTTATCTAAAAAATACTACATGGTAAGGAAATCACGATACAAGATTTAGAGTATCCAAGACTTTGGCCCTCATCAGTTATGGTCAAGGAAGGCAGAATCAACGACAGACATTATTTCTAAGAACCAGCCGGTTTAATCTAGAGTTTTAACGATAAACAATCTCAAAGACAGAATCTCGGGAGAAGGAGCAGGGGTGGAGAATAAATGAAAGGAATGTGCCGTGAGGAATTTCAAACCTTGAGACTTACGTGGAGGTAATCATTTATGTTCTATTCCTGATAACGATTTCACGATCAAATAAGATAATCATATGTTGCCAGGTTACATTATTGAAGGACTTAAGGTTCTATATTTCTACTAAAGAATGCCGTTGTCCGCGATAATCTTGAGTCAGTCCAGTTCATACTTCAAACAAGCCAGTCAGAAATGAGTGTCGAATGTCGCTCTCGGGTTTGCGTGATGATCCAGCTTCTTTCTTGTGTCAAATGCCACTTTCCCAGCATCTTCTTCTTCAAGGCCACCGTTGTCGCTTTCTTCAAAGCCAAATTTGACTGATCGAGGTTCAGCTGACTCTTTTGGCTGCTCATGAATAGTAGCAACTTCAAAGCTTACTGCTCCACTCTCCTTTCTTGCGTCAAATGCCACTTTGTCAGCATCTCCTTCTTCAAGGCCACCGTTGTCGCTGTCTTCAAAGCCAAAGTTGACTGATCGACGTTCAACTGACTCTTTTGGCTGCTCATGAATAGTAGCAACTTCAAAGCTTACTTCTCCACTCTCCTTTCTTGTGTCAAATGCCACTTTGTCAGCATCTTCTTCTTCAAGGCCACCGTTGTCGCTTTCTTCAAAGCCAAATTTGACTGATCGAGGTTCAGCTGACTCTTTTGGCTGCTCATGAATAGTAGCAACTTCAAAGCTTACTGCTCCACTCTCCTTTCTTGCGTCAAATGCCACTTTGTCAGCATCTCCTTCTTCAAGGCCACCGTTGTCGCTGTCTTTAAAGCCAAAGTTGACTGATCGACGTTCAACTGACTCTTTTGGCGGCTCATGAACAGTAGCAACTTCAAAGCTTACTGCTCCACTCTCCTTCCTTGCGCCAAATGCCACTTTGTCAGCATCTTCTTTGTCAAGGCCATCATTGCTGCTTTGTTCATAGCCAAAGTTGACTGATCGAGGTTCAACTGACGCTTTTGTAGCAAGTTCAAAGCTTACTGATCTACTTTTCTTTCTTGTTTTAAATGCCACTTTGTCAGCATCTTCTTCTTCAAGGCCACCGTTGTCGCTTTCTTCAAAGCCAAAGTTGACTGATCGAGGTTTAACTGACTCTTTAGGCTGCTCATGAATAGTAGCAATTGCAAAGCGAACTGATCTACTTTTCTTTCTTGTTTTAAATGCCACTTTGTCAGCATCTTCTTCTTCAAGGCCACCGTTGTCGCTTTCTTCAAAGCCAAAGTTGACTGATCGAGGTTTAACTGACTTTTTTGGCTGCTCATGAATAGTAGCAATTGCAAAGCGAACTGATCTACTTTTCTTTCTTGTTTTAAATGCCACTTTGTCAGCATCTTCTTCTTCAAGGCCATCGTTGTCGCTTTCTTCAAAGCCAAAGTTGACTGGTCGAGGTTTAACTGACTCTTTCGGCTCCTCATGAATAGTAACAAGTTCAAAACTTACTGCTCCACTCTCGTTTAACGTACTAGATACTGATGGCATGTTAAAATTACCAGTTTGGACTTGTTCATTCAGCAAATTTTTCCCTGTCATTCCTCGTATTTCGTTGTGGAGGTCATTAAGAGGCAAAAGCAACGCCAGGCAACACGAAAGAGACCATTGTGGATTTTTACGCCACTCTTTAATAAAGCGGAGAAAATACCTGCCGTACTGGACTAAAAAAAGAAGAAGAAGAAAAAAAAAAGTGAATACGTTTGTATGGTATCGCAAGTGAACGAGAAGCACAACAACGGAGCTTGGTACTTTGCAAAATGCATATTTCGCCCGACTGTTGTTTTTTCCCCCTTTGGTTGTAAATGCCCGCATGTTTGTTCGTATCACTGTATTCCAATCATATTGTAAGATGCTGAATTGTTTTCGATCGAAATTGAGTAAAAATTTCTAGAAGAACTTACTTTGTTTTAGTAAAGTAACACAACTCGTAAGATGGTTTAAAAAAGAACGCTAAGCATAGTTGAGCTTTGCCACCTAGCCTCTTTGTTTGACTTGGCTAAATTTAAGGAAGGTGTCTACTAATTCAAAGGTATTTTTGTGCGGTTTACTGAATATGCGGGAAAAGAAGATCTTGACAAGTGTTATTGAAATCCAAAGAGATAATTGGGTGTAACACGTATTTTTCGCAGATAATTAATCAAGAGTATTTGTAAACCGCTTTAAAATACAACAAATATACATAAAACAATGTATGAAGTTTTTGTTTCCAAATTGAAGCTTAATTGACTCTGAAAAATGCGTGTTTACCCCCAATTTTCTTTTCGGATACAAAGAGCATTTGCTAAGTTCTTCTCTCTCCGCATAGTTTTGAACCGCGCAAAAATATCCCTGTATTAAAAGACACAACCCATACGAGTATCTCGAGATGCGCAGAACGTATGCGCGATAGCTATAGTAGGCACCGGCCTTAAGTTGAAAATTTCACTTTGACATTGCAACTCAATCAATCTTTGTTATACCACAAGATGGAAAGTAATGAGCAAACAGATTCTCCTGATGCCAAAGAAGAGTGAATTAGATAAGAGTGTTGTTATAACATGAATGGGCTCCCCAGCACAGTCACAAATAAGTCTATTCTTAGAATACCCTTTCCCGGGAAAATCAGTTGTCATGTCACTGAAAAAAACATGGCAGAATCAATCACGCGTGACATGACTTCTTCTGATTGGTTAAAATTGGTGGCCCTTTGTTTGTTTCGCTCGCAAAGTGAATCTAAAATAAATCAATTTGTGACTGTGCTGGGGCAAGACCACAAAGAGATAGATCAACATTATTTTCTAATCCACTCTTGTGCCAGAAACTCGGACCTCCATGGTTGCCTTTCGCTTTTCTGCAATGAACAACCATCCTCTCAACTAGGTCACTATATTGTAACAATGAACATTTCTTTTATTCGTCAAATTTAAGCATGGTGGGCTCATCATTTGGCAAAGTAAATAGTGCCACTCCCCACCCTCTGGGAGATCAAAGTATGGAAACGACTACGTATCTCCGGATCGATCTATAGCTAAAGAGGATTATGGGGGCACTTTGAATATAAGTCTGTAAGTTTGCTCTCTGATGAAAATTAAAAATAAAGGAATTGGGACCGCAAAGTACAAACCGATTCTTTGTCTCAATCGTAGCGTGGTATCTTCCAAATAAAGTGTACTGCTGTATGTTAGGGTAAGGGCTAAGGTTAGGATTCGTCCCAACTCTTTTTGATTTAAGCTTAAATACGAACAAAATGCTTACCCACAAGAATTGCAATAACCAGAAAATTTGCTCCAAATACCAATGCGTTGAACATGATATGGTCCATGTAGGAGTCCAGCGAGGATTGTGCGCTCTCTACTGGTATTCTACTGACAACACCTATTACGAGGTTGACGAATGTGACGGCAAGGGAAGAAACCATCAGGCTGTTCTCAAATGGTTCCGCTATTGGCCGCTTGGACGCAAAGAGCATACCATAGAGACCTGATATAATCAATGCTAACCCAACGTAGGCTCTGCTCTCACCTCCTATCAGGATAATGCCTGAAGTTAATGTCACCTTTCGAGCCATTTCAACAAGTTCCCAATACCATGTGCGAGTGTTGTAATTTGCGAACAAAAAGCGTAATCCTGTGACAATTTCTGGAACTGGATGCTGGGAATGTGTGGATTCATCGTCGGCTCTGTCGCCATGTTTCTTCAATGACCTTTGGTGCCTCCACAGAACTACCAAAACAGCCAGAGGTAGAAACATGATGTACAAAATACTGCAATATGCAACAATCACAGATCGTCGGTATTCTTGGCTGGAACACTTGACATTAAAGTCAACTTTTAGAAACGTATCGCACTTTTCACGTTTTTCGTCAAGGCACAGTGTTTGACAGGCAAGGGGAAGAACATTTGCTGTCTTGGAGCAGGTGTTTAGATAGGTTAGGTAAAGGAAAAAGAAGACTGTTCTGTAGACCAACTGCTTTGTTTCGGA
>NC_090881.1:4654417-4669417 GCF_036669935.1 Montipora foliosa
ATTATTTTCGAAAGTGGCTTATTTATCAGTATTTGTTAAGAAAGGTAAAATAAACGATCACATTGCGTTAACAGACCAGCAAATAAATGAATTATTTCAACTTGTACACTTTGTATACAGTTTAAACTGAGCGCATTACATAGCGAATATGAATATTTACCTTGCATTTTTACTCATAAACTGAGATTTATCGACAACCGACAGAGATCCTAAATTTTAACTGACAACCAACAAAGTGATTAAATTTTAACTGAAACCGACTCGCCGACCCCCCACCCCCCCCCCCCTCCTCACCCCATCCCATTCAGACCCTCTTGCCTCTTGTTAGGTTCGCAGTGATATTACTAATGCCATCTATCAACACCGCACTGATGCATTTGTTTTAATTAGTCAACTGTCTGTTCTAAGTTATTGTTATTGAAATCTCAATTGCTTTGGACTTTCCCTAATGCATATAGCGATATTTTTTGTTTACAAACATTGAAGTCGCATTCATGATATTCAAATAGACCATTTTCGAATTCTCATGGCTGGATTAGATCTAGCATGGAATGGAGGCTAATGCGGGCAAATCTTTTCAAATGCAAATTAATTTGCCCACATAAGCCTCTATTTCATGCTTGATTCAGTCCAACCGTTAGAATAAGAAACTGGCCTATTTGCAAACCACGGAACAAAAGAAGTCATTGTTTCAACAGCCAATTAGGTTCTGGTTGGCATATTAATAACAATGGTGACGTCACAGGAAACATCGCTATAGCTGATCTGCATCTTTCTAGCGCCGTTTGATCCGGCTCAAGATGTTGCGAAATATTCTTTTACGTTTCGGCTGCAAGACTTTGAAATGGCCAGCCAGATTAGTTGCAACTTGTAGTGGTAATCGTTTGAAAGCGTTTTCAAGGGTTAGTAGTAATGCTAAGACCAGTCATTCTAATGTCGTCTGTCTTAAAGTCTTACTCAAACTAGTATGCATATTTTTTTAGATAAACAGGGTTATTGAAGCATAGTTTTATTCGAATTTTTTTACCTCTAATGAAGCGATTAGGAGTATTTCTACCCCCCCCCCCCACCCCCCTCCTGCCCTGGATGGGATGCCAGTCTATCGCAGGGTTACCCCCAGCATTTCGCCAGTGGGTGTACAGAGGCACCGTACGTGAGAGTAAAGTGTCTTGCTCAAGAACACAACACAATGTCCCTGGCCAGGACCCGAACCCGGACCACTCGATCCGGAGTCGAGCACTCTAACCATGAGGCCACCGCGCCTCCCACACAGCGCATTACCTTTCAAAGTCGTCAACTCTTGAGCAATGAACTAGTAAGGACCTTCTTTCATGAGAGGAGATTGAATGTGGATGCTTGACGAAGAAAGCCCTTTTAGTTTGATAGTCTTTTTGGTTTGATAATTGACAAAATATTCTTGACAATGCCTGTTCTTTCATGTTAAAATTTCTTGGATTGTGCGTTGTTGACTTTACTGACTTTTGCCTAAATTTCTGGATATATACATATATATATATATATATATCACAACTGTTAGTAAGTCTCTCAGGCCAACAAAGGTGTCACCACGTCAGGAGGATCTGCAAGATTCCTAGTCCAAACCTCACGTCATGAACGACTGTAGTGAGTAAAAAGGAAGTGAGGACGGACAACTTCTGACGTTAAAAAGTTAAAAAATTAAAAATTTACTAAAAACGTTTCGGTCAAAGACCTTCTTCAGTTATGACAACTTTTGAATAAAAACGAAACATAATGATAACGGAACAAAGAGTAACAGACAAGTGCGAACCTGAGAACACAGACCAACTCAAAAAGAAAAAACAGAAAGAAAGGGAATGAAAGACATGACAAGTGGTCACAAATGGTGATGCGCGGCCAGTTTGTTCGACAGACACAAAATCAAAAGGGTTACTTATAGAAAGAAAGTTTTTAATTACTGTAGCGCAGGATCAAGCTTTTAAGAGAAATTTTGACTAAAACAAAAATTGTCAAATCACAAAACAAAAAAGAATTGACAAGACGGAGGATGAAAGTGTAATGCACATCATTTCTGGATGCAATAAACTAGCGCAGAGAGAGAACAGAATGAGACAAGTTAACATGGGGAAAGCTATTCTCTGGGACCTCTGTAGCTACAAGAGAACAAAAGAATTTGAACACTCAAAAAGGTGGTATGAACACAACCCAGAACGTTATTTAGAAAATGACAATTGGAAGATCTTGTAGGATTTTACGATACCGTGAGACGGATAAGGTGTTAAAACGAGAAGACCAGACCTGCTGGTGCTTGACAAGGGACAAAAGATGTGCGAGATTGCTGATTTTTCTGGCTCACAAGATGCTAGAGTAGAGCAACGTCAAGAGGAGAAGTTGGATAAGTACCCAGACCTCGCAAGGGTAAGTTGGGCATTTTGCCGCTAGTGATCACGTGTTATGAAAGCCGCCACACTGGAGAGGAAATCGCACACTGGGACATGCAATGCTCTACTAACTGAGGTACGAATGAACATGTTTATATGAGACGATTCCTTAAATTGTCCCTATCAGTGCGAGCATCAATCTTTGCATTGAAATCCGAGCTGGTTCAGGTATGGAAATTAAACAAAATTTACCATAGCTGCTATTGTGGGTTACCCGCACTTCAAATCAACGTTTCTTTCCTTGATAAGTCCTTTCACGGGAACACGTGAGTCCAACAAATTGACCTGCTCCCAACTGCGTGTCTTTGTAGCTCAGTTGCAGGAAGAGCATTGCACCAGCATCGTAAGGTCCTGGGTTCGAATCCCGTTGAAGCCGCCTGATTTTTTTCTGGTGTCTATATGAGAAATTTGCTTCAATTGTCCTGATAAGTGCGAGCATCACTTCGATCTCTCGAAAAACTATCCAATTAAAATGCATTGAAATACCAGCTGATTAAGCTAATAATGAAAGAAATGTACAATGACCGTGATTACAGTTGACCTCAGGTTTTAAGTGGTGTTAGTGTCAGACCGCGTGGAACCGAGGCTTTTGGGTCAACATTCGATCACACATAAAGATTATCATATTCCCCCTACGACCCCGCGCCCGCTTTCATTGTAAAACTATTGGGAAAATTCCTGTATGAGGGCCGTACGCATTAGCGCGAGCAGGGCCGGAAAAAGCTGCACGGCCCTGCTAGGAACACGTACAGCTCCGTGCCATGCGATTTTAGAGGATTTCGTCGCTTTTAAACATTCAAGTTATTTACAGCCAGAAAAGCAAATGCAAACAACATATTAGATAAATTGTCTGTCTAAATTTTTGTTACTTGTTTTGTCCAAATTTCAAATTCTGAGTGCTCATGAATAGTATGAAGAGCTCATATGATAAAATGCTTATTGACTGAGTTTAGGTCGGACCAGACAGGAAAATACTTGGCCCTCGGTCCGTTAAGCCATGACCTCGGGCCAAATATTTTCCGGCCTCCCTCTCAGTCAATAAGTATATAGCAAGAGATTTAGTGAGAGAAATGCGGAAGAAAACAACGAAGTTCATTCCAAAATTAAATTTACGTTTTTCTTAAAAGAAGAGAAACTACAATCATTGAAAGGAAGCTGCCCTTGTGTCGCACATTTGGGCTTGTTACTTCACTTAACAAATGCATATCGTTTACAGTGCCTTACCATATTTTACTACATTAAAATTAGGCGAGACAAACCTCAAATTACTCGAGAAAAAGTGAAGAAAATGGTCAAGAATCAAGGAATCACACAGTCCTTCAATAAGAAATTCTTGTTTTGACCCGAAAGCCTCGTTTTCGCGCCTTGTGAATCAAACACCGCTGAGACGTGCGCTCGACTGTAATAACAGCTATTGTGCACGTTATGATTGGATCACCAGGAACAGTAACAAACACATTAGAAATGTGGCCAAGAAATAGGAATAAAGTGCTGCCGAGTTGAATTAACACAAAGAGCGTGCATCTTGGGAACTGTTAGTATCATACGGAAATGCTTAAAGGAAATGAAAGAAAGGAAGGGAAGTTTATCTAGCGCTGGAATACTAATTGGAGACACTGTAAACTGAAATCAACAAATTAACGCAAAATGAAATCAAATGTTGGGATATTTTTGGAGAGGAGAAAACCGGAGTACCCAGAGAAAAACCTTTCAGTGCAGAGTATAGAACTAACAAACTCAATCACGACACACAACGTTGAGTCTGGGAATCGAGCCCAGGCCACATTGTTGGGAGGGGAGTGCTCTCACTACTGCGCCATTAATTAGGACTTAGCTGGCATATAGTCGATGTGTGAAGGAAAGGTCAAGATATCTATTTCCAACAGTGTAGCATAGAAATACTGGAGGAAGCAATAAACAAGTGCAAGGAGAGCTACGAAAATTATCTGGAGTAAACGTTGCAAAATCTTTTTAAATAAATACTACTAGCAGCACACAGGAACAGATTTTGTTAACTTGATTTTATTTCTAGATCTCCGACCGGGTTCGTCTGATTACGCCGACTGGATCAGGGGGTCTCAACAAGATGGTTACAAGGATCTTATTTAATACCTTATTTACAAAGTACAAATCACGTTCAAGGAAGCGTATGAACAGCGGAAAACACCTACACTACAGTACGTGCAGGATATGACTAAAATTCTGCATTACGCTGAGAATTGTATTTTTGGGGCTCACGGATTTGCGTGAACCCCCAAAAAGCCACAAGTACCCATTTCGTTGCCATTCCAATATTTTGTTAGTGATATTATATAGAGAATCTAACCACTAACAGGAACTTGTATAATGGGAATTGTAGATAGTGCATGAAAAATTAAGCAGTACTTTGTACGTTAAACAATTATATGATTTGTGAAATGAACAGAGTGCTTGGGTTGAGTAAACAGTAATGTTAGTTGTCTTAAGAATTTCCTGATTAGTGTCTTCAAAGAAGGATCCATTTTGTTGTCATTGTAATTGTAAATGAGAAGTTTGAACAGTTTATGCACACTCATCCTGTCCTTTCGTCGCAGCGCCGTGTAGAACATGTACAAATTAAAAGGTTTGCTTCTCAGAACTGGTAAGCCCAACAGGAGAGTGTGGAGCAATTGATGGCTTATTGAAATTATGACTATATGTAAGGTTGCAGAGACCCGCTGTCCACACGAACTGTACCGGGAAAAAGATCAGACCTGAGTGACTGAGAAGTAAGGAGAATGAGAATAAAAATTCGCCGCATGGGAAATTCAGTAGTGCACCATTAATCAAGCGACTTTTAATGGGATGACTGAGTCTTTTGGACGCGAAATTGGTAACCTTCATGCCTGGGAACTTAATTTGATACATTTTAATATTAAATTCATGCGTTTAAGACACAACTCTCGCACATTAAATCGGTTCTTGGTATTCGATTCTTGGAATTGTAGACATGAATGAGCTAATAAAATGCATAGGATCTGTTTAAGCTTACCAGCAGGGCAGTCTTTGCACCTTGATCTGGTGTCAGAGATATCAACAAAAGTACCACGTGGACATGGGAGAAGTTTATAGCCACGTTGATCATAATATTTGGCGAATCCAGCCTGAAGAAACACCTTGCGCAGCGATTCCCTCACGAATTGATAACTGTGATAGATATCTATAAATTCGGAGTCATCTTTCTCTACACCCCTGAAATTCAAAATACACGAGCAGCTCTTCTAATCTAATATGGTCATTGAAACAGGACACGCTACAAACAAAGTGGTTTCAGAGTCAAGCAGTACTGTCATGACTTCTTTATTACCGTAATTTATGAACAAAAAGGTCACAGCCTTCTAAAATCTCAGTGCAAAGCCCTTAGATACACCCTGCAAGCAGAGCCTTTCTTTTGCTTGCTCGATTTTGGCGTTCTTGAGAAAGGCTCTGAATCGAGTATGATCTTTATTGAATATGTGCTGCATGTTGCCAGGATCCAGTCTCGAACCCAAGCCTAATATGCCAGATCTCGCCGCCATCTTGGTTTTTCATGGTACAGCGAGCTCAATTATAACCATTGGTTTTGTCACTAAACGGACGCTCGCACTGGAAAAACCGGTTTGACGAGAGAAAACAAGATTGACAAGTCCAGAAGCTCGGGCTGCGGCGGCTTCAAAAAGTTGACGCGATTCGGGCAGAGCCTACTTTTCTCCTCCTCAGTAAAGTAAAAGACAAAAGGAGGCTCTGCTCGCAGGGTGCCTTAGATATAAAGTTACTCCTAATTTCCAAGAATAGAATCTGAAACACTCTTCCCAATTATTCGGCCGTTTAGATGCTACAATCTATAAGTAAGGCGACATGACATTAGGCATTATAATGTTATCAATTAGATGATGAAAATTACGGGTAGAATCATATTTAAGTTATCCTTTCGGTGTCCTCGTGACACCATCATACGGTCAAAATATAATTAGATATTATATTTTGACTTGATGATGGTGTCATGAGGACGCCAAAACGTTGTCTTAAATATGATTCTACCCGACATGGCATTAGCGCCAATAATGCCGAATAAATAAAGAAAACTCTTAGTTCAACGCCGGGAGCTCAAACAAGGAAAGCTTGGTTCCCATAATAGCCGCGGATAAGTATAAGCCACGGAATCTTCCTAGAATAAGCTAGTTTTAGATGGATCTTTAATCAATTTTGGATTATAGTGACCGTTCTCAATCACAAGGGCTGTCATCAGTTAACTATGTAAGGCTTATGATTCACCAGTGTTACACAATCTAAATGCGTAATACCCATTTAATCTATTTTTAGATCAGTGGGTGCAAGCCATCTCAGATGATCATCCGAGTCATCCAACCCTGCATGCACCGTATTTAGGTCTAAGCACCCATTTTGAATAGTGCTGATAAACTTCTTTTAAGTCTAAACGCCCATTCTCAGTAAGCAGCCATCTTAAATCGATTAGCTTTCAATATTGGTAATGGGTCTCTATTTAAATATTATAAAAATTCGCCTTCATTCAGCAGCGTGCTTCGATGGTGTGGTGGTTATCGATGGTTCCTTACGCGTGGCTAACGGACTAGGTTTACCCTTTTTGTCATCCATGCCCGTCGATCATCTTAAACAAAAAATTACCTTATTTCCCCTTTTTTTTTTTCCTTTTTTTTTCGTGACGAGCAAATTTCATGTAATTGAAGTGATAGAGGAAACGCATATTTAATGAGTTGCTTGGATGACTCGGATGATCATCTGAGATGGCTTGCACCCACTGATCTAAACTTAGATTATATGGGTATTACCAATTTAGATTGTGTAACATGGGTGTATGATTAATGGAAACCTCTGCTTTAACGATTCTCACTTTAAAAGGTCGATTTAATAATGAAATTAATAATTACAGATTAGAGGGGAAAGAAGCAGATTGGTTCCGCCGTTATTATAAGCAGGCGAATGCAGAATGTTTCAATAAATGGTAGAGATTCGACTCCTCTGCAAATCTCAATGTTCTAGTTTCCCATGAAAATGTTAACACCTTGATGATCTGTGGTGAGGAAAGAACTTCATGCTCTTTGGGACTGAATGTTAAACAGATTGACGATTAACACGTCCAAAACAAGTGCTGTATTATTTTTATTAAGGCAAATGGGAGTTGCCTTAAATCTATTCAATGGCGGCATTAATATTGATCTTAATGTAGGAACTACCAAACTGAATTTTTGGGGGTACTTATTGACCAAGACTTGCAGTGGAATTCTCACATTAACTACATTTCATGGAAAGTTGCTAAATATGTTGGTATTAACGATGAAATGATATATGAAATGGATCATATATATGAACTACGAATATGAAATCAAGTGAAGTTATGATCGTCGCAGTTTTGCAATTGCCTAAGGATGCCTCAAAAATTCAGGATTTCAACCGGGTTTGAACCCGTGACCTCGCGATTCCGGTGCCACGCTCTAACCAACTGTGCTATGAAGCCACTGATGTTCGGGTCTGGTCATTTGTGGGTTCCAATGTTCCCGTAAGGAATGAATCAACAATGAAATGATATATGAAATGGATCATATATATGAACGGCGGATATGAAATCAAGTGAAGCTATGATCATCGCAGTTACGAACGCAATTTTTGCAATTTTTGGAATCCATTCCTTACGGGAACATTGGAACCCACAAATGACCAGTTCCCAACGTCAGTGACTTCATAGCTCGGTTGGTTACAGTGTCGCATCGGTATTGCGAGGTCAGTGAGGTCACAGGTTCAAACCCCGTTGAAGTCCTGAATTTTTCAGGCTTCTTTACGCAATTGCAAAAATTGCGTTCATAACTGCGAACATCATAGTGTCACTTGATTTTATATCCGCAGTTTATATATACGATCCGTTTCATATATCATTTCATCATTGATTCATTCCTTACGGGAATATTGGAACCCCATGAAGTCCTGAACTTTTCAGGCTTCTTTACGCAATTGAAGAAATTGCGTTCATAACTGCGAGAATCATGGCTTCATCTGATGTGTTCGCATTATTTACAAAATTTGTCCCTATCTTACCTTGAATATTTAAAATGTTTATAGTATAGTTTAATTTAATCACATCTGCCGTACTGCACGGCTACCGGACCAAATTTAATTGTTTACTACTGCAACAAAATATAGTACTAAGGATTACAACACAATCAGGCTGGCGAGATCATAGCAGACCCTTGTTTACTAGATTAGGTATACTGACTATATTTCAAATTAGTAAATTAGAAATGGGTGAGCATGTATACAAACATCAAAATAACTTGTTCCTGATATTTATTTCACGAACATCGGAGAGGCCCATCGATATTGTGCACGTTCAAGATCAAACCAAAATTTGTTTATACCTTGGCCAAGACCTATTATGGCAAATTCATTTGTATTGCTGTATGTGTGGAAATAAAGAGACCTATGAAAGCATTTTTAACCTATGATTTGTGAAGCATCTGAGAAGCAAATATCGGAAGTTGTATGCTCTCAGTCTCTGGCTCCTGACTGTGTACATTATAAGAGTGACGTAGTGTTGCAGCTTCTCTTTTGCGTCATTTATGTATATATATACCTACAATTGTACTGAGGGGGAAGTTTTAAATTCCACATAACTACGTTCAATCTCTAGTGTAGTAAGTAGTCGAGTAAGGCTCATGATTGGCTTGATGGCTGTGGTTCGCAAGGTAAAAAAGGAATTAATCTGTCCACTGAAACATTACTGTACGCTTTATATATAGTCTTACAAGTTTGGAGCCGATTGCTCAAAGCCTGGTTAGCGCTAACCATTGGTTAAGAGGTATCAAAACCAATAGGTTTTTAACACAGTAGTTAACAATGGTTAACCATGCTTCGAGCAACCCGGGCCTGACTGATTGCATTGAAATCGTGGCCTGGTATTGGGGATTTTTTGTTGCTTAATCACGTGGAAATTTCAAATTAATGGCTTTAATTTGCTGTAAGTCACTTTAAACAAGACCCAGAATAAACTACAAGCGTGGAGGGACAATAGAACTGGATTATTTTCAAACATTTTGTCACAACAATATTGCAAGCCTCGTCATAATGTTCACTTCAAATGGTCCATCTCTGCAATAGAGATAGTTGTCATTAAATTTGTGTCGGTGTAAAGTTATATTGAAATCATAAAGTCTGGCTGCACAGGTAAATTAACTTTAAGGTACTCACAGGTGGACAACGCAGCCTTCCCGCTTAAACTTGATTTCGCCAATTTTGCCTCCATGCAAAGTTCTAAACGAAACCACCGTTAAAACAACGTGGAAAAGTTATTTGGGGAGGTATAACCAGATATACGTTTAGTGTCTAACTAAAGACCTTTCATTTATAATAGAGATCAGCAATCGGGCGGGAAAACTTAGTATTCATTGATGAGTGGTAAAATGTCGCTGCAAAACTACCCAACTGTCAAGTCAATACAATTTTAATATCTCGCAGCTTTACCTACAGAGGTTCGGTGCTGTCGAACAGTCTACATGCGGCAAAGATTTTCATGACTTTGCAACAAACATCCTTAAATTTTCACGGCAAGAACGAGAAACGAATATCTTTTGTATAGGCATCGCATTGCCTGTCTTTCCATGCCTAGCATTGCAAGGGGTAAAAAAGAGTGCATAGCAAACAAATAGTAGGTACCATATGTCGTCGGTGGGTGAAATTAAGACAACCATGGATGATTTCTGTTTACATTCTAGGTATTTTTGTGTTTTATTTAGATTCTTTGTTCATTTAAAGTCAGGTGTAAAGGTCCTGTGTCACACATGTCATAAGACTCGGTATGCATAAGCTATTTCTCGAGCGCCTCTTTCAATCCCGTTTATAAAAGGCTCAAGATAGACTTATTAGATGGGAAACTAGTTGCTTGGCGAAGGGAAAAAGGACAACTAAAAAATGAGTCTTTGACCGGACTCGGACCAAAGATCTCCGTAACACCGCTCGGATGCTCTACTCATTGAGATATTAGAACTCCAGTGGAGTTAGGTCTTTTCTCTAGGTCGTGGATGGACAATGTGTTCCGCTGGTATGCGGGCTCTAGAAAGTATACCTATAGAAGTTTTCAAATACGGCTATTGATATTTAAAGGGGCTGTGTAACGAATAAAGCCAGATTCAGCGATTGGGAACTGGCAACCAAATCATGTGTAACATAAACTGAAAATAACTAGTTTAAACGTTGAAGAATGTTTGAATAACTTAAACGGCAAAAACAAAAGAAGTCAGGGATGGGCAAAATTAAAGTAGTTTAAAATGGATTGCAATTGACGGATTTGAAAACTGTTCAGCCTGGCAGTTTTTCAAAGTTTATCTCTGTTGTTTGTAACAGAAATCATGTGTGCACGACATTAATTTTTTTGTCACGAAGCTTTAATTTGTGTCGTTTAAAAGTAATTTCTGGGTTAACGTTAAGTTGCGTAGCGAGTAGGAATGAGTAATTGTTAAAAGTACACAAAGTGAACTGGACTGCCGTGAAATAGCCCCTTTAAGATGTAATGCTAGTTTCCGCCGACCAGCGAGACAAATTGTCCATTCAGGACCTAGAGAAACTACCTAGAACTCAAGGAGAGCTAGCACTGACCTCAACGAGTAAAGCATCCGGCCGGTGTTAGGGCGGTTGTATGTTCGAATACTGCCTAGGACTCGCCTAGGACTAGTTTCCCATTCTTTCCCACGGGCACATTACACCTTAAACATCAATAGTTGCATAGACGTAATAAAGTGTATAATCTTGAATTATTCATAAAGCACTTGCGCGGGATATTCAAATCACGTAGACATGATCGGGGCCTCCAATTACAAAGGAAGAATGCCATTTTGCTGAAATGGTCGAGGAGATTTGCCTTTTACTCGCTTTTCACAAACACACAGCGGAGTTTTGAAGAAGAAAGATAGCTTTTCTTTATCCGTATTCCCTTTTCGATTCGGCCAATGCAACGGCAAGTTGCGAGTTTTTCACCTCAAAACTTTACAAACTACGACATTTTTAGTCTAGGAAGAGCTACACTAGTATTGAGAGGCATTTCATTGCTTCTGGAAAATTTTGTTTAAGAGATTAAACCACCATAAAATTGTCGTTTAATCGCTGACTTAAATTCCGTGAAAAACGATCAACGTAAAGCCCACAGAAACGGTCGATAGTATAGGCATGAATTTAAATTGTAACAGTTCAAGCTTGTCCAAAGGAATTCACTCAAATGAAATATTTGCTTGCGAATATGATTTTTATGCCTTCCACTTGGTTGTGCTGCCGGTTAGGCATGGTTTTTGCATATGTTTTACTACTGCGTGACAACATCTGGGCATTATAGGGTTTATGCATTCGGTATTACCCCCTTTTTTAGGACCCATGACACGTGAGTTCCGTAAGCGTGGCTATTCACTTCAGCTACTCTTTGAGTCAAGAAGTGTTTTAATTCCCACCTCCTCCCCTTTGTCCTCCTCTAATTGCCTTGATGTTGTGATTTGTTGAGCATTGCTCCGATTTTGGAGCCCTCACCTTTACTGGGCCAGGAATAATTTGCACAATCTTGTATATATAAGATTTAATTTGCAAATTAGCAATTTATTAAAGCGGCTATGGGTTTTTGCCCATAGCCAATTACTCCAAATTAGTATATGTTTTATTAATGTTGTTTGGTCCCAGTAAACGAGCATCGGGTAAAGCAGCACCCTGTATGTATTGTTTAGCAGTCAAGGGAAAGGCATAAATGTCGTTGCATTAATACTTACATAACAACAATTGGAGGAATATTTTTGCTATTGTCAAACGATGCCAGGTCAAATGTCCTTAGCTTCGTCCGAATCATGAATCTGCAGAAAATATAATTACTTTGCTAGAGAAAATCCGGCAGAGTTTCTGACTTTGAATTAGTGGAACAAAACCTTTTATCATGATATCCATCGTATTGTCTCACAACTGAGTTTTAGGCTCACTTATTTGATTCTATTTAAGCGGCTACAGCCTATTTTTCAAGTTGTGAAAAGTAGCTCAATTCTCAGTTAAAGGTAAAGAAGAATTATTCGTTCATTTATAACAGGTGAAAGGTAAAAAACAACAGGACTCCGCCTCCCCAAGTGGTGTTCCCAGCGTAATTGGGCAAACCACTCCTCCGAGAATTCGGTTTCCTGTTTTTTTTCAATTCCACTTTCGGGGTCTGATTTATTGTTACAGCCGTACGCCGCACAGCGGTCAGGCATAACCAAAAGTTTCTTCTCAAATCGATGATTGTCATGGCCTACGATTCTTTACTTTCTCTGCATCACGCGAATATTGGTCCTTCTATGACGTCACAGTACAACTAGGGCCCATTCTTCCAAGTGCTCGGCCGTGGCGAAAAAAGCGCCAAATTATAGAACTTTGGCAAGCTAGTAAAAATGAACAAAAAAAGCTTGGACAAAAAGTTTTTCGCAGAAATGCTTAGACCAATAGCGAGATTATTTCCAGCAAATACAAAAAAAATTGGGATTAGATGAACTTTAGCTTCCCAGAACAGCCGTTGTGTGGCATGGCCTACCGTGTACAGTCTCTAAAATGTACATAACGTGAAAATTGTTATTTTCCCATTTAAAGTCCATGTTAAATTTTATTTTATTTCATGTTTAAATTTAACAAATTGAAGAAATACACAACCCGCATACAGCAAAGCTAATCGAGGCGGGCTTTGTAACTTACAATTAAATTTATCCTATTAGATTAATAGTAAATCAGGTAAAGAAATAAATGAATAAAGATAAAAATAAAGTGAAATAAAAAGGTATACACATACATTCACAGATAGCTAGCATTTACATAGATAGAGCAAGACCCTATAAGACGTGAAACATAAGGAGGTAATTATAGCTTGGGCGTGATTAATGATAACTGGTAATTTTTAAGATTAACGTTAAGACATCAACATCATCATCCTCATCACCAAGCACCGCAAGTAAAAATAGGTGAATTTTGTTTTTTAAGGGTCTTTTCCCAAGTTTGCGCAAGTTAGGCTTCAGGCAATTCCATAGCTTAGCTTCGAAAATGGAATTAAGCCGAATACTCAGTCTTGATTTATTAACATACAAGTTACCAACATCAACAAATCTAGTGTTATATGAATGAACGTTGGATGAACAAGTGAAAAGATCACAGATATTCTGAGGTGCAGAATTGCTAAATATGTCGTGCATAAGAGAATATGCTGTTTCAAAACGAGGCACGAATTTTGTCCAAGTTTTAAAGTTTTAAACTTCTATTTGATACACCCCTTAAGCTGGTCAGGATTTCACGGGGATCGCTGTGACGTAGATAATTAAATGCTTGTTGGCGTGGGTCCTATGTTTTCTAGGTGATCAACGCCAAGGTGTCGCTCTGTGATCGTTTTCAGTACTTTTTCATTTTTGAAAGAATCTATCATGTCTATGTCTATCATCTAAGAAGGTGCCTCTGAATCCGGAAGTGAATACAGCAGCAAACGGAGGATTTTCAAGTAGGTCATGAGTCCAGAGAAGACTTGAGCGAGTTGCGTGCCAATTTTTAAAATGGCGGGCAATTTGAACGATTTTAAAAGGGATTGTAGAAAATTCGCCTCTCGTTGGTCGGAATGGAAAAATTCTTTCGCAAAAGTTCATTTTTTAATATAAACTTTCAAATAGGAAAATAAAAATTTTCACGTTGTGGACATTTAACCGCAAAGATTATTATTTCCACTCGTAGATGTAACTATAATTGTAGCGCTTTCCTATCAGTGTTGGTCCGACTGGGCGTCGAACTCGTCGAACACTTCAGGTGCGCTGACATATAAATCAGTATGTCATCTTGTATGACTCACATTGATTGCTTGTGGTTGTGGTTGTGGATAGTGAACACTCGCTCTCCAATGGTGTTGATGGAGTTGTCAGAAAGCATTCTGTTGGGGAATCAAAAAATTATCAAGTAAGTCGGTAATTTTTTCCCACAGATTTAAATTTATTTGAGTGACAAGGAATCTGAGATTAAAGCATAGGTAGAACGTAATTTAACGTGTCTCTATATGTGACGAACGAGAGGCCGGGTATGGTCGCTTTCGGCCTGATTTAACTGAGTGACTGACATACAGTAGTCGAAGATTCTTTGAATTCCTGAAGGCCCCGTCTGGGATTTCTTGAAGTTTGTTTCCACTCAATAATCTAAAACAGAAAAAGTTGTTGATTGAAAGACATTACGTTTCTAAAGAATATTGTTTCCGGTGAGAGAGAAAATTAAAGGGAGAAGAAATATATTATTTTCGGGAAAAAAAGAGATATTGCAATTAGTCTTAAGCAAGCAGTTTACCTAAGGCTGTTACCTCGGATAGCTAAAACGGTGTGGTATGGTCAACTCATGGTAGCTGTGGTTCAAAAAAGTGTTACACTGCTCTTACTTACAGAGATTCAAGCTTGTCAAGCTTGGAAAAACTTCCATTCGTCAAAAAAGTAATCTTGTTATTCTGCAGGAATCTGAGACAAAACGGAGAAAGATTACCTCAATAGCTTTTTTTTATGAGTAAAGTAGTTAACCTCATGGTAAATAATTTATTACTCTT
>NC_090881.1:4674417-4701917 GCF_036669935.1 Montipora foliosa
TGGAAAAAAAAAATACCGAGGTGTGGAAACGAAAAACAGTTCATGCACTGGATCTGATATCATACATTTAAATCAATCTTAGTCAGCAAAAATTAGAATAAACGGCCTAAACAAACACCTTGGCGCGGATGCAGGGTATGCAGGGGATGTGGGTTATACACGTGGTCACTTATACGAGGGCGTAGAAGGGCACACTAGAAAGTCATCTTCGATTTACAAACTCTATAACCTCCAACACAATAGTGAAATGCCTGAACGCTTCATTGAGCAATTTCACATCATCGCGAAATGTAGCGGCAAAATTGATTGCCTCGTTAAAGAAATGTTATACATTCGCATGCGTAAACAACATTGAACGTGCAAACGGATTCCATACCGCGCCAAGATGTTTGTTTAGAACGTTTATTCTAATTTATGCTTATCTTGTACCTTTCCTTATTTGCATGCTATTTAATAGTCTCTTGATAATGAAGTCATGACGGCCCTGAAACGTCGAGCAGCAATAAATCTTTCCTGATTTTTTGAATGCCTTACATCAAGAAATTGCAACCTAATTTGAACGTCCAAACGGATCCCATACCTGCAAAACTTTTTGTTTAACTTGTAAATTATTCTTATCTCTTATTGTTCGTCTTGGTATTTATATCACTTATTTTTATACATTTTTGACTTGATAATGACGTTACAGTAACGTAGAAACGTAGTCGATTTTTATTCAGCTTTTTAGCTTTTTAGATCTTAGCATGCCTTTAAAGAAATGTTCTGTCGCAATTTTTTATTGTCAAATATATTTCTTAGTCATTTCTTTTCCGTAACATCGTGAAACAAAGAATAATACGTCAATCTTCCAACGCTCTTTCAAACGTTAATCAGACATGCTAACCATCTGTGTAAATGTTTATCTTCCCGCCCTGCTCCCCTGCGTGGGCTACGGAAATGATCAGGAAGTGCGTTGCGATTTTCCTGTCCGCGGAGGCCTCGGAGTCAGCTTTAGCCGTGTGCTCATCCAAGTAACAACTTTAAAACGCAAATACAAAGTTTTCCCTAAATACTACACCCAAATCGAATAAAAGTCAACTTACTGGTTGGTTGTTTGAATTGGTGATCCAGTACAGAGGTACTTTTATGAACAGGATATTTATAGAGCAAACAAAACAAAGACTTTTACCGAACGTTTTTCCCGATTGATAAAGGGATTGATAAAGTAATTGAAAAGAAGAGCACTGATCACCTGGAAGGACTATCCTGATAAAACTAGGGGGATACCACTTTAATAAAAAAAGCGCATTTATCTATTTGTTTATTTATTTGTTGTCTAAGAACAGAATTGTGGAGATTTCCATCATGATTTTAGTCTGAACCACCAAATTCTAGAAAACGCGTTCTTTTCAGGCTCTTTTAAGTTCTTCGCATTCGTTCTTATTACCCCAACATCATATAAACTTAATCCAAATAATTTGTGTAATTTCTTTCAGCCCAAATTGGTAATTTTCTATCATTTAGTGGGAACCATGAAACCCGCATATTTTTCTTTTTCTATTGCTCAAAATTTAACCAAAAAAGGGAAATGAATAAAAGGTTGATCAACAGTGATCTTGCAAATACTCTAGAGTCTTTTCTGCCAAGCAATTCTTTGTGGAGTGACCAGGTGCATGGCTATGTCATATTTTGATAGTTTGTTTGGGGCAATACAGTTATAGAATCGCGAGTCCTGAGAAAAAATTTTCTGGGAGTTGACTTATTTCATTGTTATCAAGCCGTTTAGAAATGAAAACATCAAACGCAATGTATATAAAAACTACTCCAAAACTAAGTAACGTGGTACTGATTTATCGTAATGCTACCTTTTAAAGTATAAACAAATTCCGTCTCCTCTTTTTGACCCTGTAGAGAGTACCGTTAACTTGTGCGAATAGTGTATTTAATAGGACTACATGCTGTCCAATTTGGAAATAATTGGATGAGAAAAATTCTGAGGACTGCCAAAATTGAATGAGGCCGTAGGCAGAGTCCAATTTGACAGTCCGAGCTATTAATTATATAGCTAGTCAGTTGTAATCGGGCATTACTCATTCAAGCTATTATCCTTAAAAAATGCAAACTAAAATATTGTGAATTATTCGTATTTCCAAAATATTATCTGAACTCCAGAGGAATTCTTCGTCTGCCTCGCTTAAAGCACGAAAGACATTTTTTCGCTTTCCGTAACCTTGCATTCGGTTCATGTTTTTGCCTCAGGGAATTTGCAAATTTATGATCTCGCAAAATACAGTAGTTTCTGCCACATTTTTTAAAAGAAATAACGGTTCAACTAGCACTGCATGACAGCCAAACGTTCTGTTTCGCATTCGTGACCGTCCTTTTTTCTAATCTCCATGAAAAAAAGGGAAAGAACTGCATCTAGATCATGACGAGGGATATCTTCCAACTTTATCGCTTCGTTACGTTGCATCTTCGACTCTGAAAACATCTAGCCAAGTTTTTGCACTCTTGGAGGTGTCTTAGTTTTGGTTTTTGCCTCTCAGGTTGGCAAGATCTTCTTCTGGCAACGTAGGAAATCTCTCATTTTCAGTGATATCTCTGAAAAAGTTTTGAGAGATGGAAAAAATTGGCAAATGTCCGTGGCTAAACTCCGCCATTGTCAACTACTACAGAGCTGACACTATGCTTTGTGCTGATTGGCTAGTTTCTATTATCTATTTTATTTTCTGAGATTTCATTAGCTTAGACAAACTGTCCTACATTTTCTAAATTGGACAGTTTCCTTTTTTTAGAGGAAAACCCTATCAGAAACTATCCAAATTTATCCTAAATTGGACAGTTTTAAATAATTTAAGAATAATAGCTATGCTGACAATTGCTGATTAACTATGAGCTATATAATTATAACTCAAAACAGCCTTAGGCGCGTTGCTGAGCGCCCCGATCTAGTATTGACAGACACAAGTCTAGGATGCTCATCAGAGGAGTCCTCATAAGCTTCTTCATTTTCGACTAGTTCCTCGTCAGAGTCAATGTCACTATCAGCGCCGGCAGCATCAGTGAATATAGTTTACACGGTCTGCAATGGTATACGGCGAGTTTCTGTCATCCCGGTAGGCCTCTGAGAAAACGAACTTGTCGGACATGTCACTATTGTCAAGCCACAAAATTTGCATAACATTTTCAGTAACGACCAATTCTGTATGTCTATATACAAATATACCACAGGAAGAAGGAATCACTGCAGTATGCAAAGCATACGAATACTATCACAAATATGAACCTCCAATTCCCACAAGCTATATACTTATACTCAAAGAGAATTCTTTCCAGTTCAACGGAAAGAACTATCTACAAATTCACGGTACCGCCAAGGGTGCTAAAATGGCCGTTTCCTTTGCAAATATCTTTATGGCCGATCTTGAGACACAGATTTTTAGCAAAAGCGTCATAAAGCCAATGATTTGGAAACGATACATTGGCGACATTTTTTCGTTGTGGGATGTCCGCAAACCGGATATAGACAAGTTCACCCCACATGTAAACTCGCACCACCCAACCATCAAATTTACGGCTGAGATCTCAAACAATGACATCACATTTCTAGACACTGCTGTATACAAAGGCAAACGGAAACGCAAACGAATCCATTCTGAATATAAGAACACACTTCAAGCCGACTGAAACCTTTCAATACACTCATTTGTCATCCTGCCACCCACCAGGCGTCAAAAAAGGATTCGTGAAGGGCGAAGCCTTCAAGAACAACTAACTCTTCAAGAACAACTTTTGAAGAGAACGTTTACAAATTCAAATCACGTCTCCGTTCTAGAGGCTATCCGAAACATCTGATTGAGACACTTCTATCAGACATGAAATTCACAGATAGGGAATCAGCGCTGAAGCAAAGCAATGGAAGCCCTAAAGATATCTTGCCCTTTATGACACAGTATCACCCAGCGGTGCCAAACCTAAAACATGTTTTATTTAAAAATTGGCACTTAATACAAAACCAGCCTTCTCTAGGGCAAATTTTCAAAGAGCCACCACTCATATCTTTTAAAAGAGGAAAATCCCTAAAAGACATGCTCGTAAGAGCGAAGCTTTAAAGAGGTCAAATACCGAAAATACGGTACAAAAGTCTCAACCGTTAAGGAGTTGTGTAGGCCTGTAATTCCTTGCTACTTCCTACACTTGCCTGTCACGTTGTCTTGCAAATGTTGTATATCCCTTCTGGTTCAGCCAGGTAGGAGTCCTGGCATTCAAATGTACCTGAGTGCTCCTGGGATATACAACATATGCAATATTTGAGTCAGATGTAAACAACGTTGTATATCCTTCGTGGATCAGCCAGGTAGGAGGCCTGGCACTGAAATGTGTCTGAGCGCTCTTGGGATATACAACACAACCAATATTTTGAGTTGTAGATTTAAGCAATGTTGAAGATCCTTTCTGGTTCAGCTGGATCGGAGTCCTGGCATTGAACGCTGCCTCTCTCCCCCAAGGTGTATAAATGGGTACTGTCGAATTGAATGCTGGGGATAACCCTGCGATGGACGGGCATCCCATCTAGGATGAGGGGGGAGGGGGGGGGCTGGGAATTTGAAATACTCCTAGTCGCTTCATGCTACAGAAACCGGGATACGTTCCGGCCTAATGGAACACTTGGCTCGTCTATCATGTAGACCTTGCGAATGGCCCTTTAAAAATATTATTTCCATCCAAACGGTGATCACAAAAAGACAGAGTTCTTTCGAAACAGTCAACCGATGTACAGAAATATGACCATCGATCTGTGCCTCGCAGAAAAATAAAAGAAAACTGATGCTATCTCATCACAACACCATTTGTTGTAGACGTCAAGGTGTGATTTTGTCTCAGTCAACGGAAACTCATAGCCGCATGTCTGAAAAACGCCATCTTGTGATGTAATAAAATAGGTTTTTTCGTAAAATAAAAAAAAAAAAACCAGAAATGCATAAGCTTCTAAGCTGACAAAACATGGAATGCAAGGGATTTTCCGTGTCCTGTTAGTAGTACAGCGACAAAATCTTTCTGTAAATTAAGATACAAACTTTCTTAGCACGCTAGTTGTTTTACCCTCAAATTAATGTTTTCATACCCAACCGAAAGTAACGCAGTTTGGACGCAGCACGAAATTCAAGCGCCATTTTCAACAGTGAGATTTCAAAACAACCGTTCCCGGTCTAATAAATACCCCCGGTGCGGTGACCAGAAATACTTTATTACGTACTTTTTATTTCTTTGTTTGTCGCGACGTTTGTCAACAAACTAAAAAAAAAAGAGCAATATGGGGTTCTGACATGAAAATTGTCTATAAAATTCGCAAGCAACGTCATTTACTCGACCGTCGACATTCTCCCTCCCTCGACCCTCGACCAAAACCCAGGTTCGATAATCCTCAGGAATTCATTTACATTGGAATGCTACAAGTAACTGGGCACGCCAAGGAGATACCAGGAAAATTGCCTGCTATCTCCACAGGGTGCCAATATCCTGTTTTGGTTGCTAAAAACCTCTGGCTCGTTATGATTTTAGACCTGAAACGGATAATTGCTGTAAAGACTTTATTTAACTCAGCTATGTGAGTCACTTTGCAACTAAGTCACACAATTATTTGTGGAGTAGAGAGGCGCATAGTTGTGTCCTATTTTGAAAGTGTATTTGTGGCAATATACTTACAGCCAACTTAGACGCGTAAGTCCTGAGAACACGTTTTCTGGGAGTTGACTTATGTTATTGTTATGAAGTTGTCTAGAAATGAAAACATAAAACGCAATGTAAATGAAAACTAATCCAGAACTAAGTAACGTAGTACTAATTTATATTAACACTACCGTATTTACTCGAATAAGCGCCGCCCTCGAATAAGCGCCGCATCTGGGACATAAAAGTTAATAAGCACCGCCCTCGGATAAGCGCCGCATTTGTGGCGCGAAAAATTAAATAAGCGCCGCGTCGCTTATTCGAGTAAATACGGTACTTCTAAATGTACACTCAGGAACAGCACGAAATTTTAATTAAACAAGTACCATATGTGTAGTTTTCTATCAAAATCCTTTATTCTCTCGACTCCAGCCTTGTTATACAATAGAACAAATCTCATGTTGCATAGGTTACGTCACGAGACGAACAATAACCTTACATCCCCCTTTCGGGAAATCGAAAGAAAACTTTTAAGGAATCAAAAATCCTATGATTTCAGTCTCTAGAGATAATCTATGATTAAAAAAAATTCAAATCGAAAGAAAAATCATAGGAAAAGTCTCTGTCCGGTTTTCTCACTTTTGTCTTCAAAAAGTCTTTATATGACATAAGCCTATTTTCAAAGGTCCAATCGTTTTGGCGGAATAACATTTCTGCCTGACCGAGTTACTGTGAAATTGCTCGAACTTTCACACTTAGGCAAGTCATCTCTCTCCAGCTTAGCAGCTGGGGTTGGGGTTTCGACTAGGTGTCTCCTATTTCTCCGCAGAAGGTATTGGTCAGTTTTGACCATGTACGATCTAGGTTTGGGGGATTTCTGCACTAAAACAGAAGGGCAACTCTAGTCTGTTACCCAAACTTTGTCGCCTGGTTTTAGCTAGGTAGAACTGAAGCACGATGTCGCCGGTTGTATTTTTCGTCCCGCTTGTGCTTGTAATCTAGCTCAGTTTTCCTAAACTGCTCTGTTTCTGGCCATTTTGGTGTTAGTTTCTCTGGAGCCAAAGGAAGTGTAGTACGAAGTTTTCTTCCCTTCAGTAGCTGTGCAGGGGTGTACCCATTGTCCAGCGGTGTAGATCTGTATGACAAAGGTGCCAAATAAGGATCTTCAGACTTGGTTATCAGATCTTTAGCCGTCTGAACAGCTCTTTCTGCTTCTCCATTGCTTTGCAGGTAGTGAGGACTACTGGTTAGGTGAGTAAATCCCCATTCTTCTGCAAATTTGGAGAACGTAGCAGCTGAAAATTGTGGACCATTATCAGATATTATGATCTCTGGGATGCCATGGGGACTGAAGAACAACTAGATGATTAATTGCACTGACGTGGTGTTTTTCAAGGTGGCAATTTTGAAGAATCTTGAATAATAATCATCAGCGATTATGTTCTCTTTACCACCATGGTGGAAAAGGTCAACGCCTATCTTCTGCCATGGTCGTTCTGGAAGTGTCGTTGGCATCATTGGTTCAGCATGGTTTCTTTTTCTGTTTGAAGCACGTTGTGCACGTGGTAACCATATCTTCGATTTGCTTGCTGAGACCTGGCCACCATACAGAGTCACGGGCTCTTTCACGACATTTGCGGGTTCCTTGGTGTCCTGCGTGAATTTTGTCCAGAATGTCTAATCGAAGAGATAAAGGGATCACAATTCTGTGATCTTTCAGAAGAATGTCTCTTTGCGAAGTAATAGTAGCCCTCTCGGACCAATATGGTTTCAACGGGGTGTTCAGTTTTGTTTTATCTGGCCAGCCTTCGATACAGAATTCAAATAGTTTTCTGCATACTTCATCATTCTGTTGGTGAAGTCTTAACTCATCAAGTATTCTCTGTGTTGCTTGAAAGCTCTCGAGGATGTGTGAAACGTACAAGTGTAAGTCTTCATTGAGACAGGGTATTTGCAGTCACCAACTCTTTCCCAGGGAAATTACTTCATCAGCCTCATTCGAAATCTTTGAATTCTTGGGGGTAGTTCATGCAGCGTCTATGAACCAAAGAGAGGCATAAGTGGTTTATGATTGGTTTCAATTAGGATATCCTTGCCCAGGATGTAATCATTAAACTTCTCACATGCCCAGGTAGTTGCAAGCGCCTCCTTTTCAACTTGGGCGTATCTTTGTTCTGTACTGGTCATGGATCTTGACACATAGGCAACAGGCTTGTTCTCTTTGTTGTCTTACTCTTGTAGGAGTACAGCGCCAAGGCCAAATGATGATGCATCGTCTGATACGATGGTGGCTTTTTGAGGATCGTAATGAGCAAGGACAGGTGTTGAGATAAGCTCATCCTTGAGTTTATTAAAAGATTCTTGCTGTGCTTGTCCCCAATGAAACTGTTCTTCTTACCAAGGAGATCTCTGAGTGGTTTTGTTTTCTCTGCCAGGTGGGGAATGAAATCTTCCAAGTTGATTCACCATTCTGAGAAACCATCTGACATCACTAACATTTTGGGGAGTGGTCATGTCTTCAACAGACTCTATCTTCTCAGGGTCTGACCTTATGCCATCTTCGCTGATCACGTGTCCAGCAAATTTGATTTCTCTATTTATAGAAATTCACACTTTTCCGGGTTAAGGGTTGCACCTCCTTCATCAAGCTTTTTGAGTACCGCTCGCACTCTTTCATCATGCCCTTTTTGTGTTTTGCCATGGATAAGCATGTCGTATATGATAGAAATATGGTCATCCAATCCTTCCAGGATCTGAGTCATTTTAATTCTCCTGATAATGTTCAGGAGCAGACTTGATGCCAAAGAGCATTCGGTTAAACAAAAAATGAATGTGATAAGCAAACGAGAGTTTGTTTCTTATTTCTCTGGCCATAATCCCGAATTTCAGTCTAGTTTCGTGAAGTAATTAGGTTCTTTAATTTGAGCCAGCATGTTCTCAATCTTGCTTTTAATGCAGATTCGTCCTCAGCATTCGCTGATCACTGCTTTTTTCGATTCTATTTAGATATGAGCAGAACACTAATAATACCAATTGTCCTAAAGGAGTCCGCAAAATACTCCGAGCAATCAATTTAAAACACAAATGGATGACTGTGGACTTGCTAGTTTGAAAGAAAACAATTCTAAAAATCTAAAACAATACACAAACAAGCGAAAAAGTTAATGCGAGATCAAAATTATTTAAACTAAGGTAAACAATTCTCACCGAACAACGAAGGCTTTGAATGACCAAATGCAGGTTAAAAACATGCATTTTTGGTCGAGCTTTGATGAAGAAAAATCACTGACAAAAAACAAAGTGTTCTCACATGGAAATAGGAATTAGTAGAGTTTATGATGCATTGATAGTTTTAGAATTGAGGCAGTCTGAGAACCGTCAACCGATTTTAGGGACTTTAAGATCTACTACGGAGACGGCGACGAAAACTTCACTTCAAAATGTAACTTTGCACAATCCTAAGTCTTCCTTGTTCACTTCGTACAATGTGGGTGAAATTGTCGTACAATTGAATTTATAAGAGCTGTTTTAGAGTAAAAATATAGAATGATAGATTCGCAAATGTACGCCCACGTTGTCCTTAAAGCCTCAAATTTGGTGAGTTCACGTTGTTGTCATGCAGAGTACGGCAATAAAATGCGTGCCGCACGTGCAGCACGATTATTTTTCCTCTTTTAACCAATCATATTATTGTTTCTGGCGTTGTCGTAGCCGTAGTCGTTTCTTAAACTCCCTATTGTCATTTCGTCGACTTGAAAATTAATGTGTGTCGGCTACAATCAATATGATAGTTTTATGTGCTCATTTATTAAAAAAAGAGGACCTGGCTCAGGTCAAATAATGGGGTATTACAGAAAGAACCAAAATGAAAGACTGGAATGAGATGCAGTATTAATCTTAGAAGGCTAAGGTCTGAATGCACTTTAATTTTTGACCTGAAAGGGTTAATTGCTGTAACGACTTTTTAAACTCAGCCATGTGAGTCACTTGCAACTAAGTCACACAATTATTTGTGGAGTAGAGAGGCGCATAGTTGTGTCATATTTTGAAGGTGTATTTGTGGCAATATACTTACAGCCAACTTAGACGCGTAAGTCCTGAGAACACGTTTTCTGGGAGTTGACTTATTTTATTGTTATGAAGGTATCTAGAAATGAAAACATAAAACGCAATGTATAGGAAAACTAATCCAAGAGTCAGTAACATAGTACTACTTTACCTTAATACGACTTTTAAAAGTACACTCAGGAACAGTACAAAATTCGAATTAAACAAGAACAATGCAATCAATCCCATTTTAGCTTTTAAGGACGGTGCCTACTATTGTTATTGCGCACACGTTCTGTGCATCTAGAGATACTCGGATTTCCTATCGGCGGTGCTTATTAATACAGGGATATTTTTGCGAGGTTCAAACCTATGGGGAGAAAGCAGAACTTAGCAAGTGCTCTTGGTATCCAAAAAGAACATTGGGGGTAATCATGCATTTTTCAGAGAAAATCAAGCTTCAATTTGGCAAAGAACACCATACATTGCTTTGTATTTTAAAGCTTTCTGCAAATATTGTTGATTAATTCTCTTCAAAAAAGGCGTGGTTACCCCCAATTTCTCAGAGCGATCTGGCAATTTGAAACACAATTGGGTGACAGTGGACTTGCTATTTTTAAATGAAACAATATGAAAAATCTAAAACAAACCACAAAGAAACTGAAAATTTAATGCGAGATCAAGTTTATTTAAACTAAGGTAAACGTTAATCACCGAATAATGAAAAATTTTAATGACCAAATGCAGTTTAAAAACATGCATTTTGCACCAATCTTTGTTGAAGAAAGTTCACTGTACCGTGATCATAATAAAGAAAAAAACAAAGTGTTCTCGCATGGAAAAAGGAATTAGTAGAGTTTATAATGTCTTAATAGTTCTAAAGTGGAGGAACTCTGAGAACCGTGAACCGTGAACAATTTCGTTCGAGATATTGTCATTTCGCCGAGTTGAGAATTAATGTGTGTCAGTTTGAATCAATATGATAGGTTTATGTGCTCTTTTATTAAAAAAAGAGGACCTGGCTCAGGTCAAATAATGGGGTTTTACAGAAAGAACCAAAATGAAAGACTGGAATGAGATGCGGTATTAATCTTAGAAGGCTAAGGTCTGAATGCACTTTAATTTTTGACCTGAAAGGGTTAATTGCTGTAACGACTTTTTAAACTCAGCCATGTGAGTCACTTGCAACTAAGTCACACAATTATTTGTGGAGTAGAGAGGCGCATAGTTGTGTCATATTTTGAAGGTGTATTTGTGGCAATATACTTACAGCCAACTTAGACGCGTAAGTCCTGAGAACACGTTTTCTGGGAGTTGACTTATTTTATTGTTATGAAGGTATCTAGAAATGAAAACATAAAACGCAATGTATAGGAAAACTAATCCAAGAGTCAGTAACATAGTACTACTTTACCTTAATACGGCTTTTAAAAGTACACTCAGGAACAGTACAAAATTCGAATTAAACAAGAACAATGCAATCAATCCCATTTTAGCTTTTAAGGACGGTGCCTACTATTGTTATTGCGCACACGTTCTGTGCATCTAGAGATACTCGGATTTCCTATCGGCGGTGCTTATTAATACAGGGATATTTTTGCGAGGTTCAAACCTATGGGGAGAAAGCAGAACTTAGCAAGTGCTCTTGGTATCCAAAAAGAACATTGGGGGTAATCATGCATTTTTCAGAGAAAATTAAGCTTCAATTTGGCAAAGAACACCATACATTGCTTTGTATTTTAAAGCTTTCTGCAAATATTGTTGATTAATTCTCTTCAAAAAAGGCGTGGTTACCCCCAATTTCTCAGAGCGATCTGGCAATTTGAAACACAATTGGGTGACAGTGGACTTGCTAGTTTTAAATGAAACAATATGAAAAATCTAAAACAAACCACAAAGAAACTGAAAACTTAATGCGAGATCAAGTTTATTTAAACTAAGGTAAACGTTAATCACCGAATAATGAAAAATTTTAATGACCAAATGTAGTTTAAAAACATGCATTTTGCACCAATCTTTGTTGAAGAAAGTTCACTGTACCGTGATCATAATAAAGAAAAAAACAAAGTGTTCTCGCATGGAAAAAGGAATTAGTAGAGTTTATAATGTCTTAATAGTTCTAAAGTGGAGGAACTCTGAGAACCGTGAACCGTGAACAATTTCGTTCGAGATATTGTCATTTCGCCGAGTTGAGAATTAATGTGTGTCAGTTTGAATCAATATGATTGTTTTATGTGCTCCTTCATTAGAAAAAGAGGACATGGCTCGGATCAAATAAAAGGTTTTACAGAAAGAACCAAAATGAACGACTTAAATAAGATGTAGTCTTAATCTCAGAAGGCTACGGTCCAAATGCACTTTCATAACCAAACGCGTCTCTCTTCTCTGCCTCCATTGTCGTTGAGAAAAGACCCTGGTTCACGCTGGTCACGTGTCTGCCAGAATCTGGCAGGTTCACCAAATGTGTGTTAGGGGATGGGTGGTAATGTAGGCCTTGTCGACATTGCGAAGAAGCGAATCAGCAGGAAATTGATGTTTTGACCAGATGGCCGTCGACAAAGCCTTTGACATCAGTAGGCTTTATAGACTACACATAGAATTCGACCTGTAAGGTAAAACGTTGTGGTCAAATCGATCGGACTCGCGTCATTCAAGTTTTCACCTGTGTAATGGTCTCGGGGGGAGACTCCCATATAAAAAGGGCAGCGATGCCCGTTTGAAATTTCAAATTAAACCCCTAAAGGAGACCAATCTGGGCGTGGCCCAGGCTTTTTTTGACGCCTAAAAGAGACCGTATTAAAACACAGATATGTAAAAAATACAGTGACTTTTAATAATGCCACAGACATTATCATTTAATACTTTCACCTACGTGAAGAAACGTAAAAATGTAATTATACACTTTTACATTTCTTTGCGTGCAACCCTAAAGGAGACCTTTACGGCTACATATGATTGCGTTTTGCCCAGAACACCCTAAGTGAGACCAAAATCCAAAGTTTACACCCCTAAGCGAGACGACGAGCATCCCTCCCTTTTTTATTTGGGAGTCAACCCCCTTGACTTCGTCTTAGAACAGTGAAAACACGGAATTCCCGAAACGGTAAAATAAGCTCCAAAAGGCACAAGAATACACCAGAGGTGTGTCATTTTCATTCATTTTATTGAATGAACGTTAAATTGAGCGTTTTCTAGGCTTCATAATCGACGGTATTTTATTTCCCATGCATACAAAGTCTTATAACGCGTTTAAATTCTCAACGGCTGCCTGTAGTGACGCGCACTTGGGCTGCCTATGGTAACAACCACGAGCATGTAACCTGGATGCTTCAATATATGTATAACAGGATACTGGCTGCTTTACAGTCCATGTAATGGGCCGACAAAACCGTGCCTTATTTACTTGCTATTATCCAAGTGGAGATCGCCGGATCATTCATTCTTTGAGAGTGTTTTACTTTGCCCAACACGACAAACTTTTCTGCGACAACACATCCTTGTACGCTGATAACAAAATCAGATGTCAACCATTTGTGAGCCTCCAAGCTTTTAAAGTTCTTAATTGTTCTTTTAATTTGTATAAAAACTCTTTCCCAGCACCAAGTAACTAAAGATATCCGTTGATTCCATGGGAGGTAAATTTTCAGCGTCCAGATTCACACCGGCGTTGAGGACTGCGGGATCAACTCTGATCACAGAAATCTTCTGAAGATATCGCCTTTTTACATGCTCATCCAAGCTCTTAACATATTCTAAATTAACTGGGAAACTTTGCTCTTTAACCGAAGGTTTTTTTTCGGCGAATCCATCTCGAAAACAAGGCAAATTTACTGCCGAAGCGATCGCTGTGGCATACGTATCGTCCTCAAATCATCAAATCAAACTGTATTAACATGTGCAGGTATTTATTTTATTCTTGAATTTTTCGTTTTTCTTTCGAATTTTAAACAACGGGATTCCTTAAGTCGAAATCATGTACAGCGAGTAGACAGTTTTGACTTACGATATTTATATTTCAACAACTTCGTGTAAATTGTCGATGTCGTTAAGATATTTCTTTTAACACGGCATAGCTCTTTAATAGCGTGTAAATTTAGCCCCCGTAAAATAAAAGAGACATTTTTATCAAGCAAACGTAGTGTCTGGTGTATTCTTTTATATTAGTGTATGTTCGGTGGAAGCACCTTTAGCGAGGACCGAAATCTTTTTTTTTTTTTTTTTTTTGTGAACGTCAATCGCCGCGATATTACAGTTGTCTGGTCGGTCACAAAAGCTCTTGTTTTTAGGTTGACCGCTTTTTTGGAAATTTATCTCCTGTGAGAATATAGCATCAGCTCTTTTGACCTTTTTTATACTTACATTGTAAGCTAAAGATTACTTATTTAAAAAATGCCTTGTCAAACGAATATACGCTTTCGCCCAGTTAAACGAAAACACTACCCCAGTAGGAACATGTTTGTCGACGAGTGCCACGTGACCAGTGTTGGTTTTCTCAACGACAATAGAGAGAGACCCTGGGAATGAGGTTGTTTCAAAGCGAGCGGTTTATGTTAAATTCGACTCTAAATTCGTCCATGCGCGGTGTAGTGGTTGTTAGTCCATAGGCAGCCCAAGCTCGTGTCACTACAGACAGCCGTTGAGAATTTAAACGCTTTATAAGACTTTGTATGGGAAATCAAATACCGTCGATTATAAAGCCTAAAAAAGGCTCAATTTAACTTTCATTCAATAAAATTAATCAAAATGACTCACCTCTGGTGTATTCTTGTGCCTTCTGGAGCTTATTTTACAGTTTCGGGAAGTCCGTGTTTTCAATGTTTTAAGACGAAGTCAAGGCTGCATACTAAGATTTCGACCGTTGTCAGCTCAGAGGCGGTTTGCGACTCGAAAATCCATCCCAGCCAAGATTTTTTCACGCAAAGCTAAAGCTACATCATTTGCGAACCTCCGAGAATGTTTCGTAGTCAAAAATCCCCACGCACTTGGCTGGAAATGAGCATTTTCTCCTTCGATTCCACGATGGCTGATGAATTTAACAGCAACTGATGACCCGTGAAGACATGTAGCTTGGGTCCGAGGTCAAATTAACTCCACCCGATGAGGTACAGTCATCTCATTTACAACACTTACCCCATCCCCACAGCGGCTTCTGGAACAGCTCCATGGTACACAAAGGGCCACCTTCACACGCGCGTTGAGGGACACCGTCAAAAGGCGTCATCTATTTACAGGCATTATTGCAAAGAACATAACACTGCTGTTCCGAACAATTTCTTAGCACGCTTCAATGTAATCAAGAAATGCACGAACAAATTTGACTGCCTTGTTAATGAAATGCTGTGTATTCAATATCTTAAACCAGCATTGAATGTACAGTCGGATTCTCTTCGTGCTAAAGTATTCTGTAATTAGCTTGGCACTCTTGGCTTTAAAGAGAGGATTTTCCGGATTTCGCTTTGCAATTGAGCTAAATCCCGCTTCCTCTCCTTATATGCAGTCCCAAATCCCGCTCCCCAAAAAGGTTTAGAGTGGTGCATGATTACATTCGGGAGGTCATTGATGTACATTAGAAATAAGGTAGGCCCCAGCAAAGATCCTTGCGGAACACTCGATTTTACAGTAGAGTTAATCCTCAACGAGCGTTTTCGCAAGCGCTACCCGTTGTAACCGTTTCCGGAATTCAGAACACAAGGAAAGAAAATTTTTCAAAAAGATAATTTCTTACATTGTAGTTTTTTTTTCATTTCATCGTATTGTGTAGATTGTAAGAATAGTAAGTGATTCGGGTTTTAAAAAATAGAGATCACCGCTTATCATCATTGGCGACTTTAACTTCCACATGGATGATACGGCTGACAGATATGCGGCACAGTTTGGCAGTTTATCGGAATTGTTTAACCTGAAACAACATGTGGCTGTTCCCACCCATAGGAGTTGTCATATTTTAGACCTTGTTATCTCTAGGAAGGTAGCTGAAGCTTTCAAAGTTGATGAACTTGTTGTAATGGAGAAGTTAATTTCTGACCACAAAGCTATTGGCTTTCAGCTGAATCTTCAGAAACCGCTCAATTAGCAAAAGTCTGTTGTTAGCCACAGGCTCAGGAACTTTGATTTTGAGGCTTTTAATAAGATGATCATCTCGTCAAGCCTGCTAGCAGATGTCAGTGATCTCCAACTGGAGCTGCTGGTTGATAGGTATGATAACGTCTTGCGTGATACCATGGATGTATTGGCTCCGGTGAAATCTCGGACCATCGTCCTTCGTCCAAATGCCCCCTGGTATAACGACGACATTGGCAATGAGAACAATGAGAAGAGGAAGTGGTTTAGGTTAAAGGGCAGGTGGCGCTCTAGCCGTATTGAGTAAGACAGATCGAGCTACACAGAGCAATGAAGTGTTGTGAATACAATGCTATACAAAGCCAAGGAATTCTATTATTCGTCGGTTATCCAGGACAACGCCAATGACACCAGGCTCCTCTTTCGATCTATAGATAAGCTACTTCAAAGGCAAACTGAGAAACATTAAGCTTCTGCGGATAATGATCAACAACTTGCTAATCGTTTTGCAGATTTTTTCACTTCCAAGATAGAAAGGATTCGTGAAGATCGTGTACTTAGGAAATGTGCACTTGTTCACTCTCTTGGTCTGGCCAGGCCCACCTGCCTGTCACAGTTATGTGAGTTTGATTTGGTCACTGACGTCTTGAAACTGATCAGAATTTCCACTATCAAGGTTTGTAAAGTTGATCCCTTCCAGCAACCATAATGCGAAGTTGCTATTCGGCCCTTGTCCCGGTATTCAAAACGGTAATCAATCTGTCGCTGTTGACTGGATCGATGCCGGAGGATCTTAAGATTGCTTCGTTGCGGCCGCTACTAAAGAAACCAAATGCTAACTGTGAGAAATTTTCCAACTTCCGCCCGGTGTCCAATTTGAAGTTTCTTTCAAAACTGTAGAAAAGTCTGTATTTGTGCAGCCAAATAATTATCTCACGGTTAATGGCTTGCATGAACGTTTTCAATCTGCTTACAACACGCACCACAGTACAGAGACCACACTACTAACGATCACAAATGACATCTTACTTTCACTGCACAGAGGGGACAATGTGTTGCTATTGTTACTAGACTTATCAGTGGCATTTGACACGGCTAATCATTCTTGCTTTACGGTCTTTAGAACTCGTTTGGCATCACGGGAACTGTTCTGCAGTGGTTCCATTCTCATCTGTCTGGCCGATCTCATTTTGTCGAAATTAATGATGCAAAATTGACGATTAGGGATTTGACTGTGGGCGTTCCGCAGAGTTCTGTCGTAGGTCCCCATTTGTATCTATTGTATACTGCACCACTTGCTGAGATAATGTGAAGTTATGGACTCGACAATCATTTCTATGCTGACAGTCCAGTCATTCTAAAGAATGACCTGCAACTAATTGCAACAGAAACTTTCTCCTGGACAATTGCTTAGAATTAACCCCAAGAACAAGCTAAAAGTCCCAGAAGATGCAAGCACGGGAACACCGCCAAAATGACGTAGGCGAGAACACGCTGTCTGTTGAGACATGAAAACGAGGCCGATCGCCAGAAGTTTTTTATTATTTAACAATTATTCTACGAGGGCGCGCTGGATATGAAATGATATATATAACCAACGAGGCGAGTAGCGCCGAGTTGGTTATGATCATTTCATATCCAGCAAGCCCGAGTAGAATAATTGTTTTATTAAAAACCCCAACATCACAACTCTTTTATGTTGAATTTATTTGGCCATTTTTTCTCGGAGCCGCAAAACTGTGTATTTGCTGCTGTGTTCATTGACCATATTTAGTAGTGCAGGTATATGAGCTGATAACCTGTGTCCGGCGAGCCAATGAAAATGCTGGAAATGTGATATCCGTAGTTCAGTTTTTAATAATCTTGTTTATCGTCAGAACTACACTAGAATTGTCAAAAATCGATTGACTCTACTGAACATCGCGTGCAAACATTTATCTGATTCAAAACAAGATGAAAATCTCTCGCAGCAACAATAGAAATATCGTATTCGCATTCTAGTCGTTATGCCTCGCCTTAGGAGGGTCCACACAATAGAATTTTTAAAATATGAAAATAATCTGAAATATCCGTTGTGCGCAACAACTGCCTTGGTAGACATCACAGCAATTGTGTGCTCTCTGATTGGTTAGATGCAAAATATCGAAAAATTGCAGTTGATCTGGTTGATCTTCGATATCCACATTCAGTTCTATCGCTTTCACTAACTTATATACATGGATTTTAGATTATATTACAATAGCCTACGGTGAATATTTGCAATAATATGGATTGTATCAATGGAGCAGATTTAAGATTTTATTCAAGGTGGACTGAGATAGTTACGGACTTATTCGGCGGAGGAAGACTTCGCAGACAGGACTCGGCTTCGAAGGAGTTTGTTGAAACCTTCCTCCAGTCCAAAGTACATTTGTACGAGAAACTTCATATCGTTCCCTCTCTCTTTAGCTTCGTTCAACAGATGGATGTCAGCTAACTGAGCTGCTCTGACTAGCGCTGGGTCAAATACAATGGGCCTCCTGTCCGGAAGTTCTTTGAACTTTAATTTCAAGTGTGTATGGCATATCTGGTCTACAAAAGAATGTTCTCACGAAAGGCATTTAAATCGGGGAACTTTTCTTTCTGGAGACCGCATAGCTAACCCACAAAGGGTTTAAGAAACGAAAAACTACGAACAGATACAGTAGTAACAAATTAAAAATTTGCATTTTTCGGTTTTAAACTTTAAGTTTGTCGCCAAAACCGGGTCATCCACGTCCGGCAACTCGCTGGCTTGTTTTCGCCAGGCAAGATTTTAGCTGTGAAATTATACACTAAATAATTATCTCGTTCTTCGTCGAACTTAACCCAGCAATCTCTAGGTAAGTATTAGAATGGGTCAAGACAATTTTAATTTTGTTTTTATATTTCTTCAACTTGGGAAAAAAATTAAAAAAAATACCCATGATCGGTTCGTTTCGAGTGGCATTTCTTGTAGCTAAACAAACTAAGTCATTTAGGCACACATGAAACGTGCCACTTACGGAGGACAGTCAATTTTGACAGCTGCGTGTACTGCTGGCGCAACCGTCGCATGCGAGGGGGTTCACAAACGTGATAAACGAGGAAACCAAAGTCTGCCATTTTTCTCAAAGTTTCACTGTTTCAATGTACCCATCTAATCTTTTTTAACTTCATCGCCATTATCATATTGGTCTGAACAATTTGCACATGCCATACCCCTACACTGACCACATGCAGGGGAACACTCGAGGCCATACTTGTGGCAGGTGCATCTTTTGCTGACACAATCTGAGAAGCAGTTACATCTGACCATCCGAAGTAAAGATTTAGGAGCAGCTGGTAAGTCGGTCATTACAGGGATTATTTGGTCACCAGGAAGCCTCCATCCCCAATCTTCAATTGCCTCTGTTTCACCCGCAGGTACACCCTTAAGCTGTGGTAACGCGCCGCTGCCGACGTCGGTGGCAAATTTTGAGGCTGTAGCTGTGAGCCCTTGGTGGCAAGTTCCTCATAGTATCTTTGGTACCGTAACCTATCAACGGTGTCTCCATTCTTTCCACAGTAGAGAGATACCAATGCATTCTCGCCTGCTAGCAATACATCATCCATGGAGAAATACAAGTCGAAGACCTTCGCTTGCTCTGTAAAGTGGAAGAATTGGTATATTTCTCTGAAGCTGTGGCCTTGCCAATTTCATAGAAGCGAGAAGTGGTGTCACACCCCAAAACCGAGTGAATGAATAACATGTTGTGACAAACATCACTCCTTCCCAACTGCTTCTTAATGGTCTTCAGATTCCATCAACGTCTTTTGGAGTTCTTCTTTTTCTCCGTCCCGGCTATCCAGGCGGATGTAGAAGCGCAACGGGACAAGTAAGTCCATGTCTTCGCCGACAAGTACAGTGTTCTTTTCATGAGAAGATTCCACGGCTGTCTTTACAATACGTACATCGGCGTCACCTTTGGCTTGATATTTTGGACAGTTGTTCTGTTGGAGACACCAGCTCAGCATATTTATGAACCGTCGTTTGTTTCTGGGATTGGAAAGGAAGACCTCCTTTTTGAGAGTGACTTTCATGCTCTCTGCGAAAGTTACAGTAGCGTCAGCTTTCCCTCTCGCTCTCCTCTGTTGCGTCATGTTTTTTTGTAGACGTCTCGTCATATCCATTAAATACAACGTTATGCGTCTTTAGTAGAAGGACGGGCAAAGGACGCATTATCCTTCTAGACCAACTATCTATATAACTATGTTCTAACTATATTCGTGCAGAGGGAAAAGGCGTCTTGTGCCCGTCTTTATACTAGAGACGCATAGCCAGACGAACAACAAATATTTGCCCAAGTTTGTCCAGACGGATAATGGGTGCTTACCATTTTCGACAATTGATCCGTTTCCAGGCCCTTTCTCGTGAGTTTCGAGATGGAATGCCAGGTAGTAAATGGTAAGCACCATTCTCATCCGGTTGGTCAACAAATTCGGAAAATCGCTTACTTTTATGCAACGGTCATTCCATCCGGATTTTTTGTCTAAATGGTAAGCACCCAACGCGTGTAGTTCTACCCGTGCGTGTAGTTCGACCCGTCTTTACACCAGACAAATAACACGAGAGAAGCATAATTCGTCTGGACGGATTATGCGTCTCTAGGATAAAAATGGCGACTGCAATACTAATACTGTTAATGGCAGTGTCCAGGTCTTCATCTCTCATTGTGCTGTAGACTGATCTCGAGCTCAGACTGAATTTGTTTAAACGCCTTTCAACTGTCCGAAGACTTACACCCTGAACATCAGCTATAGCGAGAATACTAAAAGGCTGTTTCACAAGGAAGTGTATCCGTTCTTTCGGAATCTTGAACTTTGGTCAACCCTGTGAAGGGAGCCCGGTCGTTTCTATACAAAGTCATTTCGATACATAGCGAAATCGTCTCCATGCAAACATTAAGTCAATTCGATACAACAGTAGTAAACGTAGTCCTGTTCCGGAACTCCCTCTCACCCCGCCCTGAAAATGGGCCTGGAACCCAGGCGGGAAAAGGGAGAGTCCTGTATTACTTGCAGGCGCATGCTCGGAATGATGCCAATTTTTCCCCCCAAACTGGAGGAAAAACCATATTAGGAAAAAGATTCCTTATTTGGGCATAGTTTATTCCGAGTGCTTTTACACTGGATACATGGGGATAACGTGAAAGGCAATTATAAGTTTCTAGAGGCAATTGATCTCGCGTTTAAGAAATGCCACTTCTCCTTTGTGCCTAAGGCGGAACAACTGCAAGCTATTCATGCAGTCGTTACCGGTAATGATGGTTTTGTTAAACCTCCAACAGGATTTCGCAAGTCTATTTGCTACATGGCTGTTCCTTTAATATGTTTGCGATTTTCTTCGATCCGAGTCCGATCTTAACTGTAAATCAGTCCTTCTTATCGTGAGTCCGGATCGTGGAAGATCAGATGGATGACATATGAAAGTATGGAATTTCGTCCCTGAAACCCAACTGAACAGCTGCATGATGTTGGCGCAGCTGTTTGCTCCCCCGAGACTCCTTGAAACTTACAAATATACTGTATGTAGGTCGTGGATGTGAATCGCTCAACGAAGACTAATAAATCTCCTGCTTGAACTCTTATTTATTGTTCATTACTTCTGTCGGTCTAGTTATGTGATAATTGCACTGATCCAGTGAACATATATTTGAGTTGCACAGTAATTATTGAAACTGTGTTTGTTTCAGGAATTTAGGCTTACCAATTTTTTTCCAAAATCGGGTACAAATTGTTTGGATACTTAATATAAAACAGTCAAGTAAAAAATGTCGTAAATAGTCTCAGTTTTATCAGGAATAATACACAAACACAGGTGAAAAACAGAGTATTTTTTTTTTGAGTAATTAGAGTAGAGTAATTTACTCAGACTATCAGACTATTAGTTTTTCCGTAGAATAATTTTTCAAAGCACTTGTCGCATTAAATCTTTTTTTCCTTACAAGGACAGACTTAAGGCCGTGGCCAAATGGCTAAGGTTTTATGTAGAGCTGCGTGTTGAGACTGCAATGATTTTTATATCAGAAAAACTAAAAAGACGATTGCATGACAGAGCATTATTCCTGATAAAGTTAGATAAAAAGTTTTTTAAACGAGATTGAATCACAACCTGGACTATTTGTTTCTCTGCATACCAGTTTGTGTTGATAACGCAATGATGAAGCAATAATGTTCCTTATGCATAGTCAAACATCGATTATTCCGGACGTTTATTGTCACGATTTTTTTTTTCTGGTCAAAACTTGTTCGTGATTATTAATTAATAAGAATGAAAAATGCTTCTTAAAAGCGTGTGTCACCTTGCTTTTATTGTTGCTACTTAAAAGCATTTTCCTTCTGAAACTCATTGTTCGAGGTAAAGTACTGCAGATAATATGAAATTCTGACTCCGACCTGTTTTGTCGCTTAGTGAAATCCTATGCTATATTAACTAGTTCAGCCTTTGCATCGATTTATTGCGATCTTCTCTCATTTATTGGGCAATAATTCTCCAACATCACTGCGATCGGGGTTTTTTCTCCTCGTTTGGTCACGACGAGGCATAATTTAGATGTTCTCTTTCCTGACACTGCGAATCACACAGTAATTTTCATATACGATTTTTTTGTCGGAGTTTCAAGGTTCCTTTTATTTACATATCCAGTCTGGCATCTAATGCAATATGATTGGCTCATTCCGAGCGTGCGCCTGCAGGTAATACAGGACTCTCTCTTTTCCCGCCTGGGTTCCAGGCCAATTTTCAGGGCGGGGTAAGAGGGAGTCCCGGAACAGGACTATAGTAAACGCAGAATTTTACTTGAAGTTTACTTCCAACATTGAGTAGATCCGATGCAACAACAAGTTGATCCGCAAACCTTCATTCCTCGATTGTCATTGAGAATTAGGACTAGGAGGGTTGTACTTCATTCATGATTTGATCAACAGAGCCCAAGCACAAATCCTTCGCTATAAAACTAACATGTGATTACCAAAAGGCGCCAGTTTCTTGCAAGACCAGTGTTCCCGAACTGCAGAAGCCCGCGTTTTTTTCCCAAGAATATTTAGCGTAATCGATTCGGCATTTTTAATTTTCAGCATGTACAAGTAACAAATTCAAAAAAGTTAGAAATTTATATATCTGCGAAGATTAAAAACGTCCACAAACGGAATTGTACCCTAAACGTTTTCCTCTGGCCGTCGTGGTTCAAGGTTTTCCTTCTTTTCTTAGCGGAATAAAGCCTTTATTTCGAAACCAAACCTTTTTTTCTTAATCAGTCTAAAACCGTTAAAATATCTTCTGTTGCAGTTTGTTGCAGGTTGACGGGTGTTATTCGTAAAATGACTGGACTATGATAATACTCAGCTTTGCATATCGTTCAAAGATTGTAATGTCGATGTTGCAAGGCTGCGCGTAGAGAACTGTGTCGCTGATATATGTTTTGAATGGATGTAAACGAGCTGAAACTCAATCACGCAAGACAGAAATTATGCTTAAATAGTCGAAGTACCATACTCGTCCACTTTTCAGCTACTTCAGTATTAGTCCTGTTCCGGGACTCCCTCTTACTCCGCCCTTAAAATGGGCCTGGAACCCAGGCGAGAAAAGAGAGAGCCCTGTATTACTTGCAGATCGCAGCTATTGTTTTGGGTTGGCATTGCTCCTTTAAATAATTATCTCTAGCAGCAACCCTATGCTTTCAGCTTGCATGGGCGGCTATTGCCTGGGGTTGCCTTCATTACCTTAAACTTAATATGCCTTACGTTGTGGTTTCTTCTCTTGTTGTGCTGCACTTGCCTGGGGTGGGGCTGCATATGTATAGGCATATGCTTTGGCGTTTTCAGTGCCCTCACCTTTACTGGACCAAAATTGTTATTACGAGAACAAGTTTTTGTACATTGTTTAAATAAAGGCGGCTATGAGTTTATTGCCCATAGCCATTCTAGTCCAGTTAATGTTTGTTATTTGCCCAGTAAACATAGCTCAGACAAGGCAGCTCACTTGGAAAGTCTTGTGTCCGATGGGTAAGGGAGATGGGACATAAAAAAAAAAAAAAAAAAACTTTCTCGAGCATAGCAACGAAGTTTGAAGCAGGCGTCATCTTTATTTGGTTAGTGTTTTGTGTTATATCTCTCCATTGCCGTCATGCTCATCTTGTGGAGTGCGGTTTTTGTGAATTCTAATCTCTGGCTGTTTCCACGTAGGTACGCACCATTCAAATGGATGGGAAAGAAAATACATTCCTCGAGTTTGAAAACTTTCAGCCACTACTCGATAAACTATCTTTTCCAGACCCTTTCCAGCCTCCTCCTCATTTCTATTTAACATTTCATGAAAAATTGAAAATAAATATGCGATTCTTTTGCCTGCCTGGAACTTTTTCCTTCGGCGTTCCTGTTGCCATATTAGGGACTTTACGATCTACAACGCAGTCGTCAACGAGAACGCCACGAGACAAAAATATCATTGGTTAAAAGAGGAGAGTAATCGTATTGCACGTGCGGCACGCATTTCAGCACATAGCATTGCGGCACTGTGCACAACAACTACGTGAAATCACCAAATTTGAGGTTTTGAAGACAACGCGAGCGCACAAATGTGATTCTATACTTCTCTATTTTTTCTCTGAAAACGCTCGTACCAATTTATTTTTAGGATACTTGGCCCACATTGTACGACATTGGCGAAAGAGATGGCCTAACCGCGAGAAACTTACGATAGTGCAAAGTTATAGTTTCAGGTGGCGTTTTCGTTGATCTCGCCGTCGTACATCGTAAAGCACCTATTGCTGGTTTTCACTCACGTGATCAACAGCCATGTTTTTCAACGAAAACAAAAGGAAGCGTTTGCATAATAATAGCGTTAAATTCCCGGAGGATTTGGTCGGGGCACCAACATGGCCGCCTTTTCTTTGTTTAGGGCACCAATATGGCGGTCGTGACGTCATGTGAAAACCGAGAATTAGAGAGCCTTAGCAAAGACAATGGCGACGGCAAAGAGAACCTCCCAAATTTGCATACTTAGTTGACAAAAACAATACCTTTGCACTCCCTGTACGTGTTTTTTTTTCACTTTTGTCTATTTCTTTGGCGTCGTCAGCAAAATAACAACTTCTAATAGCCAAATTCGAGGTTTTATTAAGAACGTCAGCACTTGAGGATAAATTTTCATTTTCTCCCTAAATTAAGCGCCGTTCCGACCAGTGATATTTTTGAGGAATTACCACACCCTTGTCATATTAAAAAGGTTGAAATTGTCACAAAGTGATTACAATAACGTGAATCTATAGTTTGCTGTGACGTTCTCGTTGCCGTCGCCGTCGCTGTTGCATAAGCTCCCTAATATCTTAACTAATGCTAGAAGTAATTCGTGACATATTACAGTCGTGTTGCCTGCGCAGTAAAAGTTGCTAACAAACAATTAGCGCGAACGTCCTTAAGTAAGTAAAACAATTCTATTTGGATTGAAAACATGCATAATTGCATGACAATGAAGCTGTAGCCCTTTTAGCTTCGGGAATTTGAAAACAAAAACGTTTTGCAGTTCAGATAGTTCATTTCTACTTACATATCTGATAAGGAAAGCAAGGAAGGCAATGAAAGTCACCGAAAAAATTTAAAACGTGAATTATCAACATCAATGTGGCATCACATCGGGCACATATGAAAAAGAAATACTGAAGAAATTTAATTACACAATCCTATTTATGAAATACTGCATATACACCAGTAAGATGCAAAACCAACCTATTCACCTTTCTGTCTTTGTCAATAAAGTTTTATTTAAGTACAGAATAGAAAGCTTTAGATATTAGCTACAAAAAATGCTCCTCCCAGTTTAAGCGCAAAACCGTACATGAAATTACTTAATCATGCATAAGAGAAATGTTAACGTCAGTGCTTCTGAAACCAATTTAAAGTAGATTGAGCGATATAGGTAACTGTTTTTGTAATCCATTGTAATGCAGGAAGCCAATAAAGCACATTAAACTCAAAAACAAAAAAACAAAAAATATATATATCAATGTGACTAATGCTGTTTTTCTTGAAAGTCCTTTAATTCCACTAAACAGGATTCGTCCCACTGTACTTTAAATATGTCTTCATTTACAAATCGAATTCATTTAAACGTTGAAGAACATGTCAGAAAAACAAAACAAAACAAAGCCGATATGCACTTTGCTTGTTAAAAGCACATGGTTAAAATTAATGCCATAGGCATGCCATCCATCACAAAGACTTCTTTTAATTGGCACAAGATTAGACAGCATTTATAACAATTTCCCGAGAAATATGCACAATAGATAAGATGTAACTTTTGATGGTTAAATGATATAATGCGCCCGGAAAGGGTGATAAGAAAGCCCCTTAGCAACGGGCGAAAGGACGACTGAAAAATCATGGGATTCGAACTTACAACCTTCGTAACACCAGGCGGCGGATGCTCTACCCATTACGCTACAACAACACCGAAATAGTTAGGTCGCCACCTTTGTTCTTTAGACAGAGTCCCACAGCTCCGCGGGCTCTGCGTTGTCTTTGAAGTTCCTAAAATAGATACGCTATCCAAACAATTAGGTTATCAATTAATAACATGTGCCACAAACTTAATCTCTTGTAGATTCCCGAAGCTTATGTTTTTCCATTTTCTTTCAAAATTTCTAGAAAGGAAAGCATGGAAAGCAATGAAGCGCAGTAAAACATATTTGCATTGCGCATTCGGCTGCGCGTATTTCTTGCGTCATTGGCACGCGCATTGACTCGCGCACATTGATAAAATGGCGGATTTTCATTGACGCCAAGCTTAATCTGACAAAGAATGACTACTTTCCCCTGAAAGAGCACGGTGACTCCCCCCCGCCTCCTGTTTAACAGTGTTATGTACTCGTAATAGGCACACGGAAAACATATTTTAGGGAGAAAAAAATGTTGGATGGTACAAGTTGTGGTATTTATATATAACTGACGTGAAACTGCATTTGGAGCCAGACACCGAGTGTGAGGTTATGATGTAGCGATCTAATTTGGTTACATTTCTTTGCTCGATCGAGCAATTTGAAATCACTGTACTGAAAGTACCTTTGCCCAAACAGACAAGTAGGCTCGAGTTTTCACTAATATTCAGTCGCTTTTGCGAAATAAGAACAATCTTTTTTTCCGGTTGATGCGAACGCTTCGTAATTCGGTAAAAAAATAAAATAATAATAAACACTTAGAATAAAGGGCATGCAGCACGAAAACAAGCACGGTGATCCCATCTTTTTATTGCATTATTTTAATGCCCTATGCAATTGTGCCAAGTTTAACAAAAAGGGAATCACCTTAATTTGCAGAACAATTTCTTACTGCTGGCTGAGTACGTGCGCGGCTTCCAACGGGAACAAACAAGGGTTGATGACCAATGAAGTCGAACAAGGTGAAGTTATGAAGGTGTGTATATTAACTCATGAGGGGTCAGTAGTTTGGGCGCTTTCATTGAGATCCGAACGTTCCAGATTTAAGACTTGTTCTCACCGCTCCTTGAATTTGGTCCTGGTAATCCCTGGTTCAACTTCTCAGCTGCACTTGCATAAACAGCAAACTGGTTTGCTTCTGGCGAATTGGGATTCTTGCAGTTGATGTCTTGTTTCGTTGATTGTGTTTCATTGGCCCTAGAAAGCCCCTTGGGAGTGGTGATTTTTTTTGCTTTCATTTATTTATTTTTTTGTTCTATTTCATATTATACA
>NC_090881.1:4706917-4716917 GCF_036669935.1 Montipora foliosa
GCTGCAGGGAAAGGTTAAGACAACTTTGAAAGATTTGGGCTATGACCTCAAGGAGTATGGCCTACATACTCTCTTTTCTGGGGGTGCTACAGCTGTTGTCAGCAATAACGCTTCCAAAGCAGTTTCTGAGAGGTTGTCAAAACTTCGTGGGCGCTGGAAAACAAACGAAGCGAAAGACATGTGCGTTTTAGAGACAGTTTAAGTGTGACGAAATATATAGGTATTTAGCTCATAGTTCAATATGTTATCTGTTTTTCCTTTGCCAATGCTGTAAGATCACTTTTCTTTAAAGTGTTAGGGTTCGCACTCGATCCACCCATATCTGATTCCGCCTGGTTTTGCAGTTATTTAAGCGGTAAATAATTTACTTTCGTTTGAGCGAAGCGAAGTAGGACGTAACCCAGTTTTCTTATGGCTTTAATTTCAATTCCAAAAACCATTCATTTAACTCCCTAAAGAAGTCAGGGCTTGCCTAACGAAATATTGGTAAATCAAAAAAGAATATATATCTTCCGATCCGTACAACTTGCAATATAACAACACCATAACAATTAAGAGGTATCTTCAATCACGTTCAAGCTTTTATTGAGTTTTTATCATCACATTTCCTTCTGTCTGTCAGCAGATGGCCACGCACCCGCTCTTTTATCCCACTTCGGTTGTCGTAACCGCTGACCCCTCTCCAGATCTTCAAGTAGAGAGCTTGTTGGGCGTCAGACTCTCCGAAGTTCCTCTTTTTATCGTCCGCGATGAGTTGTACGAAAAGTAGGTGCAAGCCACTCAGTATTCTGAGGATTTTAAGAAAGATCTGCTTTTCATTCATTCTCTCACACACTCAGTCCTTTCTGGAAAATACAGTGAATCATGAACTGAGAGTACATGCTTGGATTTGTTCGATTCCCACGAGAGATCGGAGAAAGACGGCTCGCCACTTTCGAGGTATTTCCGTTATTGATTAATTTTTGTGTAGAGGATTTGATTGCATGATTGAGCTCAAAAACACGTTGATACACCTGTGTTACCGACCGAAATGTTTGATCGAAGAAATAGAAGACAACATGGCATTTGAATTGTAGGGCCACCCACATGCTTCTGTAAACATGGGCTTGAAAGAAATTTTTGTCGTATAATATTGTATTAAGTATGCAGGTCTATCGCTTTTAAAGGTATAGTTTTAAGCGTAGCATTGAAACTTTTACTCAGAGTCATTTTGCACGCACGACTTTGTTTAACAGATATATATATATCATATGATAATTGATTGTTACTTTCATCACCTACTGAATTGAAGTGGCGATATTTCCTATAAAATCCTAGAATTAGGTAAATGTAAACAGAACTTTATTTTTTAGCGCTCTTATTATGCTAGAAAATATCAATCGTGTGCTGGAAATTGTCCAGTTTGTTGTATTAAACGATAAACGTAGGCAATTCATTGTCCCAAGACCTGTTGATTGCGTTATGATGAAATTGTGTTCTTTTATTAGAAATACCTAAATACTGCTTTCACGTTTAGAGCTCATTGTCCCGAAACCTGTTGTAATGTAATTTCGGATGTTTCTCAAAACGCTCGACGTGGTAACTTTCATCTTCCGAAAACCTAAAGCAGAATTATCCATCTTTGCAAAATGTTTACATTTTCTAGTTGTTAAGAAAAATAGGTGTCCATGTGCAAAAGATGGTTTCATCACGACGTACTGATTTGCTGAAGCCAAACACGCAAGAACTGAAATTTCCTAGAAAATTTCATGGTCATTTTTGTTGCGATCTCGGTATTTGATGTTTTCAATTGCCAGATTTTCCAAAAACTAAGTCACTTAGGAAGCTTAATTGATATCATCGAAAATAGTTCACCAAAGGGTTTCTCCCGACAAATATGAAGAAATCCGATATTTCACTTTAATTTGTCCGCGAATTCTCGATATTTACAGTTAGCTGCTCTTAAATGCCTTCGCAAGAGTGGCGTATTGAAGAGGATTATCACAAGGAATGGTTAGTGATCATAACACGAATTCCATTGCCACAGAGAGGGAACTCGTGGCAAAACTAAATAAGTCAAAAATTCGCGAAAGGACTGGCAATCAAGGAGTGAACTGGGTTTTTAACCCTCCTTTAGCACCCCATTTTATTGAAGCGCACGAGATAATGATCAAAGCGGCTAGGAAAGCGGACGAGCAGCTAATGATTACTTTTATTGGGGCAGAATCTCTTATCAACTCCAGACCGATAACGTACCAGAGGGCCAATCCAAATGATGATACCCCCTAACACCTAACCATTTCCTACACTGCCAACTAGGTAGCAAATTTCCGCCCGATTCCGTAGACGAGTGGACGAGACGGCAGTGGTGTAGTAAGGACTGTTTAACACATCAATACATGGTGGCTAGACATAGTGGCGAATCTTGGCAAATTCTTGTCAACTCGCCAAATGTATGTAAATTAGTTCAGTACGCGGTAGCCAGCCTGTCGACAAATCTTGCGAATTAGTATGGGAGCATCTGTAATCCCGTGGGAATTGTCTGATGAAAGAAAGCCGCCTATCTAAATGTGTGAAGGGGGGCCAAAGGAACATGTGAAATGTTGTCGGCAATTTTGTAACTTCCACCGACGGCTTTTACGGGAGGTTAAAAGTGTGACCCTCAGAGGTCAACATGGAAACGAAGCTTGACCTTCAACTGCCTTGTTACCATCGTCAATGGTGGCGAATTTTCCACAAAAATTGTCATCCTTTTAATTGGGGTCTATCTGACACGCAACAGTAATAGAACGGATACCGTGACCACGCTAACGTGAAAACGAGGCTGGAACACGTAATGCCTTGTAGCAATTAGTTATGAGGACAGATTGTCCCAATCAGCCAAAAACAATTTTATCACAACTCCCTGACAAATATAAAAAGGTATCCTATTCATCTCCCTCGTCTTCTTCCTCCTCCTCCTCCTCCTCTTCATCATCATCATCGTCGTCATGATCATCATCAACATTATCAACATCAGATGACTCATGGTCATCATCATCATCGGCATCATTATCACAGCTTCCATTATGTTCAGCACCATTGCAGCTGCAAACATCGGTACATTTAGGTCCCACTTCGCGACTTTGACATCTATTAGGGGAACAGAGCAGCTTGGGGTAATCCCTGTACAGCAACCCATAGAGATATGGTGTACAAACATACAGCTGTACCTTGAGAGAGACCATTAGCAGGCTGATACAAAATGGTTGCTGTATGCTGTTGATGGTACAAACTCGGGGGCCACTACTATCAACATCATGTAACCTGACAACGACATGCACGAGTAGTCCCTTAGGCAATTCCCAGAAATAATAATAGCTTTATTAAATAATCCATCATTAAATTTAAAAAAAAAACATGAATTTACGATAATAAAATTAAAACATGAAAAATATAAGAGGTAATGTACTGTTTCAAGTGAAGCTATGATCGTCGCAGTTATGAACGCAATTTTTGCAATTGCGTAAAGAAGCCCGAAAGTTCAGCACTTCAACGGGGTTTGAGCCCGTGACCTCGCGATACCGGTGCGACGCCACTGACCTTAGGAACTGGTCATTTGTGGATTCCAATGTTCCCGTGAGGAAAGAATCAACGATGATATATCATTTCATCGTTGATTCATTCCTCACGGAAACATTGGAACCCACAAATGACCAGCTCCCAAAATTAGAAATGAGTACAAATTTCGAATTAAAGAAGAACAACAAGGGCGGACCCCCTCCCCCCCCCCCCCTCTTCTTTTTGTCAAGGCTTTGTTTTTCTTTTGTAAACGTGTGTTGGATGGTACTTCGAGCTTTGTTATTGTCTTTACTAAACATTGTTAATAAGAAAATTTATCGAACGTCGTTCGAGTCAACGGCCCTTACAAACTGGCTTCGAACCGGTTACAGGCGTCGCATTTAATTTCGCAAAAAGACGAGGTAGGCTGGATACGAATGTCTGTTCTACAGTGTGTCTTACGAACAGTTGTACCAGTGTAGGTAGGCTTTTGCAAAGGAGCATTAATTGCCAAAAGAACGATCCCATTGACACTCGTAAACAAGTGAGTAGTAACTGTAGTTACATTTTATCGCCTTGCTGATTGTAAGAAAATTTCTACGCAAGTTATAATATAAGCAATTTTATATCTATTTTGCTTTTAGCCGCACTGTGCTACAGAATCCAGGTTATTCGGTTCTGCAAACTGCCTACTTGAGTTTTAGTCAAAAAGCAAAATAAACGAAGACAATATTAAATGCAAATCTTCAACCGACAGGCTTTTTAACTGTTGTTTTTGTTTTTGGAAATTCGCATTGCTTATTGCAGCGATCTGATTGGGTGAATTTCAGCTTTGACGGGATTTTCATATATGACAATTGTTCCATGGCACGCACTGCCTGTTGGTTGAAAGTGGACCTTTAAGCAATGCAACGGCTGCAACTGCACATGTGTCTTAACTCAGTAAGTAGCAATTAAACGGAGAGATTTAGTCTTTGCTTTAAGTAGAAATTTACTTTAACTGCATGTCCATGGAAGTGATCTACTTAACGTTACGGAAATAAGGAAGCCCACGCAAGTCATTGTTTCTTTGGCAGCCCGAGAAGACAAGTAATCACATGAAGTTATGAATTTTCTTGATTGGTCTGTCCTTGGGACGCATTTCCTCTTTTGAAATTGTTGTTATGAATCTTCTTAGAACCTTTGTTCGAAGCCTACATTTTTAGTCGCAAATGACCAAAGCTCCCAGAATGCATGCAGTAAATATCCGTCTCAAACAAACTGGAATTGATAATTTTTTCAGGGAAACAATGTTGCCGCCTTTGGCGGGAGGTTGTGCTCTCGCCGCGATTGCTTCGGCCCCTGCTAACATCATAAAGTATTAATTACTTCTTTGACCGCAACCACACCTGTATTTTATTAAATATTTTAGCATTACATCCAGGCATTTGCTAAATTTAAGCGTCCATTATACACTAGATTGCATCTCAGAGAACTTCAGACTCAAAAATTTTCCCTGTGGAGAATGTGCCCAAACCTCCCCAGAAAAGTGCGCCGTTCCCAGTCCTCATGGGCCCCTGAACAATGCAATCAATCCCATTTTAGTTTAATCGCCGTTTCGTTCTCAGAATTTGCGAATCACCATTGTATTAGATTCTATTTAGACAATAGCAGTAAAATCAATTCCAATTGTCCTAAAAGGAGTCCGCAAACGACTCAGGGCTTTCAAATCAAGGAAAAAATGGATCCTGGCTAAGATCAAATAAAAGGTTCCACAGAAAGAACCAAAATGACAGACTAGAGTAACATTTCGTGTTTATCTTAGAAGGCTAAGGTTCAAATTGCACTTTAATTTTTAACCTGAAAGGGTTCATTACTGTAAAGACTTTATTTAACTCAGTCGTGTGAGTCACTTTGTAACTAAGTTGCACACAATTATTTGTGGAGTGGAGAGGCACAAAGCCGTGTCATATTTTGTAAGTGTATTTAGAGCAATATACTCACAGCCCACGTAGACCCGTGAGTCCTGAGAAAACGTTTCCTGGGAGTTGACTTATTTTATTTTTATCAAGATATCTAGAAATGAACACAAAATTAGAAATGAGTACGAAATCTGAATTAAACAAGAACAATAAAATCAATTCCATTAGAGTTTTAATAGTCTAATAATATATAATGCGCTTTATTTGACCATCTTGAGTGAAAAATACAATGGCGATACAATATTAAAAATGCGAGAAAAATGACAAATAATAATCGTAATAATATGTTGAAAACTATATACATATACACACATAAATATATAAAAGTTATATTCCACAAAGTTTATGAGCTCTTGGTATGAAGGAACGTTGGTGCCTGTCAGTTCCCGACACTTCGATATATGTGCTTCTCCTAGATCTAAAATTATATTGATTTTTTGGTGCCAATTTAACAAAAACGTTATTTGGGTTAGATTCGTCCTTTAGAATTTTTTCAAGTTCTCGTTTTGTGGCAGTGCTCCTTCTCTCATGAAGCGCAGGGAGGGCAGCTCTACGCCAATAATACTAAGGCTACGGTCTTGAACTCGTTGGACTTCTTCAGACAGATAGTTAGGTAAACCTCCCCAAACAGGTGACGCGTACTCTAATAGAGGGCGGATCTTTGAAATATAAAGTGCTACACGGCCAACGTTTGTAAAAACCTAACCCTTCCTTGACTTTGTAATCTCAGTTTAGCTTTTATTGCAGTTTGATTCCGAGCAATCACTGATCGCGGCTTTACTTAATTCCAACTAGGTTATCGTGGTTTTCCAACGTTCAGCTCACTGATGAGGCTATTCGTGAGATATGTTTTGGAAGCTAAACGCATGCTTTCTGAACGGTCGGTCAGCGTGGCCCACCGAGAGTAAACCCTCTAAGATTGTCTATTCGGATGCTTCCGATTATGCTTGCAGTTCTTTTGTTGAAAACGAAGGTAAAATATTTTAGCAAAACTGGTCGCCTGACCAACGAGAGAAGAGCTCTACTTGGAAAGAATTAAAAGCTGTTCAGTTAGCCATCGGACGTTTTGCTCATAATCTCAAAGGCTAGCAGGTGGCCTGGTTGACTGATATCAAAACGTTGTAACCATGGTAAACGGTGGAAGTCGTGTTTAAGAATTACACTTGTTATAGAGATATTCACTTTGTGTGCAACGAATTGCATTTCACAGTAAATGAAAGGGATTCCTAGAGACCTGAACGCAGAGGCGGATTGTCTGAATACAATCGTAGTATTCGATGATAAAACATTAAATTATGTTATTTTTTAGAATGTTGGACGTTAAGTGGTTTCCACATTCCGTGGACAGGTTCGCCTGCAGTTATAACACCAAACTTGCTCGCTGTGACTCCGGGTTTCATCAGCCTGGAACAGAAGCGGTTGACGAATTTACTCCAGATTGGAAACACGAGAACAATTGGCTATTGCCCCGGGTTTCCCTGATTGTACGAGTTATTAATCATTTGAAACTATGTAAGGCTGAAGGATCAATTGTTTTTCCAGAGTGGAAGTCTTCCTAGTTTTAGACAGTCTCGTCTCGAGACGGCAGACATTTGAGTCCCTTTGTGCACAATTGGTTGTGATTACCTAATCAGACATGATATTTCTCTGTGTAGTGAAACTGAAATTTGTTTCATTTCTCGCCTGACGTTAGGTCCTAAATTGCTTATTTCAAAAAGGAAAAAAAAGGGAGGTCAACGCCTTTGTTTCGGAGAGATAAGAAAAGGGAGGCATGTCTAATTTCAATAGATGGGTCATCATAACGAGATGTAGCCTCATCTGCTCATCCGTCGTGAATCATAAAAATAATGTATTAGAGTGAAGGTTTCCGTTTATAGAAATATAGGAGTGAGGTTTTTAGATAATTGCATACCACTAGGGATGTCGTAAACAGTAGAGTTAATCCTCAACGAGCGTTTTCGAAAGCGCTACCCGTTGTAACCACCTCCGGAATTCAGGAATTTTAAAAAAGATAACCTCTTGCATTGTGATTTTTTTTTTTTTTCATTTCATCATATTTTGTGGATTGTGAGAAGAGTAAGTGATTCATGCTTTTAAAAGAAAGGGGGTCACCGATGATCTAAACAAGTAAAATCGATGAGATGTTGCGAGGCTCTTGGAAAATTTCGTTTCTCACGTTTTTATGTGACCTGTCGGAGAAGGACTGGAACCCAAGACAGGATCGATCGATGAAAGGTTTTTGTAAAAAAAAGAAAACTTTCTCGAGCACAGCAACGACGTTTTAAGCAGGCGACATCTTTACTGTATTTGGTTAGTGTTTTGTATCATATCTCTCAATTGCCGTCATGCTCATTTTTTGGAGTGCGGTTTGGTGAGATATAATTGCTGGCGTTTCCATGTAGGTCCGCACCATTTAAGTGGATGGGGAAGAAAATACAATTCTGCTCTATTTTCATGAAAGTAAAGGAAAAGAACTTCAAAAACATGTATTCATTGTCGATCAAGAAGTTCGTAGCGTAATAAAAACATAAAAAAAAGCACCATTAAATTCACGCAAGGTCGCTGACTTTACTAATCTTCGAGTTTTCAAAACTTTCAGCCACTACTCGATTAGCTACCTCTCCAGACCTTCCTCTCACATATATCTCTTTAACATATTTATGATACATTGGAAATAAATGTGCCTTTTTTTCCTTGGCCAGGTTCCTTATCCGAGATGTTAGTGACCTTTTAAAAGATCTAAGACGGGGACGGCCGCGAGAACGTCATTTCATATTGCTAGTTTCGTTTTTTAACGTTTTTCACGATTATTCAAGTTTGTTCTACTTCCACAAACTATCCGAACTATCCAGGAACTGAATTGGGAGGAACAGTGTTCAAACTAAGAAGGAAAATCGAAGATTTGCCCTTGTGTGCTCTCGTCTTTCTCAATTACAACTTTAGATTTAGTCATTTCACGTTGCAGATTGGCAGAGAAAGGAAAGAAATGTACAATACTTTAAATTGCACAGGCAGAGCCATTGTTTTGCTCATTAGTGTCTATTGTTTGTGGCGTTCTCGCTGAGGTTGCCGTCCTAGATCTTAAGGTCCCTAGAATACGGAGCTTAAGCAACGACAACAGCGACGGCAACGAGAACCTCACAAATTTGCATATTTAGTGGGCAAAAACAATAGCTTTGCACGCCCTGTACGTGCGTTTTTCACTTTTGTCCATTTCTTTTCCGTCGTCAGCAAAACAACAACTTGAAATTTGAGGTTTTATGAAGAACGTCAGCCCTTGAGGATAAATTTTTATTTTCTCCCCTAAATTAAGTGCCATTCCGACCTGTGTTATTTTTGAGGAATTACCACACCCTTGTCATATTAAAAAGGTTGAAATAGTCGCGAAGTGATTACAATAACGAGAATTTATAGTTTGCCATGACGTCCTCGTTGCTGTCGTTGGTGCTTAAGCTCCCTAATATCTTAATTAATGCTGCAAGTAATTCGTGACACATTAAAGTCGTGTCACCTCCGCAGTAAAGCGTGGTTTTCACTAGCGACGCAAGCACAAGCACAAGCACAAGCATAAGTAGCTTACGCTAGTGAAAACGAAGGTCGACATAAGCATTGCTCAAATGCTCAGACGAGAAGAATCTGAAACGAGTGCTTTAATTGGCCAGGCGTAGCAAATTTCCTTGTGCTTATGCTGCGTTACAATTTGAATTTAAACCTATCTTTTTTTATCTTCAGTTGTGATGAGTTTTACAATTTGAATTTAAAGTGCCCCTGTGATCAAAAAAACCACTTCCTTTTTTCCTTCAGATTTTGAAAGTGTGTTTGCTTTAACACCTGACGGGCAAAATTTTGAGCTTTGATTTTTATCCAAAGGCCGTTTACATTGGGTGTAAGTTTTGGATTTCACAGTCCGCCATTACTCACGTTGAAAACTGACCGATTGGACCTCAGACGGTTGGATCCAGGAAAAAGTGACGTCAGAGGCTCACTAGCTTAAAATGTCAGCGTGTGAACGCAGCTTATTATATATGCAAAGCGTGAGTTTGAAAGTCTGAAAGCCCAAAACCCCCGTGCTGCATATTAATTCTGCGGCGTACACACGTATTGCATTCTTAAACTAGTGGGCCTTTGACGTCATTTTCTCCTCGATCCAGCTCTCTCAAGAACATAATGTTAGTAATGGCGGACCATTAAATAGGAAAATTACAGTTAAAATAAAGAGGCGTCTTTTTGAAATCAAGGTTTAAAACGTGGGTCACTTAGTGTTTTGTTAACATAGTTTTGAAATCCAAAGAAAATATGAAATGATTTTTTGGTCACAGGGGCACTTTAAACCTATTTATAAGAAAAATACAATGGCTGAATTGATACATTATTCGCATACTTACAAAAACAAATTAAACGGATTAGCTAAGATACTTGGATACTATTGTTAGGACAAAGCAAATTACAACGAACTTTTTCTTTTTCATTTTTTTCATTTTTAACGACTTTGTCGCGACGATAGTATCTAAGTATCTTAG
>NC_090881.1:4726917-4734417 GCF_036669935.1 Montipora foliosa
AAGAATTTACAAATCCCAGAGACATTTTCTGAAAGCTCTCGTAAGCGACCCTTGTTTATAATTTTGGTCCCTTACGAGAGCCCATTCTCGTAAGCGACCAGCTCTAGTTGCGACCACTTTTTCGAATTTCCTGGGTGGTCGCTTACCAGAGCGACTGTAGTCAGAATACAAACATCAGACATCTGCAGAATTTTGAACATTGCCACGACTCATGTTCAGCAAATTAGGGCCTGTTTACATGGAGATAGGGTGACCCTTCTAGAAGGGGCACCCTCTTAGAAGGGTTACTCTTGCCTATTGTATTTTCCGGTTTGGTTTACATGAGAGGTAGGGTCACACTATCTGCTTAGTAGGGTAACCCTCCTAGGAGGGCTAACGTTTTGCCATGTAAACACTTGAGGTAGGGTCACCCTTCTAGAAGGGTCAACTTTTGAGGGATTGGATTACTGTTAGGTTGCCGCGAAAGTCTGTAATGGTTTAAAGCGCGTGTAAGCCCAGGGAATATTTTCGCCGTTCTGTGCTGGCCAAATCGTTTGAACAGAGTTCGGAACAGTCGGAGGATAGCAGTGTCGACATTTCGCGAAAAGACCTAGATGATGATGAACCAATTGTCGACGAGAGTACGAGGGTAAGCCGCTCGACTCGGAAAGATGTGGAGGACGACTTGCTACGAAAATTCTAAGAAAGAAGTGGTCATGGACATCGGAAGTGGTGGAGATACTCCTGAAGTACATTAGAGAATTCAAAACCTAGTGCGAGTCTAACGGCGTGGACTTCGAGGCTGATGTATCCACAATGTATGCAGAAATATGCCGATGCATGGCGTTCGATCTGCCCTAAGATTTTTGCCCTGAAATTGTTCAGGAGCCGGAAAAAGAACTTAAGGATATGAACAGCGAGGAATATGAATTTCACCTAAAAGAGCTGGTTGTCTCCCTCGGCGCCAGATTCAATAATCGCGAGAGCCCCAGGGACAAGACTTTGCATGTAAAGGGGGGCTATATTTTGCCCCTTATGGAAGGGTGACCCTCCTAAGAGGATCACCCTTTCTCCACAGGCCCTTAGATCACGTTTCCGCCAGTTTTCAACTCAAGTGAAAAGAGGCTATTTGTATTCAGAGAAACAACCCTCTTTGAATCAACAATTACACTATGTCAATCTAAAACTACCTTTAATTTCACGCTATACTTAATTCAGTTGTTACTATTTTTTCACATTAGCATTTTCTTTTTAATATTATAAATTCAGCTTCCATCGCCTTGTATTCTGTATTCAAACATTTCCTGTCAGGGTTTAATACCCAATTTACTGTAACAGTAACTTGACATAATTATACATAAAGAGAATGATTTTGTCTAAACAAACATGTGCTAGCTACTTTGACTTTGTTGGTTATAATGGGAATGTCTTAGGGCTTGGCTAAACGGGAGATATTTGGCATTTAAACAACATCGAATATTGTTTGGTGACCAATCATTTTACCATTCGGCCACCTTGTTTGGTGCTCTTTGATCGTGTTTGGTCGTGTTTGATAAAAATTGAGGGGTATCAAATTTCGATCCAACAACATAAAACATTTCTTTTGTTCTCATGCTTGATGGGCGAACTTTTGTTTGGCGCATGCATGCGTGCCACGCTTGCTCAGCCGCTTGTATCCACGTATTTTTAACGTATTTGTGAGGAGTTTGATCTGAGTTAGATGAAACATGTTTTAACCGTTTGGCCACTCACTTCAAGAGCATGTTTGGTCACCAAACATTGTTTGATGTTGTTTAAATCACAAACATTTCCTGTTTGTCAAGGCGCCTATGATGCTCCATCAACTGTCCTAATGCTGTGTAAAGGCTATTGCAAAATGAAATTGGAAAAGGATCTTAATTGTCAAGATGTGTGTACATTGTACTTACAAAACATGTCTTCAACTACTCCAACTCTTTTTTTTTTTTTTTTCTTTCATCTTTGACTTTCATAGTCTGACACTTCCTAAATGTACAAAAGGCAGGTGTACCATTAAAAAAAGTAACTAATTAGCACTGGAAAATATTTAATTAATAAACATTTTTGTAGGGCTTCCCAGTTGATTATAATTTTGTTGAGAGTAATTATAGACAAGACTAGTGTTTAAAGTTTGATCTATAATGGAATTAAAAAAACTTGCATGAATATTTCAACCAGTCAGATGCAAAGCTAAGACCAATAGTTCTATTGCAACTTAGTCACTCTACGTGTAGGTTTCCCATACTTAGCAGCAGCAGCTGCATTGGATTGGTTAGCATTCTGACTAGGATATATGACTCCAGTTTATGGTTAATTGACAGGATTGACCACAGGCTCCCCAAGCTGAAATACGTGGTGTATGCAACAGTTTGTGTATATAGAGAATTGTATGGGAAAATCACCGATCGTAAAAAAATTGTGTAAATAACTATCTCATTTGAAATAAAGTTTTCCTACCTCAAATGTGTGACGAACTTGTCTCTTTTGCCGAGTTTAGAGCCATTCTGACGCCGTTTAGTGAAGTTATCCGGAAGGCCGTTACTAAAATAATAGGAAGGCCGACCACTCCATCCATCGCTGGCCAGACCTCACTCCACACATCATTTTCTCCTCAACAGGAAAAGTCCCGAATCGCAATAAAAACAACAGTTCCATAAAGCCCAATAAATTTCACTCCAAATACGTGTGTTTCGGCGGCCGAAAGACTCGTGACCAACACGACCGTTGTTGACTGCCCGGTCACAAGTCAACAACGGTCGTGTTGCCAGCGCGCGGTCAAATTCAAATGGACCAATAAGAGTTGAGGCTAAAACCATCTTGCGAGTTTCCGTTGTCGCCAGCCCGGCCACAAGCCTCTGAGGGAAGCCCAAGAGGTGAATTTTAAGGCAAAGTTTTCGTTCGTCACTAGTCTTTCGGCCGCCGAAACACACGTATTTGGAGTGAAATTTATTGGGCTTTATGGAACTGTTGTTTTTATTGCGATTCGGGACTTTTCCTGTTGAGGAGAAAACGATTTGTGGAGTGAGGTCTGGCCAGCGATGGATGGAGTGGTCGGCCTTCCTATTATTTTAGTAACGGCCTTCCGGATAACTTCACTAAACGGCGTCAGAATGACTCTAAACTCGGCAAAAGAGACAAGTTCGTCACACATTTAAGGTAGGAAAACTTTACTTCAAATGAGATAGTTATTTACACAATTTTTTTTACGATCGGTGATTTTCCCATACAATTCTCTATATACAAAAACTTTCGCATACACCACGTATTTTCAGCTTGGGGAGCCTGTGGATTGACAGGTACAGTATTTCATTCAGGAAATATTCTGGTGTGTAATTACTTTGGTCTTGTTGGTTTGGCAACATTACAATAAATAGACAAGTTTCATATTCTCACAGATGGACTGGAATCAGCATCAAATAGAGGCTCATGCAGAGGAATGCAAATTATTTTCCTTTGCATCAGCCTCTATTTGATGCTTGATCCAGTCCAACCGTGATAATACTGGTCAATTGACGACCCCTCTATCAACTTCAAAACTTGTTAGTTAGTTTTAGGTAATGAAATGTTGTGATTTCCATTAAAATTTGGAATAAATAATCACTAGTAATTTTTTTTTTCAAAGACGACCAAAATTGCACGAGCCTGTAGGGCTAGTGCACTTTTTAGCCTTTGAAAAAATTTACTCGTGATTATTTATTCTAAATTGCACGAGAAAAATCATGTGATTACCTCTGAATAATATATATATGAAAAAAATCGAGATGGTTAAGTAGAAGGAACGCACGCATATCACGCAATCAGGGAAAAACTGTGCCATCCAGGGCACACGCTTAATTTGAAAACAAAACACTTCATTGGTTCTGACCAAAGCGTATTGTTTATCAGCCAATCATAATCCAGAATTTTGATGTGTAATTTACACTATTACACTTTTTTTGCACTATGTTACACTTGAACTGCACTGCTCTCAGACAATCAGAATCGAGTAATTTTTTCATGTATATTATTAAACATGGAATATCAATATTATTAATAAGTAACAACAATTCTGCATTACAGTGTATCCTATGTGCAACAAAGCATAGGGAAACTGCTAACAATACATTTATTGGCTAAGAGCAATATTGCTGAAATGGGTTTAAAATTCCCTAAAACTAATTCGAAATAGCAATGTCATATCCCCCAGCAAATCAAGATTTATCCAAGAGGGTTGAGATACTGACAGAAGTATTAATTTTACATGAAAGAAAAAAAAAATAGCGAAATAAGTGTTACCCAACGTTTCACTGTCACCCAGACTGTGATGACATCACTTTCAAGTGACAAAAAGAATCTTTAACCTAACTAATTTATATGGTGTGAGGTTATGGGAACGATTAACACATATTTTTAAAGTGTTGTATTTAACATGTATGCAATGTAAAGTATGTTCAAATTAAACAAAAAGTTTTGTGTGGACAGTGTCCAATTGTGTGTTGAAGCTTGGTAACTTAGACAAACTAGTTTTCCATTGCATTTCTTCAATACCAAAAAGTTACTTGTAAGGTCGCCAACAGTTTAATTATATGAATGAAATTATATACATGTATGAAATGAACCATGTATTGAATTGCGGATATGAAATCAAATGGAGCTATAATGATGCTTGCAGTTATGAACGCAATTTTTGCAATTGCGTAGAGACCTCAAAATGCAGGTGCGACGCTCTAACCAACTGAGCTTAATGAAGCGACTGATGTTGGTTGTTGGTCATTTGTGGGTTCAAGTGTTCCGTGATGAATGAACCAATGAATGTTCGTGTAATGATATATGAAACAAATTATGTGTTGAACTCGTCAAGTGGTGGGGTGATTTAATGCCACAAACAATACTAGTTTTAATCCAGAACCTAAAAAAATCGTGTTTGGCTTGTTCAAGCAAAGCCTTGCTAGGCATGGAACTGTGAGAAAGTTTAATTATAACTTTACCTTTTTTATACATGACGTATTACACCTATTCAAATAACCTAAAAGAGAGCTCAAATTATTTTGTCTCACGTTGTTAATAATATTTATTAATTTTAAATACAAGGTCGAGAAATTTACATGATTCAATTTACTTTATTCGCCCTCTTTGATAATGTTCACTCAGTTCCTGTGCATGTCAGTATTATAGCTGCCTATTACATCCTGTTTTGGCTTATAATTATAAGTTGTATTTGTTTTCTTTTTCTTTTTCTTTGTATATCTTCATTTCTTGGTATTCATGACATTAGTGTAATGTAAAATTCTGTTGTGTATTCAATACAAGTAAAGAAATATATGTTGAACTGCAGATATGATATCAAGTGAAGCTATGATCCTTAGTGGCTTCATAGCTCAGTCACTTGGTTTAATAAAGCATCGCACCAGCGGTTTTCATCAATATGTTAATGGAGCGCTGGTTAGTGTAACTGATGTACTCTGCATTGCACAGATCAAATTGATAATCATACACCACACATTGCTGGTTAACCTTTTGACACCCAAACCGGCCTAAACCAGCCATACTTAGTATTTTACTCTGTCTAACACCAGATGATTTTACTCATCAATGGGAAACCTCTGGGAGTCAATGCCCGTTCATTTAAAGGTGGTTTCAGTTCACACAGTTTAACATCTTGCCTAATTTTACGGCTTCTGAACACTGGTGTAAGAATGTGATTGATTTTTTACTCAGATAAGATACCGTTCTTCAGCAACTGCATCAGTACTGGTAAGTATTGCACTTATACACATATTCATTGTTACATGTACAAATGTACCTGCTGGTCTATTTACTGCTGCACTCATTTCTACAATCATCTTGAATCTGATTGTTTTTTGGCTATCAAAACATTGTAATTTAATTAACAATAATTATATGGATCTAAAACCAATAAATGTTACCAATAGTCCAAAACCTTGACATGTAATATGAATTTCGCATACTTAAACTGTGGAGAACCAAATGAGTGAAAGATCATAACACTTTTGTTTGATGCTTTTAGCAGCAAAAGACAGACCTGAACTGAGAAAATTCGGCCTAAATGGGATGTGATAACTGACCGCTGTGATACTGCTGCAACCGCAACGCTCAGGTCAGGGTTCAAATCCTGTTCAGCCCTGAAATATTCAGGTCTATCTTTCACTGCTGCTTAAACAGCAAGCAAAACTGTGTAATGAACTTAGTCTCTCTTCAGTCTAAAACCATATTGCACACTGAAATGGAGCAACATGATCTTTAATGTTGTTACATGTATCTTCTTTTGGATCTTTGGTTCTGGAGTGTTAATTTTCATCCAAGGCAAGAATGATTATAACACCAGGACACTACATCAATAAACATGCTGAATGTTTGAGAATAAAATGCTCACCAAAGTTGGAATAAGAACATTATCTATCCAAAACCTACAATTCTGCCGTAGCTTGTATCCTGACTGTACTGATAATTATTGGTTATTGTTAATGGTTTAAGTTGTTGTCCTTTGTTATTTATTTTATTTGTTAAAATAATTAGTTGATTGGTTTAACCACGGAATGCATGTAGCTCCGTGCACCGCGATTAGCCTTTGCTATTTGTGGGCGGAGACAGACTGTACCTTTTTGTATCTGTTTTTTGTTTTTTGATATAAATACTACAACTACATGTACATTAACCCATTGACTCCTGGGGGTTCTTCATTGATGAGTAAAATTGTCTGGCGTTACACAGAGTAAAATACTAAGTTAATGGCCGGTTTAGGACGGTTTAGGGGTGAATGAGTTAACCCAACACTAGAGAATTACCTAAAGGTGCATGTACTTATTACAATATCATGAGTTCAACAATCAGGTCGCTTCAGGGCAAAGATAACTTGTTAAAGGTCATGAATGTAAAATAAAATTATACAAAAAGCAATGGCACATGTATTAAAATACCCACCATGACTTTCCTTTGAATACAGTGGGGATTTCTGTCCCCTTCCTCTTGATGTTGAGGTTTCTTTCCTAAACAGGATTAAAGACACGTGTTAGTATGTTGTTACTACTTCTCGTATACAAAAACATAGAATAAACAACAGTAGTTGTACGGTCATTATGGCACTGAAAGAGTCACACAAATTTATTTCACCTTTTTCTGATAAGCAGGTGGCTTTCTTAATGACCTAACGATGCTGCTGATGTGCTTTATGGCTTTTGCAATATCTACATGTAATGTATAGTGCAACATAAACAACACTCTCTACCAACTTAAAATTAAACAATAATTATTTCAACTCCTTTTAATCTAATTTCACTCATCCTCTTAATTACCCTCGTAGTAGTAGTAGTAGCAGCAGCAGCAGCAGCAGCAGCAGTAGTAGTAGAGGTACTAGCAGTAGCATTAGCACTTACTCGGCAGTAGTACTAGAAGTACAGTGCTAGGAGTAGTAGATGCAGCAGCAGTATTCCAGTTACCACTGGTAATAATCAAGGAATGTGCATTCAAGCTGCCTTTTTCTGAATCAAATAAATTATTCTATAA
>NC_090881.1:4749417-4761917 GCF_036669935.1 Montipora foliosa
AGAAGTTACAGTTGAGAAAGCAAGAAGTGCCCTACATCGGTCATGTACTGACCCCTGATGGCCTCAAGCCGGATCCAAGTAAGGTCAAGGCAATTGTAGAAATGCCTACACCTTCAGACAAGAAGGCCGTGCAAAGGGTGCTTGGAATGATTACGTATCTTGCGAAATTTCTGCCTAACCTGTCTGATGTGACGGAGCCGTTGAGACGTTTATTAGACAAAGATGTGCAATGGCACTGGAACGATACACACGAGAAATCATGGAAGCAAGTGAAACAATTGATCACAAGAGAACCAGTGTTGAAGTATTTCGACCCCAGTAAAGAAGTAACACTGCAATGCGATGCATCGGAATCTGGACTTGGTGCTGTCATACTGCAAGAGGGTCAGCCTATAGCATTCTCGTCAAGAGCGCTTACCAGTACTGAAAGAAATTATGCTCAAATAGAGAAAGAGCTGCTCAGCATAGTTCACGGGTGCACACGCTTTGACCAGTACGTTTATGGTAGGCCAATTACAGTACAGACCGATCACAAGCCACTAGAGAGCATTTTCAAGAAATCTCTGCTTTCGGCCCCCAAAAGGCTCCAAAGAATGTTATTACAGCCCCAGAGGTATAGCTTGAATATAGGGTACAAGCCTGGAAAGGAACTATTCATTGCTGATACACTCAGTCGAGCATTCCTTCCCAATAAGCCGAGTACAGAATAGTTGAAGTCGGAGGTTTTATCAGTCAAACAGGAAGAGCATCTAATCAAATCCATTGAAGAGATCAACATGGTCGAGTTTCTGCCAATCACAAGTCAACGCCTTGTTGATCTCAGAAAAAAAACTGATCTTGACGAAGGTCTTCAGCAGTTGAAACATATTATCAAGATTGGTTGGCCAGAAACAAAAGAAGAAGTCCCATCAGAAATCAGGAGATATTTTGACTTCAAAGAAGAGCTCAGCATCCAAGATGGTATCCTCTTCAAAAGAAATCGAGTAATAGTACCTGTAGCGCTAAGGCCCCACATGATCACGCAAGTACACTCAAGCCACCTTGGTATTGAAAGTTGTTTAAATAAAGCAAGAGATGTCCTGTTTTGGCCTGGCATGACCGCAGAGATCAGGGACTGTGTTTCTAAGTGCGAAACATGTAACACTTATCAGACAAACCAGCAGAAAGAACCACTCATACCTCATGATCCACCTAAACGTCCTTGGTCTCATGTTGCAACAGACCTTTTCAGTTTTGACAACAAGGAGTGGTTCATCATCGTTGACCACTGGTCAGATTACTTTGAACTGAACCAATTATCCAGTACCAACTCAAGCTCTGTTATCAAGTCTCTCAAGAATCAGTTCGCACGCCATGGCATACCTGATACTCTGTATTCTGACAACGGACCACAGTTTGCTTCCAGAGAATTCAAAGAATTTACATCCGCCTGGCATTTTGACCACCAAACGTCTTCACCACACTATCCACAATCAAATGGCAAGATTGAAAATGCTGTTAAGACAGCCAAGAAGTTACTAACCAAAGCAAAGGCAAGTGGACAAGATCCATACTTGGCCATTTTGGACTGGCGAAACACACCTTCACCCAGTATTGGATCATCACCAGTACAAAGATTATTTGGACGACGTACAAAGACACTGTTACCTACAGCAGGAACTTTGTTACAGCCAAAGATCGTGGAGGGAACTGAAGGCAAGCTCAAAGAAAGAAAGACGAAACAAGCATTGTTTTACAACAAAGGAACAAAAGAGCTTCCTGTGCTTCAACCCGGAGACACAGTGCGCATGAAACCGCTGCCATCAGACAAAGAAAAGCTGTGGAGAAAGGGATCTGTTGTCAAACAAGTGGCACCTCGCTCCTACGAGGTAGATCTTCAAGGAACTATGTTCAGGAGAAATAGAAGACACTTGGTAAAGACCAAGGAACCATCGCCACAGTTGGATTTGGAATCCCAAGAAAACCTGCCAGCTAGTAGTACCCCTTTACCTGTGGAAGGACCACCTGTGGTGCAAACAAGATCTGGTAGAATCATTCATAGACCAGGACGACTACGAGATTTTGTTTGAGGAACGTTGTTTAGGACTTTGAACTGTCATCGTCTGATTGAGTGCTTTATGGTGAATAACTTTTTTATGAGAAGGGAGATGTGATATTATGAAGTAGTGATCAATACCGCTGACATAATATCGCAAACTCGTCAGAAACGTTTCGGTGACGTTCTTGTAAGTTTACTTGAGTTTTCGCTAAGACTGTTTAGTTGAGTTTGCTCGTTTTGAAGTTAAGGACTAACACAATTCGCTCGCTGAGGATGTGTTTGTTTACTTTCAAAACTCATTCGATTTAAGAAAAATTCATTGCCAAACTGGTGAATTGGAAATTAAATTTCGATTGAAAAGCCGATATCGCACGCATTGCTTCGTGATTCATGCGATATCGGTTTTTTGCGTGAAATTTACCATGGAATTCACTAGTCAGGCAATGAATCTCTCTGCAGACTGACTTGGAAGGCGAAGAAAGTAATTTAATTAAGCAGTAACCGGAAATACTAAAACGCAGACAATTCGAAAATCTTTTATTTTCACTATCCCTACAGGCAGTAAGAATAAATAACCAGGGAGTTCGCTGGTACATCTCTGGCTAGCTGTGACAATTACGTATGGAATCACTTGAGTTCTGCTAAAGTTTATGGAAAAGACAATATTGAGAACAAGATGAGAGTAATTCTTTCCTGTGCTGGTAAGTATGAACTTATTCTCTGATTTCAAATTCGGCAGATTTGTTCCTCTCTATAATTCACGGACTTAGCCGATGTTTTATGAATTTTGAAAAAGAAATTTTCACCGTATAATCTCACATGGCATTAACCATCTGCCCACGTCATCGAGACAACTATGCGTTGGTTGTGCAATGCAGAATGCAAGGGTCATCTTCGGATTCTGCAAAAGGTGACCACCTTATTTACAGCCAGACCGATGTTTTTGTTCCACTTGGATCCCGTAAGCGCATTGAGTAAAATAAACAACAGCAACATAAGAGAGTGAGTTTCGCTGCGACCAGCTGTCATGTCAAAAAGGAAAGGGAAAAGGGGAAAGGGGAGGTGCACCAAGTAGGAGGTCGGAGAAGTGCAAATTTGCTCGCACCCCTACCCGCGCCCGCGCCGAAGCCCGGGAGGGGTTCAGCGGACGTACAGGAGTTAAATACTGCAGAAATTCAACTTATCCTATTTGCATTGCATCTATTTAATCTAGGTTAAAACTGATGCACATGAGTAGAATCCTTGAAAACAATTCAGATTTCTCAGTTACGTATAGCCCCACATATAACTTTAAGCCATATGCACGCGATGTCGGGCGCATCTGAAAAGATTGCAAATACGGATTTAGAACTCACAGTCAGAGAAACTACTCTAACAACTGAGGCAGGACCTGAGATAAAAGTGTTTGCTGCCTCAGATCAGGTAAGAAATAAAAAGGAACATTTGATTGACACCATATTTATCAAAATCCGTTATAACTGCACATAGCATCTACCACCAACACAACAGGGCAAATTTGCCTTAAACGTATGAATAGAGTTAGTAAAGAAGCGTGAAACATTCTGTTCCTATGTGGAAAGGATGGAAATTTTCATCAAAGCCAATAACATCGTGGAAACAACAGAAGAGGGCACCACTCAAGCTAATCGGGAGCGGAGGTATATTCGACTCTAAGTAATCTATTGGCACCCATGAAGCCCAAAGATACTTTGTTCATTGAGATTGTATGTGCTTTGGAGAAATAATACAATCCAAAACCCTTAAAAAATTGCACGGAGAAATCAAAAGTCTGGAGAATCCATAGGGGATTATGTGCTGGCCATTCATTGTAATTATGGTGAGTTCCTGGATAGAGGTCTAGGTGACCGATTTGTCTGCGGACTCAGAAACCCGAGGATACAGAATAAATTGCTGAACACAAAAGATTTAACATTTGAGAAGGCTTGTAGGATTGCCAATGCTATGGAGATGGCTGAGAAAAACATCCAGGAGTTCCGGATCCGACCTACGACAAGAGAGGGCTCGGAAGTAAACCAGTTGAGACATTAAGAAGATTGGTCATTTAGCATCTGTTTGTCGAAACAAAAATGAATCCAAGGAAGGGGCAGTGCACAATTTGCACAGACGTGAATCAGGTAGCGAGGATGAATTAGGAATCTATTCCCTGTACTCACTTGACACAAACAGGTCCAATTCCCGAGGTTACTAGGTAGACATGGTAATAAATGGGAAACCGTGTAAAATGGTGTTAGATACTGCTGCAGACTATTTCATAATGACACGCAGTTTGTGTCAAGAGAAGTTTGAAGACATACCCTTAGCAGCATCAAAGGTAGTGCTTTGGACATACACTTGCGAAAGGCATTATGTGTCATGTGAAATGCAGTGTGATGTTGTTTATAAGAACATACACTATTCTCTACCAGTAGTAGTAGTAGTAGCTAATTACAGAGGAAAGCGTACTCTACCTACTCGGCAAAAATTGGCTGAGTCAAATCAAATTGGCATGGGGTGAGATTTTTATTGTTCCCAGTAAAAACATAGCCAGTTCCGTGAGTCAACTACAAACTCTTCTGTCACAATATGATTTGTTCAGCGACAGTTATGTAGGCATGACAGGGCTTTCAAGAGGCAAATATAGTTATGAAAGGGGTTTTTAAGGCCAATTTTTGGAAAAGCCCGTCGAGTTCGTTACGCATTGAAGGAACAAGTAGAAAAATAGTTACACAAACTTTAGCAAGCCCAATCGTGGTAGAGCCAAAGTCCGACAACACAGTGAGAATCTGCGGTGATTACATGGCGACTATCAATCAGACTGTGGAGGACGAACCATATGTTTTACCCAGCACTCAAGATCTGTCTGCTTCCCTCGTTGGTTCAAAGGTATTTAGCAAACTTGACCTATCCCACGCATACGCACAGCTGAATGTTGACGAAGAAAGTCAAGAATACTTGACTATAAACACTCAGAAAGGTCTCTATTCCTGCAAGAAACTACCCTATGAGCTAAAATCATCCCCTAAAATATTTCAGGCCAAAATGGACCAAATTCTCCAAGTGTGTGTGTAAGCAGGATGATATATTGGGGGGAGACAATGAGTGGCAAGAGAATCTTAAAGCACTCACAAAGGTTTTGGACAAGCTGCAGCAGTACAATTTGCATCTAAGACTGTCAAAATGCGATTTCTTCAAACCTGAAGTGGTTTACCTGAGCCTAAAAATAAGCGCAGTAGGTCTCCAAAAAGTGGAAGAGAAAATCATCAATGCAGTAAATGAAGCACCAGCCCGTCGGAAGGTAAGTGAATTATAGTCTTTCCTAGCCGTGGTCCAATATTATCATTCTTTCCTGGCAGGTCTAGCCACAACATTAGCACCGTTGCATAAGCTTTTGCAAAAGAATGTTCCGTGGGATTGAACAAAGGAGTACCAAAGAGCTTTCGAGGACTGTAAGGAAAGTCTCACTAGTGATTCACTATTAGTTCACTATGACTTGAATGGCGAGTTACGGCTGGCCTGTGATGCATAACATTATGGCCTATGAGCTGTACTAAGTGACGTTATGGATGACGGGCGGGAGAGGCCAGTAGCCTATACCTCGCGTACCATAACCCCCAGAGAAAGAAACTATGCTCAAATAGAACGGGAAGCTATATCTATTGTGTATGGAGTAAAAAAAAAATCTTCAATTTTTGTGCGGACGAAAATTCACGTTAATAACTGATCACCAGCATTTGTTAGCTACAGAACTGCGTCCTATCGGGCTCAAGGGTATTCATTCCATATGTGTTCAGAGACAAATCTTAAAGGAATTGCATTGGGAGCATCCTGGTATTTGTGCAATGAAAGCTATTGCCCGCACATGTGTATGGTGGCACAAAATGGATGACGAAACTGAGAGAGCAGTGAAATTATGCGCGGTTTGCCAGAACGTAAGAAGTTCTCCACCAATTGTTCCTGTAATACCGTGAAAGTGGCTGACACGCCCTTTCCAACGTATTCACCTCGATTTTTGTCAGAAGTGATCTGATCATTTCCTAGTAGTGGATGATAGCCATTCAAAATGGCTGGAGGTAAAATATGTCGTCAACTACCACAGAGCGTACGGTGGATGAAACACGTGTTATATTTGCCTAGCATGGCTTGCCAGAAGAAGTGGTTTCTGCTAATGGACCACAGTTCATTTTTATCAAATTTTCCGTGTTTATGAGCAAAAACGGGATCAAACATACTCTAGTTTCACCATATCATCCTCAATCGAATTGTGCAGCTGAGAGATCGGTAAGGGTGGTTAAGGAAGCTCTAGTGAAGCAGGTTTTAGAGGGCAACAGGGCTTGGTCTCTAAAGCACATGTTAGCTGATTTCCTTTTAAGATCTCGTACAACCCCACACAGTACTACAGGCATCAGTCCAGCCGAGCTGTTAATGAAACATCGTCTGCGTACCCGATTAAGCTTTGTAAAACGGACGTTAGCCCAAGCGATAGAGACCAAACAGGAAAGCAAGGAAGAATATAAGGATTTTAAAAATCATTGGGAGAGGCAATTTTCTGAAAACGACACAGTTCGAGTAAGAAACGCGCAAGCTAATGACAATAGTAAGAAGTGGATCCTGGGAAGGGTTTTAAAGGTTTGTGGACTTACAATCAGCGACAAAATTGTTGGCACATTGACCATTTTTACCCCCTATGCCACATTTCTTCTATCTTTTAGCCTTCTTAGGTAGTCCAATTCGCCTCCTTCCCCCCAAACAATGTTGTAGCGTGATTCCTGGGATATTCTCGGTTTTCACATGACGTCACGACCGCCATGTTGGTGCCCTAAACAAAGAAAAGGCGGCCATGTAGGTGCCCCGACCAAATCCTCCGGGAATTTAACTCTATTATTATGCAAACGCTTCCTTTTGTTTTCGTTGAAAAACATGGCTGTTGATCACGTGAGTGAAAACCAGCAATTTAGGTACAAATGGGCAACATTGAATGAGGAGGGGGGGGGGGGGGGTCTTATCAATAATTTAGAGCATGATTCAGATTATAGTGTTATTTTACACTTAAAAGGAACTGTTTAAACGCAAAGTGTTAAATAAGTTTGTCGCTGATTGTAGAAATCAGTTATCTGTTCAAGACGAGATATAAGACCAGATTTTTGCATGCCGATCATTTAATTATGGATCAAGATAAAGAACCAAATGAGACTAGTGAGATTAAACTACTTCTTCCTGAGTCATGTCAGCAATCGCCTCCAGTTTAAGATAATGATACAGTTTCTGATGATATATGCCAGCCAAACGTTAGTGCTGCAGATGTGAAATCTGAGCCTAGTTTTGACCAAGGGGCTAGCTGAGATTCCAGTTTATGTCACAGTACTGTCGTGTTTCTATCCCATTTGTGGCAAAAAGCAGTGTATTTGGGTGCGGCTTTACCCATGATACCTTGGTAATAAAATGGTTGAAACCCGCCATCTTGTGTGTCGTGCAAAATGCTAGTTTACAACAGCAACCTTCAACACAACAATTGGCTTGGCTGGAGTAGTGCCTACAATCGCACGAGGCAGCGTTACATTAGCCACATTGCTAATGCTGTTGCAGCGCTGCTGAAGATTGTGTCGCGTGAAAATGACGTCGAGATATGGCAAGCACACTTATCCTCAAAAGCAGTAGACAATAAGCTGTGGAAAGAGCCAACGATTACATCGTCAGAGAGAGCTCTTCTTTAAGCTATCGCAGAGGTTTATTACAGTGCGGAAAGCTGGGAAACAAGGCGGCAGATACTGTCAATTATGACTGGGACCGTTTCGTACAAAACTATCGCCGAATTTATTCCCTGCCTAACCCGGTATTGCTATTCTGACGCGAATTTGCATCAGCTCCAGTATGGCCGTGGAACTCAAATGCCCTTGAGAGGAGAGAGAGGCACAAGAATAAGAATCGATCGCAAAAAGCTAGACTATTTTCTAGCTTTCATTACCAGCCTACACATTGTTCAAGATCTGCCATTTGGCGAAAAAGTCCTTTGTGCCTCTTCAGGAAGCACGATAGCCGTTCCTAACGTCATTAGGACGGTGATTCCGCAACTGACCTGTGAGCAATATATCAGCTTCTGCAAAGAAGCGTGCAAGGCTTAGTAAGGAAATCTTTACAGGATCTAGAGTTCTTTGCGGCCGAGGGGACGAAAGCATTTGATGATCTCATAATGGTTTATGACAAGAAAAAAGGAGAGGTGTGACGCTCTGAAAGCGGGAAAACTGTATTTAAAGGCGAATTACAAGGTAAGAATATAACACTGCTTTTATTCTATTAATGGGCGGAAGGAGGAGAGGGTGTGGTTGTAAGGGGATAGGATGAAAAATAGCACTTACCAAACATCTCCGGTGGAAGAGAAATCATCGAGTCGACAGAAAGCGGCGTTCAGTTTCAAGTAGTTTGCCAGGGTATACTATATAGCTTTGAAGTTCTAGTGAATTTGTTGAGGTAAATTTTGTTTATACAGTAAACATTGTTTTGCTGCGTTTTGTTGAAGGTTTGTCTATCGTAAGTCCACATCAGCCCTTAGTGATTTAACAGAAAAACACTTTCGGCGCAAATGTGACCATGCCCACAATGAACATTGCGGCGAGTGCTAGACTTTGGAACAAAAAGCCCGCAGACGTGGCAGGCTTTAATTCAGAGGAAGATCGTGATGAAACGATGTATTTATGCAATCACGCGGTTCAAGCTATACAGTTATAGAAGTGCCATCAAATTAGTTCGGCGAGGCAGGACCAATGCGGTCTTGACGTTTTACGGCAGCTGAGCGAGGAAACCTGCTTAATTGCTAATGACTGGCTGATAAAGTTCCTACCTCAGAAGTATAGAGGGACTCGATTCGACTGGTTTGGAAAACGTGGCAATCTCACGACATATCAGTGTGGCTTTTCGACGAGTGAATGGTTAGCTCCAGTCACAGTCCTTTATCCACATTCTACCACCCAGCAACCAGGAAGTGCCGTTGTAACTCATATCCTGGAACACGTATTGCGCACACTCAAGACCGAGTATTTCCAATTTTAGAAGGCTTATTTTCGACAGGATAATGCAAGATGCTACCACGCAGCATCGGCAATACTGGCCGTACCAGCTATGCGACACTTCTCAGGTCATCGCCGTTGACTTCTCAGTGTCACGTAATTATTATTTTTTTGTCATAAGTTTGTAGATAGTTTTAGCCACTCGTCTTGTTCGTTAGTGTGAGTGTTAACTACCTATTGTATGATTCCCTAGTGACTGTATTATGTATTATCTGATTTAGTGTTATAGAACTTCTTTTAAGTGTTGTAATGTAGTCATCTAAAAAAAACATGTTTTGTCGTAATTGGAATAAATTAGTTTAACTATATATAGAGGTAAAACGTCGTGGGCGTTGGTTGGTTGTTGAAGTGTCGCAAGGTTTGTTGATAAGAGGGAAGGCCAATTTTAGAACAAAGTGGAGGGCAGAAACGCGCAAACAGTCAATGCTGAAAGCCTTTAGCAGACCCCAACCGTACATCAACACAAGAACCCTTTGTCTACGGTGGAGGAACGAGCGAGGAGAATATTACCGTACGACTTTTTAGTGAAAAGGAAAACGGATTCCGAAAAGCTGAGCGCCGGAGTTGACAAAAGACGAACAGGAAAAATAAAGTCCGAGAAGACCGAGTAGCAGTTGGTTTAAAGCTGCATTGCTGGCTGAGGTTTTTTGGTTTGTGGGTTAGTCGGTTTGTTGGTTTGTTGGTTAGTTGCTTTTTGGAGTAAAAGCGAACTAAACTGTTTAATATTGTAAATAATCAAAGTAAAGTATTTAGTTTATTTAGTGTTGTCATTTAAATATATATAAAGCATTAATAAAGTGTAAGTAAAATTAGTTAATTTAGAGATAGTCACTGTAGTAACTGTTATACTTGTTGTTAACTTATATCTTTAATTAAAAGTCGTACGCGTTTTCTTAAAATTTATGCTGTGTTGCGGGATTGTGGGAAGGGGTGTGAAGAGCGTCGTCTTACCCTTAGTTTTCTCCTGTTCTCTCCTCACAATCTTGCGAGACCCAGGGGATCGCAAACCGTCACACTCAAACCATCAAGGTGGGAAAGGTGTTGCTGACCGTATTTCATGATCAGTGACCTGCAAAAACCATCTCTGGTTCTACATTAACGAGGGAAATGATGTTACTACAGCCGACCAAATGAAAGCTGCACTTCTGTCCCATGGCTGTGTAAACGGGGTGAGAGTTACAGTAGTCAAAGGTCAAACATAAACTTCTCCAGTAGAGAAATCCAAAATACCAGGAGTGAACAAATTGAATAACTTCGACTTTGGAGACAAAGGTATTCAGGCCAGACGAGCATATAGAATAGGCGAAAAACTAATCGTCTTGAAAGACGAGAGAGGTGAGGTTCATTCTTGCAAAATCCAGCTATTTAGTAGTGCATTGCATTCAATGTAAAGGGCTTTAAAAATTTTCTAAGACAAAGTGTATTTCTCGGTCTACGATAAGTCGATTGTATTCAATAGCTAATTTGCGTAATAGAGAGGGCGTCATGCAATTGAATTGCAACATTCAGAAGGCATTATAACGATGGTGTCATGTTACTTTTTAGACCAACGCTTTAAATGACTGCAGGACACGTTTTCAGCAGGGAAGTTTAAATCAGTTGGCAAGCTTTGCCATCATCCTATGGCGACCAAACCGGAAGTAACGGATACCATGGATGGCGTCCATCCTTGAATCAGCAACTGCGCAAGTGCTCTCAGTATACAACTGCCCAAAGGAAGGTTGCATGAAGCAGTGCTTAAAGAAAGCTGAGAGAAGCAAACTCCGTGACCAAGCCAGACAGGGATATGACGTGACGTTGATGGAGGGGGCAGGCGTTATGCCGACATTGCGTCCAGCCCCTAATACTACAGTTACAAGAACGACCCCTCAGAAAGAAGGTTAGGCCCACATGGTGGCAAAGAAGCCATACCGGTTAAACACGGCCCAGAAGGATTTCTTGACGTCCAAATTTAATATCTGCCGAGAAGCTGGACTGAAACAAGATGCAGATGTCTTTGTACGAGAGATGCTCGCGACATGAATGACAAGCGTCTTTTCTTTGCGTCAAAATTCCTTACCCAACTCCATGTGTCGTCGTTCTTTTCACGAATTGCCGCTAAGGTCTGCCAACAACCAGCAGTGAATGAAGAACCACCTGCAGAAGGATTAGATGACATGGACAGAGACGCTTCAGCCGCCATTGAAGAAATGAAATCAGACAAGAGAAACTGTCTCGGAGTCCCTACAGCTGGTGCATCCAATAATTTGTGACCACTACGACGTTTGCGATATGGTCAACACAGCTTCCTTTAAGAAACAATAAGCTTGGTGTACTAAAGTGGGTACCACCATTTTAAAATTTTTGAGGGGCATCAAACATACCTTGGTTTTTCCTGGAAGCATTCCAATTCCCATCAAGTGGAGTTCTATGTGTTTATAGTTTTACCTTTCGGATTATCGTCCGCTCCTCACGTGTTCACAAAAATTCTTAAGCCTCTTGAGAAGCATTGGAGACATTAAGGCATTTGCGTTGCTGTTTTTCTTGCCGACGGATGGGGTAGTTGAAATGTATTCTTAAATGTGCAGTATTGTCGCGGAAGCTGTTAGAACTGAAGTTTCAAAGGCGCGTTTCGTCGCTAACGAGGATAAGTCAGTGTGGATACCTTGCCATAGGCTTGCTTGGTTGGGTATCACTTGGGATAGCGCTCGTGGAACCATTGAAATTGTCCATAGGAGGGTTGCCAAAATAACTAGTACCATTGACAGTATTATCGACTTCGATCTTGTTCTTTCTGCCAGAGAGTTGGCCTCTTTTACAGGACCGATAATTTCTGCAGCGCCTGTTTCCGGGAACATTTACAGGATCCTGACTACAATATGTCTACTTTAAGCGCCAAGCACTGGGACTCGAAAGTTAAGACGGATCCCTATTACACTGGGGAGTAAAATTTTTGGAAAACAATCTAAATTCTATCAAAGTGGGCGATTGTTTTCTCCTTAATAAGCTACAGCGTTTCACTTACTCCGATGACAGTGCTAAAGAGTGCTTTAGAGTCTTTTGCGGCAGTTTTGGAAGGTTCACTTGTCAAGGGATTCACTGATAGCCAGACGGCCACTAAAATCCTTGAAGTTAGAAGCATATAACTGGATTTGCACAGGCTTACTATTAAGATTTTTCAGTTTTGCGCGAAGCACAGTATTCGGTTGGAGGTGCAGTGGATCCCACGAACTGAAAACGAGAAGGAAAGGTTACGTTTATACAAACGTTGGCCGTGTAGCACTTATATTTTAAACAGAGTTAACTGAATAGAGTGTAATGTGAAGTGCTAGATTTCAATCCCATATGAACCATGTGAGCGTTAGCCCTACAGATGGAAATGGGCCCACACAAGGACAATTCCCACCCTGGTCAGAGTTTTT
>NC_090881.1:4764417-4771917 GCF_036669935.1 Montipora foliosa
ATGCATCGTTTGTGTCACAATTGCTAGAGCCGCGATCCTGTGATATAATTTTTTTCTTGCAGGTTGTAATTGCAAGTAATATATGGATGGTGCTCCCACCTGCTATTAGGTCGGGTTTCAATTCTTTATTTAATTGTTTACTTAGTTCCAGGACGAATTTTACTGTGAAGAAATATCTTAAAAAAATAATTAAGTTTTTACTGTGGTGTAGAACTAGGAAAACTTCGCTACGGTTGACATTTTCTTCTTGTGTTGTCGCCCTTCATCTATTTGGCTTAGATCAACAGCTAAAGTCCCTGGCAGCAATGGTTTTGGTCCATGCTGCGCTAAAATTAAATGGTTCCATTCCTTTGTTCCTGATGATAGTCCCAATCCTTTGGATAACGCTTCTTGCAAGAACGTGATTGAGAGTGCCATGAGGAAAAGGAGCAATCAAGTTAACAAGAAAAAGCCCGTGGACCCTGCCATAATTAGAACTGAGCATTGTTGACATTCATGGCGCTGAGGAAGCATTTTTACAGGACTTACGTATTACCGCAACAAGTTTTTTAGGTTTTGCAGGATTTTTTCGTTTTTCTAATATGCAGTCAAGACACCTCACGTTTTGCGATGGCTTTGTTAAAATTTTTGTGCCGAGGAGTAAAACGGATGTATATAGTGAGGGCAACTATGTTTATATCGCTAAGTTAGAGAGCAAATACTCCCCAGTAATTATCCTACGTAAGTATATTGAAGGAGTCAATTTGGATCTGTCTAGTCACTTGCCTTTATTGAGGCTATTAACGAGGAACAGGGAGGGTTATAGTTTTAGGAATGCCAATTTATCCTATACTCGCTTCAGCGAAATATTTAAGACTACTTTAAAAGCCTGGAGTATGGGGGTGCTACAGCTGTTGTCAGTAATAACGCTTCCGAAGCGGTTTCTGAGAGGTTGTCAAAACTTCATGGGCGCTGGAAAACAGATGAAGCGAAAGACATGTACGTTTTAGAGACTAATCGTTTAAGTGTGACGAGATATTTAGGTGTTTAGCTCATATCTCAATACGTTATCTGTTTTTTCCTTTGCCAATGCTGTAAGATCACTTTTCTTTAGAGTGTTATGGTTCGCACGTGATCCAAGCATATCTCATTTCGCCTGGTTTTTGCGGTTACTTAAGGGGTAAATATTTTACGTTCGTTTGAGCGAAGCGAAGTAGAACGTAACCCAGGTTTCTTACGGCTTATATTTGACTTTCCAAAAAAATGTAACGGCAAATCGTTTAACTCCCTGAAGAAGTCAGGCCGTGCCTAACGAAATTGGTAAATAATAAAAAAACATATATCTTCCCATCCGTACAACTTGCAATATAACAACACCATAACAATTAAGAGGTATCTTCAATCACGTTCAAGCATTGATTGAGTTTTTATCATCACATTTCCTTCTGTCTGTGAGCAGATGGCCACGCACCCGCTCTTTTATCCCACTTCGGTTGTCGTAACCGCTGACCCCTCGCCCGATCTTCAAGTAGCTAGAGAGCTTGTTGGGCGTCAAACTCTCCGAAGTTCCTCTTTTTATCGTCCGCGATGAGTTGTACGAAAAGTGGGTGGGAGCCACTCAGTATTCTGAGGATTTTAAGAAAGATCTGCTTTTCATTCATTCTCTCACACACTCAGGCCTTTCTTGAAAATACAGTGAATCATGAACTGAGAGTACATGCTTGGATTTGTTCGATTCCAACGAGAGATCGGAGAAAGACAGCTCGCCACTTTCGAGGTATTTCCGTTATTGATTAATTTTTCTGTAGAGGATTTGATTACAATTGAGGTTAAAAAACTCGTTGATACACCTGTTGGACCGACCGAAATGTTTGATCGAAGAAATACAAGACAACATAAAGTAAAGTAAAGTAAAGTAGACCTTATTTAACGTCGATAACTCGTAACAGTGATTAAACTGACAAACCTGAGGTCGACGGTGCGCTCATTTTACTACCCACTCCCCATCAGTGCTCCGTTTTACGGGTATTTAAAGCTACTAGCTACACGGAAAGGAAAGGAGTCAAACAAGGATGCGAGATCCGGGAATCGAACTCAGGACCTCTTGCAAGGCCGCGCACTAACCGACTTTGCCATCCTTGCTCCTGCAGAGCAAGCATTTGAATTGTAGGGCCACTCACATGCTTCTGTAAACATAGGCTTGAAAGAAATTTTTGTCGTATAATATTGTATTAGTATGCAGGTCTATCGCTTTTAAAGGTATAGTTTTAAGCGTAGCATTGAAACTTTTACTCCGAGTCATTTTGCACGCACGACCTTGTTTAACAGGTATATACATATCGTATGATGATTGATTGTTACTTTCATTACCTACTGAATTGAAGTGGTGATATTTCCTATAAAATCCTAGAATTAGGTAAAAGTAAACAGAACTTCATTTTTTAGCGCTCTTATTATGCTAGAAAATATCCATCGTGTGCTGGATATTGTCCCGTTTGTTGTATTAAACGATACACGTAGGCAATTCATTGTCCCGAAACCTGTTGATTGCGTTACTGCTTTCACGTTTAGAGCTCTAAATGCGTCGCGCTTTAAGTGCCCAAGCCAATTTTTTTTATATATTATAGTTTAATAATAGGTTTTTTCTTGTGGCTCTTTTTTTTTTTTTCTTCATGTAAAGTTATGTAATTTCGGATGTTTCTCAACGTGGTAACTTTCATCTGCCGAAAATCTAAAGTAGAATTATCTATCTTTGCAAAATGTTTACATTTTCTAGTTGTTAAGAAAAATAGGTGTCCATGTGCAAAAACTGAAATTTCCTGGAAAATTTCATGGTCATTTTTGTTGCGATCTCGGTATTTGACGTTTTCAATTGCCAGATTTCTCAAAAACTAAGTCAGTTAGGAAGCTTAATGGAGGGTTTCTCCTGATCAAATATGAAGAAATCCGATATTTCACTTTAATTTGTCCGCGAATTCTCGATATTTACAGTTAGCTGCTCTTAAATGCCTTCGCAAGAGTGGCGTATTGAAGAGGAATATCACACGGAATGGTTAGTGATCATAACACGAATTCCATTGCCACAGAGAGAGAACTCGTGGTAACAACAATACAACAACAATACTTTATTTACCCACGCTTCATCTAGGAGTGATAAAAACTCGTTAAAACTAAATGAGTCAAAAATTCGCGAGAGGACTGGCAATCAAGGAGTGAACTTGGTTTTTAACCCTCCTTTAACACCCCATTTTGTTGAAGCGCATGAGATAATGATGAAAGCGGCTAAGAAAGCGGACGAGAAGCTAATGATTATTTTTATCGGGGCAGAATCTCTTGGAACTCCAGACCGATAACGTACCAGACGGCCAATCCAAATGATGATACCCCCTAACACCTAACCATTTCCTACACTGCCAACTAGATAGCAAATTTGCGCCCGATTCCGTAGACGAGTGGACGAGACGGCAGTGGTGTAGTAAGGACTGTTGAACACATCAATACATGGTGGCTAGACATATAGTGGCGAATCTGAGTGGCGATTTTGGCAAATTCTTGTCAACTCGCCAAATGTATGTAAATTAGTTCAGTACGCGGTAGCCAGCCAGTCGAAAAATCTTGCGAATTAGTATGGGAGCATCTGCAATCCCGTGGGAATTGTCTGATGAAAGAAAGCCGCCTCCTATTCATCTCCCTCGTCTTCCTCCTCATCCTTCTCCTCTTCATCATCATCATCGTCGTCATGATCATCATCAACATTATCAACATCAGATGACTCATGGTCATCATCATCGGCATCATTATCACAGCTTCCATTATGTTCAGCACCATTGCAGCTGCAAACATTGGTACATTTAGGTCCCACTTCGCGACTTTGACATCTATTAGGGGAACAGAGCAGCTTGGGGTAATCCCTGTACAGCAACCCATAGACATATGGTGTATAAACGTACAGCTGTACCTTGAGAGAAACCATTAGCAGGCTGATACAAAATGGTTGCTGCATGCTGTTGATGGTACAAACTCGGGGGCCACTACTACCAACATCATGAAACCTGACAACGACATGCACGAGTAGTGTCCCTTAGGCATTTCCCAGAAATAATAATAGCTTTATTAATTAATCCATCATTAAATAAAAAAAAAAAAACATGAATTTACGATAATAAAATTAAAACATGAAAAATATAAGAGGTAATGTACTGTTTCAAGTGAAGCTATGATTGTCGCAGTTATGAACGCAATTTTTGCAATTGCGTAAAGAAGCCTGAAAAGTTCAGGACTTCAACGGAGTTTGAACCCGCGACCTCGCGATACCGGTGCGACGCCACTGACGTTAGGAACTGGTCATTTGTGGATTCCAATGTTCCCGTGAGGAATGAATCAACGATGATATATCACTTAATCGTTGATTCATTCCTCACGGAAACATTGGAACCCACAAATGACCAGCTCCCAAAATTAGAAATGAGTACAAATTTCGAATTAAACAAGAACAACAAGGGCGGACCCCTCCCCCCTTTTTTTGTCAAGGCTTTGTTTTTCTTTTGTTAACGTGTGTTGGTTGGTACTTCGAGCTTTGTTACTTAAATATATTGTCTTTACTAAACATTGTTAATAAGAAAATTTATCGAACGTCGTTCGCGTCAATGGCCCTTACAAACTGGCTTCGAACCGGTTACAGGCGTCGCATTTTATTTCGCAAAAAGACAAGGTAGGCTGGATACGAATGTGTGTTCTATAGGGTGTCTTACAAACAGCTGTACCAGTGTAGGTAGGCTTTTGTAAAGGAGCATTAATTGCCAAGAACGATCCCATTGACACTCGTAAACCAAGTGAGTAGTAGCTGTAGTTACATTTTATCGCCTTCCTGATTGTAAGAAAATTTCTACGCAAGTTATAATATAAGCAATTTTAGATCTATTTACCTTTTAGCCTCACTGTGCTACAGAATCCAGGCTATTCGGTTCTGCAAACTGCCTACTTGAGTTTTAGTCAAAAAGCAAAATGAACCAAGAAACTTTTAAAGGCCCATCTTCAACCGACAGGCATTTCAACTGTTTGCTTTTTTTTTAAAATGGAAATTCGCATTGCTTATTGTAGCGATCTGATTGGGTGAATTTCAGCTTTGACGGGATTTTCATACATGAAAAATGTTCCATAGTTGAAGGTGAACCTTTAAGCAATCAATGCAGCGGCTGCAACTGTACATGTGTCTTAACTCAGCAAGCAACGCCGATTAAACTTAGAGATTTAGTCATTGCTTTAAGTAGAAATTTACTTCAACTGCATGTCCATGGAAGTGATCTACTTAACTTTACGGAAATAAGAAAGCCCACGCAAGTCATTATTTCTTTGGCAGCACGAGAAGACAATTAATCACATGAAGTTATGAATTTTTTTATGATTGGTCTGTCCATGGGACGAAATTCCTTTGTTGAAATTGTTGTTATAGATCTTCTTAGAACCTGTGTTCGCAGACTACATTTTTAGTCGCAAATGACCGTCTCCCAGAATCCATGCAGTAAATATCCGTCTCAAACAAACTGGAATTGATAATTTTTCAGGGAAACAACGTTGTCGCCTTTGGCAGGAGGTTGTGCTCTCGCCGTGATTGCTTCGGCCCCTGCTAGCATCATAAAGTATTAATTACTTCTTTGACCGCAACCACACCTGTATTTTATTAAATATTTTAGCATTATATCTTTAGTATGGGATCCAGCTATTTGCTAAATTTAGGCGTCCAGAATACACTAGATTGCATCTCAGAGAACTTCAGACTCAAAACTTTTCCCTGTGGAGAATGTGCCCAAACCTCCCTAGAAAAGTGCGCCGTTCCCAGTCCTCATGGGCTCCATAAGAATGCAATCAATCCCATAATCGATTCTATTTAGACAGGAGCAGTAAAATCAATTCCAATTGTCCTAAAAGGAGTCCGCGAACGACTCAGGGCGGTGAAATCAAGGAAAAAATGGATCCTGGCTAAGATCAAATAAAAGGTTCCACAGAAAGAACCAAAATGACAGACTAGAATAACATTTAGTGTTTATCTTAGAAAGCTAAGGTTCAAATGCACTTTAATTTTTGATCTGAAAGGGTTCATTACTGTAAATACTTTATTTAACTCAGTCGTGTGAGTCACTTTGTAACTAAGTTGCACACAATTATTTGTGGAGTGGAGAGGCGCAAAGCCGTGTCATATTTTGAAAGTGTATTTAGGACAATATACTTACAGCCACCATAGATTCGTGAGTCCTGAGAAAACGTTTCCAGGGAGTTGACTTATTTTATTTTTACCAAGATTTCTAGAAATGAACACAAAATTAGAAATGAGTACGAAATCTGAATTAAACAAGAACAATATATTTAACGCCATTAGAGTTTTAATTAATTGCCGTTTCCTTCTCAGCATTCGCCGCTGATCGTCGTTGTACTCCATTCTACTCAGAGCAATGAAATCAAAGAAAAAATGGATAACAGTGGATTTGCTAGTTTTATGGAACACAATAGAAAAGACCTAAAACAAAATTTAGCATTTCAATGACCTAATGCAGTTTAAAGACATGCATTGTTTTATCGAGCAACGTTTGTAAAAACGTAACTCTTCCTTGTACTTGTACATCTTCAGTTCCCACGGTCTTCTCCCGTCTGACCTTGTAGGTCAGTCGGTAGAGCAGCGGTGATCTAACCCGAAGGTCGTCCGTTCAATTCCCAACCTGGTCAGAGTTTTTCTCTTTCCTTGTGTGGGCCCATTTCCACTAGTAGGGCTAACGCTCACTTGGTTCATATGGAGTACAAAACTAGCACTTCTCATTACACTCTTATCAGTTAAGTCTGTTGAAATAGAAAGTGCTACACGGCCAACGTTTGTAAAAACGTAACCCTACCTTGACTTTGTAATCTCAGTTTAGCTTTTATTGCAGTTTGATTCCGAGCAATCACTGATCGCGGCTTTACTTAATTCCAATTAGGTTATCGTGGTTTTCCAACGTTCAGCTTACCGATGAGGCTATTCGTGAGATATGTTTTGGAAGCTAAACGCATGCTTTCTGAACGGGCGGTCAGCGTGGCCCACCGAGAGTAAACCCTCTAAGATTGTCTATTCGGATGCTTCCGATTATGCTTGCAGTTCTTTTGTTGAAACTGGTCGCCTGACGAACGAGAGAAGAGCTCTACTTGGAAAGAATTAAAAGCTGTTAAGTTAGCCATCGGACGGTTTGCTCATGATCTCAAAGGCCAGCAGGTGGCCTGGTTGACTGAGATCAAAACGTTGTAACCATGGTAAACGGTGGAAGTCGTGTTTAAGAATTACAGTTTAGAGATATTCACTTTGTTAGCAACGAATGGCATTTCACCGTAAATGAAATGGATTCCTAGAGACCTGAACGCAGAGGCGGATTGTCTGAGTAGAATCGTAGTATTCAATGATAATGCATTAAATTTGTTTCATTTCTCGCCTGACGTTAGGTCATAAATTGCTTATTCCAAAAAGGAAAAAAAAAAGGGAGGTCAACGACTTTGTTT
>NC_090881.1:4776917-4789417 GCF_036669935.1 Montipora foliosa
CGCTTAAAATCATGTAATGATGTAACTGCACAAAGGTCACTTGATAGGCTGTTCCACAACCTTGCTCCGCTGTAAGAGAAATTGTTCTTCAAATAATTGGTGCGGGGCTTCGGAAGAGCCAATTTCTTTTCAGTATTCTTAAATCGATATAATGTTATGTCGTTTCGAAACACAAATCTCTAACTCAGATACTCAGGTGTCATCCTATGCAAAGATTTATACATCATAACAGCAGCTGATTCTAATCTTTGATATTTGAGTTTACCCCAACCCATTGCCCGGAACAATTCATCGACATTAAAATCATAATTAGCACATATAAAAACACGGGCCGCACGATTTTGGAGCTTCTGAAGCTTTTCTGGAGGCCGCTGCCACAGTTGCCCCATACAGTACTACAGTAATTAAAATATGGTTGAACTAGGCTGTCATATATATATCAATTAATTTATTAAATGGGTATAAGATGTCGTATTCGCTTAATTGCGCCCAATGCAGAAGAATTGGCATGGTCAACGGTGGTTTAGCGGCTATCAACCGCGCCTCTCACCTCTGTGTCCCGGGTTCAACCATGGCCTCGGGTCATATGTGGGCTGAGATTCAGTCGATCTCAATCGGACTCAGAGGGTTTTTCTCCGGGTTCTCCGGTTTTCTTCCCTCATCAAAATCGACTCTTAGTCACTTAAATCCGGCTGCTGTCGGATATCCTCGATAGGGATAACCTCTGGTATCCTTCCCTTTTATTGAATTACATGAATAAAGTTGCCATTACAGTCTTTTTTTTTTTTCCAAATATTCTTTATATCAAATTCGCAATTCATGTTTTAGTCAATATGCACATCAAGAGATTTCGTAGATGACCTGCTTCATTGGATGTTCATTTATACTGAAAGAAGGAATTTCAGGAAATGTTGATACTTCTGTCTCGACACAACCAACATGATCTCAGTTTTTGTTAAATTCAAAGTCAGTTTATTGGCCAGTTCATTGGCCAATCAAAGTTGAAGGGGCAGTGTCATGGATTGTAGTTTAAATCTGGAAAGCAAAGGAGACCTGTTTATCGATGGCAAACAAAAATTAAGGCCCAATTTTTATTCAAAACGGCTATTTTAGCTCACAGAAACCATTCTTAAGTGTTTCTGGTTACGCGTAACCAAGATTAAAATGAATGCCCATTTAAAAACGTCGGGCCGACGTTTTCAAGTACTCCCCTTCCATCTTAGATAAATTTCGTAATAATTTAGTGTGGCTCATTTTTCTTTTAAAATTTGATCGATTTTTCTCACTGCAGTGATCCAGAAGCAATTTAAGAATGAAAAAGACCCTAAAAATCGATTTGGTGAATTTATAGTCAAAATAAAAGGGATAATTCCCACGATACTACTCCTTTAAGACAGTCATCAATATGTTTTAAATCTGCGCTACTGAAGGCGAGGCTAATGTCATCTGCATGAATCAGTTCTAGGTTGTGAAAAATACAGACAATTTGGCAGATCACTGATATATAAGTAAAGGTCCTAGAATTGTTACCTGGAGACACCACATTTAACTTATTTTGGAATAGACATAAAGGAGACAAGTTTGAGTGCGATTGCTTAAATATGATGCGAGCCATTTGTGACAGAAACCGCGTATCCCATAGAATTGCAACGTTTCTCGACGGTGTCGAAAGCCTTCTTAAAATCAAGAAACACAACGGCATTGACAAAAGCGCGATCAATATTCATGCCCAACTATCCATAACGGAAAGGAAAGAAAAGGAAAGGAACTTTATTCAAGTGTCTCAGAGTCGTTCTAGCGCTGAAGCACTGACTGGGGACACTGTAAATTGAAATTAACAATTAACACAAATCAAGTCAAATGTTGCTTTTCGGTAGCTTCGACTAATGCAGTAACCAATGAATAAAAGAGTAGTTTCTAAAAAAACTGTGGTGCTGCGTCGGTGGGGAAGTAAAGGTAAAGCTAAAGTCTAATACGAGCCTAGAAGGCCCATCCGGCCGGCGCCGGTATCTCCGGTTTCTGTAGCATGAAGCGACTAGGAGTATTTCTATTCCCCCCTGGATGGGATGCTAGTCCATCACAGGGTTACCCCCAGCATTAAATTCGCCGGTACCCATTTATACACCTGGGTGGAAAGAAGCACCATGAGAGTAAAGTGTCTTGCCCAAGAACACAACACAATTTCCCAGGCCAGGACCCGAACCCAGAACGGACCACTGGATCCGGAGTCGAGCGCACTAACCATGAGGCCACCGTGTCTCCTACTCAGTGGGGAAGTAGTACACGGAGTTGATGATGTAAATTGACCGCCGTATAGAGATTATAACAGCTGACGTTTCGAGCGTTGGCCCTTCGTCAGAGCGAAGGATTTGCTCTGAGAGAATACAGTTTTTAGTAAGATAGTGGTATAACTGGTCATACATACATACATACATACATACATACCTTATTGAACCTCCCCAAATGCGCTTTTCAGGAACAATAATTATAAAATAATAATTTACGTAATTAATTAAATTATTTACAAGATCAAAATAACTAATCATCACTATCAATTACATAACTACTTATCACAATATCAATTACTTCCTAAAAAAACCCTTTTTAGCCGCGACTGGGATTACTGATATTGGTCGGTAGTTAGTGGGATCATTGCGTTTTCCAGAATTTTTCTACAATGGGGTAACCCGAGCAGACTTCCACTCATCAGGAAAAAAACACCAGTTAACAAGGATTGAATAAATATATACGTGAGAGACTGAGCAATTAAATCAGGGCACTCCCTTTAATAATTTACCTCAAATATTATCTAGTCCTGTAGCCTTAGACTTACAAAGTTTTGAGAGAAGAGAAAAAATATGTGTCGATGTTGTTTCCTCAAACAACTCTTTGATTTTTGCCCTTGATATTGTATTTCATTTATGACAGTTTTATTTCAATTGCGAGATGTCAGTTTGTTGACTGTTTTCCAAGTTTTGCGTTCATTTTTAGCACAACTATTCAGTTTCATAGTAGGCCATTTTAGCAAACTTGATTCCCCGATTTACTTGAATTTTTTGTTTTCCGAAACTGGTTCCATGTGGACGGATCTCTGGTTTTAATAACTTTCCTCTTAAGCTGGTCTCTTAAATCCGCTCTTTAATATGTTAGTAATTCAAATGGACTATGGGGGCCGCGTGCGTTTGCTCTTCAATAGGGCATGTCTGTCGCAAAAACTTATTATAAGAGGGTCTCAATGGGGGGGGGGGGGGGTCCCCTTTGACAATTGATGGTTAAAAAAAAAGCCATTTTGACGGTTGACGGTAATTTTTTCGGATGACGCTTATAACACGAAATTAAATGGCAAATTATTTGCCCATATTTGGATAATAATAATAATAATAATAATAATAATAATGATAATAATAAGCTTTATTTAACCAAGGAGCACCTTCAGCAATCTGTTCTCCAAGGTGTCCCAATTAGTGCTATTATTTGAACATTAAAAATGAGGTTTTCGGTTTTCTACTATACTATGTGTCTAATTACCTTCGTTACCGCTGGCCTTACTAATCGCTTGGTCCATCAATGTATATAGGAGATATAAAACACCCCGTAAACTGATAACCCTCTGCTACCTACTCACTTCCTCAAAAAATTGTTGAGCGTTATCTTGAAAGAAAACTCTTTCTTGTTTAACGAGAAAAACCACTTTTAAAGTGCCCCTGTGACCAAAAAATCAATTCAGATTTTTCTTTGGATTTCAAAACTATGTTAACAAAACACTAAGTGACCCACGTTTTAAGCCTTGATTTCAAAAAGACACCTCTTTATTTTAACTGTAGTTTTCCTATTTAATGGTCCGCCATTACTAACATTATGTTCTTGAGAGAGCTGGATCGAGGAGAAAATGACGTCAAAGGCTCACTAGTTTAAGAATGCAATACGTGCGAATATATATAATATACATATAACATATATAATAAGCTGCGTTCACACGCTGAAATTTTAAGCTACTTACACTCAAAGTAAACGGCCTTTGGATAAAAATCAAAGCTCAAAATTTTGCCAGTCAGGTGTTAAGCACGTTGATCACAGGGGCACTTTAAACGCAAAGTCCATACAAGCCGTTTCTTTAGAAAAGATACAAAGAAGAATAAACAATTTCACAGAGCTACAGCAAATAGCTATCATTCGACTGTAAAATTCACGACTGAGATTCACATCTTTTATTTCTTTCACAGGATACAAGGACACTCTACTCTTGGTGTGCGCACGCACTTTAAACCGACAGAAACTCTCCAGTTCACTGAGTTCATGCACTTTACCTCCCGTCACCCTCTGGGGGTCAGGAAAGGCTCCTTCAAAGGCTAAGCCCCAGAGCTTCTTAGAACTAACACTTCACTGAAACCAATATTTGAAGAAAACAACGCACAATTCTAACAAAGAATACGCTACAGGGGTTATCCACATAAGCCTTGTGAACATGCTCTCATCTAAAGTCAGTTTTAGCAAAAGAATGTCGGCTCTAAAAATAAACAAAAAGCGCGCAAAAAGATCTTGCCGTTTATTACAGAGTATCAGCCATCATGCAGTGCCTCATCTCAAATAGATTTTCTTAAACAACAACTGGGATCTTATACAAAACCAGCTTTTGCTGAGAATTTTTTTAAAATCCTCCCCTTATTTCGTATAGAAAAGGGAGATCTTTGAAAGATGTACCCGTTAGAGCAAAAATCTGAGGGTCTTTCAATTTCCTATCTTGACTAATAGAGCGATTTCACTCACGTGACCAGCAGTCATACTGCATTACTAAAACAAAAGAGAGTATTTGAATAAAAGTAGAGATCAATTCCCAAAGGATTAGTTTGGTACACCATCATGGCCGCCATTCCTTTGTTTTGGAACACCAACATGGCTGCCGTGACGTCATGTAAAAACGCTCTATAGGCCTTTTTTCGATATATCAAAATTCAGCTCGAAAGAGAGGTTTAGAGGACAACGACAAAGGAAAGTGTATGATATGCAAATATTTTTCACATTCACTCCAACGTGTTTCTATTGTTTTTTTCCTCACTGCCTCACTATCAAGCTGAATATTTGATATTTCGAAAATGGCCTATAGGATTGGTGTTTTGCCACATCAAGCGAAGTGACCCGTGATGACTGACTTTTTAAGAGACCGGAAGTGTTTACAGAAGAAGCGGGAATTGAAATTTTACGGCATACCTAGGCTAAGCTGTGATCGCTTATACCAATATGAGACACCCCAGAACAGATCACTGGAAAAATCGATAAATTTACATGTACATGTAAATTTAGATCATAACATGTAAATAGCATGTAAATTACATCGAAAACGCTGTAAATGAAAGTTTACAGCTAAAATGCCCTTTTGCAGGATCTTAGAAGATATTGTAAAGAAGACGTAAATATTGTGGACAAAGTATGTAAAAACTATGTAAATTGCGAACACTCCAAGGCCAAAATCTAAATGGCATACACCAGACTTATTCCAAACTGTAAACTCCCTGTAAATATTTTCACTACATTGTAAACATCCTGTGAATCGATGAAACAGACAGGGGTTTGTAAATCGAAAAAGTGGGACTGGTTTTACCCTGTAAAAACCTTGCAAATCGAAAAAGGGGGACTGGTTTGACCCTGTTAAAAAAATTGCATAATATAATTAAAAATGAAGACTTCAGTGACCACGCAAAAACCTGGTTTAAAAAAAAATCCCAAGAAACATTGGTGTTTCGACACTCGAAGAGAAATTTCGTATCTCCTCGCGGCCATGTAATATCCTCTATATATCAAATACCACATTTTCTTCGCAAAACGATACTCAAATATTATGCTTAGTTTATCAAATATACAATTCTATCAATCCTTCAAATACGAATGAAGTACATGTTAATAATTGAGGTCATCATGTGATAGTCTTATTTTCACCGATAAAAATTCATTTCTAACCATAAACAGATAATAAGTAGATGATAAAATACACTTATAACCTTGATAACCATTAACAGATAATAATTGCATTTACATTCATTTCATTGTTCATTAATTCTTGATAAACATTAATAAATAATGACTATGGGTAAATTGATTTTAATGCCAATGTAAATTGGCACAAAACAACAGCCTTAATACTTTATTCGATTTCAAAAGTTGATTAAATGACATTGGATCTTTACTTAAACATCATTATTACCCTTTCTTTGGGTCGTAATAGCAGCAGACAAATAAAGACTTTAAAGAAAACGACAAAACCTTTTAGTTTATAATACATGTTTCAAAAGAAACTTCTGCCATCTTCAGTTAGTCAGAATACAAACATCTGCAGAGTTTTAAACATTGTCACGCCTCAAGTTCAGCAAATTGTTTTCGCGTTTTAGATCACGTCTTCACCAGTTTTCAACTCAAGTTAAAAGAGGCTATTTGTATTCAGAGAAATAACCCTCTTTGAATCAACAATTACACTATGTCAATCTAAAACTATCTTTAATTTCACGCAATACTTCATTCAGTTGTTACTATTTTTTCACATTAGCATTCTCTATTTATTATAATTTCAGCTTCCATCGCTTTTATTCTGACTAACTGAGGATGGCAGAAGTTTCTGTTGAAACATGTATTATAAACTCAAAGGTTTCGCTGTTTTCTTAAAAATCTTTACTTTCTCTTTGCACATTATTTTCGTGAAACAATCTTTGTCCAAGTAACCTTAACAAATCACTTTTATTTGAGTTGCTGTTGTAAAGAATACCAAACTTTTAAGACTTTACTTAACCACAAAAATGTATTTTTGGCCTTCAAGTAGAGGAGGCCAACCATAATTGCTTGATCTTCTGGAACCTTCAAACAGAAGAGCAAACATTTCCTGTCAGGGTTTAATAACCAATTTACTGTAACAGTAACTTGTCATAATTATACATAAAGAGAATGATTTTGTCTTAACAAACATGTGCTAGCTACTTTGACTTTGTTGGTTATAATGGGAATGTCTTAGGGCCTGGCCAAACGGGAAATGTTTGGCATTTAAACAACATCAAATATTGTTTGGTGACCAACCATTTTACCATTCGGCCACCTTGTTTGGTGCTCTTTGATCGTGTTTGGTCGTGTTTGATAAAAATTGAAGGCCACAAAATATTCGATCAAAAACAACAAAAACATTTCTTTTGTTCTCATGCTTGATAAGCGAACTTGAGGAGTTTGATCTGAGTTAGATCAAACATGTTTAACCGTTTGGCCACTCACTTTAAGAGCATGTTTGGTCACCAAACAATAATATTTGTTTGATGTTTTTAAATGGCAAACATTTCCTGTTTGTCAAGGCGCTTATGATGCTCCATCAACTGTCCTAATGCTGTGTAAAGGCTATTGCAAAATGAAATTGGCAAAGTTTTTTTATTGTCAAGATGTGTGTACATTGTACTTACAAAACGTGTCTTCAACTACTCCAACTCCTTTTCTTTTGTTTTCTTTCATCTTTGACTTTCATTTCATTTTTGACACTTCCTAAATGTACAAAAGGCAGGTGTACCATTAAAAAAATTAACTAATTAGCACTGGAAAATATTTAATAAATAAACATTTTTGTAGGGCTTCCCAGTTGATTATAATTTTGTTGAGAGTAATTACAGACATGACTAGTGTTTAAAGTTTGATCTATAATTGGATTAAAAAAACTTGCATGAATATTTTAACCAGTCAGATGCAAAGCTAAGACCAATAATTTTATCGCAACTTAGTCACTCTACTTGTAGGTTTCCCATACTTAGCAGCAGCAGCTGCATTGGATTGGCTAGCATTCTGACTAGGATATATTATTCCAGTTTATGGTTAATTGACAGGTACAGTATTTCATTCAGAAAATATTCTGGTGTGTAATTACTTTGGGCTTGTTGGTTTGGCAACATTACAATAAATAGACAAGTTTCATATTCTCACAGATGGACTGGAATCAGCATCAAATAGAGGCTAATGCGGAGGAATGCAAATTATTTTCCTTTCCATCAGCCTCTATTTGATGCTTGATCCAGTCCAACCGTGATAATACTGGTCAATTGAAGACCTCTCTATCAACTTCATTATTAGGTAATCACATGTTGTGATTTCCAGCGTAATTTGGAATAAATAATCACGAGGAAATAATTTCAAAGACGACCAAAATCGCACGAGCCTGTAGGGCTAGTGCAGTTTGTAGTCTTTGAAAAAATTTAATCGTGATTATTTATTCCAAATTGCACGAGAAAAATCATTTGATTACTTATTAATAATTTACATGAAAAAAATCGAGATGATTAACTAGAAGTAACGCACGCATATCACGCAATCAGCAGGGTTCTCCCTAGTTTTCAGCACAATTGGTAAGGGACCTTTTCAAACCGGTAAAGCATTTGTTTAATGTTGGACGTTCTGCAAAGGATAACGACTTCTGAGTGTTTGCAGGCGGTAACAAGTGCTCTTACAAGCGGTAAATTTTACCGGTTACCGCCTGATAAGGAGAACCCTGAATCAGGGAAAAATTGCGGCATCCAAGGCACGCGCTTATTTTGAAAACAAAACATTTCATTGGTTCTGACCAAAGCGTATTGTTTATTAGCCAATCATAATCCAGAATTTCGATGTGTAATTTACACTGGTATTACACTTTTTTCGCACTGCATTACACTTGTACTGCACTGCTCTCAGCCAATCAGAATCGAGTAATTTTTTCATGTATATTATTAAACATGGAATATCAATATTAAGTAATAACAATTGTACATTACAGTGTATCCTATGTGCAACAAAGCATAGGGAAACTGCTAACAATATATTTATTGGCTAAGAACAATATTGCTGAAATGGGTCTAAAACTCCCTAAAGCTAATTGGAAATAGCAATGTCATATCCCCCCAACAAATCAAGATTTATCCAAGAGGGTTAAGATACTGACAGAAGTATTAATTTTACATGTAAGAATAAAAATTAGCGAAATAAATTAGTGTTACCCAACGTTTCACTGTCACCCAGACTGTGATGACATCACTTTCAAGTAACAAAAAGATTCTTTAACCTATAGTAACTAATTTATATGTGTGAGGTTATGGGAACGATTAACACATATTTTTATAGTGTTGTACTTAACATGTATGCATGTAAAGTATGTTCAAATTAAACAAAAAGTTTTCTGTGGATAGTGTCCAATTATGTGTTCAAGCTTGGTAACTTAGACAGACTAGTTTTCCATTGCATTTCTTCAATACCAAAAAATTACTTGTAAGGTCGCCAACAGTTTTAATTCTATGAATGAAATGATATACATGTATGAAGTGAACCATGTATTGAATTGCGGATATGCAATCAAGTGGAGCTATAATGATCCTCGCAGTTATGAACGCAATTTTTTCAATTGCGTAGAGAAGTCTGAAAAATTCAGGACTTCAACGGAGTTTGAACCATGACCTCAAAATGCCAGTGCGACACTGTAACCAACTGAGCTTAATGAAGCAACTGATGTTGGTAGTTGGTCATTTGTGGGTTCAAGTGTTCCAGTGATGAATGAACCAATGAATGTAATGAATTTTGACTCCACTATCCAATCAGACACAACACGACTAACTCAATCACAACACAACTGTGTAGATACATGGGCATGTAGGACAGCAAGCGCCACAAGCCGGTTTATTTTGCTTACCATATGCATACAAACTCCGCTCTAGCATAATAATACGTAAGCATACTTAATGGTACTGACCTCCTAAAAACTTGTTAAAGGAAAAGTACACTGGGCACCTGCCAGATACGAAAACCCAAAACCCTTCGGGAATGAGGGAACGTATTCTCCAAACCCAATGCAAGTGCCACTACCCTATGGAGGCTAAGGGGAAAATTTAACAAAAAAGTAGGCGAAGAAAGCTGAACCTAGACTGATCCCTAACGGATCACTATTTGTACGACAAATTACCCATAATCACCACCAGACAACCGGACCCAGTCCTCTGGTCCGTGCCGTCAAAATATCCATTTCTGCCAATTTCGCAGGCTACAACTGGACATCAGAAATAGCATTATATGAAACAAATCATATATTGAACTCGTCAAGTGGTGGGGTGGTTTAATGCTACAAACAATACTAGTTTTAATCCAGAACCTAAAAAAATCGCCTTTGGCTTGTTCAAGCAAAGCCTTGCTGGGCATGGAACTGTGAGAAAGTTTAACTTTACTTTTTTGTACATGACATATGACACCTATTCAAATAAGCTAAAAGAGCTCAAATTATTTTGTCTGAATTAATTTTGTTAATAATATTAATTTTAAATACAAGGTCGAGAAATTTACATGATTCAATTTACTTTATTCGCCCTCTTTGATTGTTCACTCAGTTCCCCTGCATGTCAGTATGCGATTAGCTGCCTATTACATCCTGTTTTGGCTTGTACTGTATGTCATATAATTATAAGTTGTATTTGTTTTCTTTTTCCTTTTATATGTATCTTCATTATTGGTATTCAAGTGTAATGTAAACTTCAGTTGTGTATTCAATGAAAATAAATAAAGAAATATATGTTGAACTGCAGATATGATCCTCAGTGGCTTCAAAGATAGCTCAGTTGATTAAGGCATCGCACCAGCGGTTTTCATCAAATTAATGGAGTGCTGGCTAGTGTAACTGATGTACTCTGCACTGCACAGATCAAATTGATATAATCATACACCACACATTGCTGGTTAACCTTTTGACAACCAAACCGGTCTAAACCGGCCAGACTTAGTATTTTACTCTGTCTAACGCCAGACGATTTTACTCCTCAATGGGAAACCCCTGGGAGTCAATGGGTTAATTTAAAGGTGGTTTCGGTTCACACAGTTTAACATCTTCACCAATTTTGAAGCTTCTGATCATTGGTGTAAGAATGTGATTTATTTTTTACTCAGATCAGATACCGTTCTTCAGCAACTGCATCAGTACTGGTAAGCATTGCATCAATACACATATTCATTGTTACATGTACCTCCTGGTCCATTTACTGCTGCACTCAAAGTCTCATTTCTACAATCATCTCGAATCTGATTGTTTTTTGGCTATCAAAACATTTTAATTTAATTAACAATAATTTTATTGATCCAAAACCAATAAATATTACCAATAGTCCAAAACCTTGACATGTAATATGAATTTCACATACTTGAACTGTGGAGAACCAAATGAGTGAAAGATCATGACACTTTTGTTTGATGCTTTTAGCAGCAAAAGACAGACCTTTTGGATCTTTGGTTTTGGAGGGTTGATCTGCATCCAAGGCAAGAATGATGATAACACCAGGACACTACATCAATGAACATGCTGAATGTCTGAAAATAAAATGCTCACCAAAGTCGGAATAAGAACATGATCTATCCAAAACCTACATGTACATTAACCCATTGACTCCTGGCGGTTCTTAATTGATGAGTAAAATCGTCTGGCGTTAGACATAGTAAAATACCAAGTATGGCCGGCTTAGGCCAGTTTAGGGGTGAATGGGTTTAGACCCAAAACTAGAACATTACCTACATGTTTGTAAAGGTGCATGTACTTAATACAATATCATGTTAGGTTTAACAATCAGATCACTTCAGGGCAAAGATAACTTGTGAAAGGTCATGAAATGTAAAATAAAATTAAATACAAAAAGCAATGGTCATACCCATGACTTTCCTTTGAACACAGCGGAGATTTCTGTCCCCTTCCTCTTGATGTTAAGATTTCTTTCCTAAACAGGATTAAAGGCACGTGTTAGTATGTTGTACTTTTAGCATGCAAAAACATAGAATAAACAACAGTAGTTGTCATTATCCCACTGAAAGAGTCACACAAATTTATTTCACCTTTTTCTGATAAGAAGGTGGCTTTCTTAATGACCTAATGATGCTGCTGATGTCCTTTATGGCTTTTGCAGGATCAACATGTAATGTATAGTGCAACAACACTCTCTGCAAACTTAAAATTAAACAATAATTTTTTCAACTCCTTTTAATTTACATGTAATTGCACTCATCCTCTTGATTACCCTCGTAGTAGTAGTAGTAGTAGACTAGTAGTAGTAGTAGTAGCAGCAGCAGCAGCAGCACAAAGTAGCAGTAGTAGTACACTACTAGCAGTAGCATTAGCAGTACTCTGCAATAGTACTAGAAGTACAGTGCTAGGAGTAGTTGTAGATGCAGCAGCAGTATTCCAGTTAACCACTGGTAAAAATCAAGGAAAGCGCATTCAAGCTGCCTTTTTCTGAATCAAATAAATTATTCTATTGTAGGTTTTGACTGAGGATGACCACTTAATTTCATTAAATGGCAATTTATTCTGGATGCATCATATGAAACAATTTTACATGGGTGCTGAATTTAGTTCTAAAGTAACACAATAAATCACTCAGATCAAGCTTGAGGCCCACACGTAAAATCAAGGTGAGTAGCCAGCCTCACAAAGAGAGCAGCCAAGAAACCTAAAATCACAAATCATCCATACATGCATTGATCTCTTT
>NC_090881.1:4794417-4806917 GCF_036669935.1 Montipora foliosa
ATTGTTTTAAACCATACATTTCGGTAATGCTCAAGAAAGCCCTTGTAAGAATATTATCACTTGATAGTAAATTACAATTCAAGTCACCTATAAGATAATGTTCAACATGTTCAGAATCTAGTCTTCCTAACAAAGTATCAAGATGCGGAAAAAGAGCAGGAGATGAGTTTGGTGGTCTGTACCACGAAGAGATTACAAAAGGTTTTGAGTTAGGCTTACGAGTTTCAATAGATAAGATTTCCAGGAGCTGATTATCCAAATCCTCGCGGACAACGTAATTTATGTCCGAACGAATATAAAAGCAAACACCCCCACCAAATCTACGATTAACAGTCCTGTCACAACGGATCACATCGTAGCCCTCAACCTTTGCGTCCTGGTCAGAAATATTCCGGTCTGGTCTTGCCTCATTGATAGCCAGCAAATCAATACAGTTATAATTTAAAAGAATACAACGTTCATCTAAATGTTTCAGTAGACTTGTGATATTTAAGCTAGCCATTTAAAACCCGCGGCCCTTAGGGATTATAGAGTCTGGATTGAACCGGGAACTAGGTGGGGTTAGGATAAAATCGGATGTGGCCATTGCAGATAAAGAATGAGAATTAAATGAATGGTCGATATGATTAACTAAATTACTTGCTAAAATGGCAGTACCCTTCTTGTTAAGATGAAGCTTCAGATTGTTTATGCACGATTCATCAATGTTTGGGTGCTTAATAAAATCCCAGTTTATTTAGTGATAAAATGGTTGCAAGGCACTGTGACATTGAGCTGTGGAAAATGGGCCATGCAAGACTGTCTGTATTAAGATGATGATTATTATGATTATGATTATTTCAGCATAAGCTTACTTTCCGCTTTTCTTTACGATAAAATCCGTCTATTATTTAATTGCAATCGAGGGTCGTAAAACCATAACCAAACTAATTACTTTGGCCAATCAAAAAGTACGGAGACAATCCAGTAAACCAATCAAAACTCGAAGGAATTACACGTAGCCGACACAAAGCGCGGGAAAATGTGCACTCATGAGCCATGATTGGTTTTTGTTTCACTTCTGATTGGTTGAAAATGTAGCGAGAGAACTTTGAACCAATCACTGAGTGAAGTAATGCAAAACCAAAGCAATTCGCTAATTACTTTCGACATTCAATTGAAAAACGCTCTATCATTATTATTATTATTATTATTTTTTTTTTTTTTCACGAGAAGTTTACTTTCTGCTTTTCTTTACGATAAAACCTGTCTATTCTTTGCTTGCACTTGACGTCACAGGTGGCCATGTTGGTGAAAAGAACAATAGCAAAGCCATTTGCGAATGCTACACTTTTCTATTGTTTTGGCTCCAAGATGGCCGTCTTATCACGTGATATTTTATCAGGAGAGACCTTTTGGTTAACTATTATTGATGACATTAGTTGAGGTTTCTAAAGACTTGAAGTTTTTGACAAATCTCGCAAAACGTCAAATACCGAGATTGCGACAAAAACGACTATGAAATTCACCAGGAAATTTCAGTTTTTGTGCATTTGGGTGCAGCAAATCGGTACGTCGCAATTAACCCATCTTTTGCACAAAGACACCTACTTATCTTAACAACTAAAAAATGTAAACATTTGCAAAGATAGATAATTTTTCTTTTGATTTTTTGAAGATCAAAAGTTGCCACTTCGAGCGTTTTGAGAAACATCCGAAAATGACATAACTTTACGTGAAAAAAAGATTGTTTTGCTACATCGAATTCCAGATCAGGCTTTACACCAAAAAGAAAACCCTATTATTGATCTATAATATATAAAAAATCTAACTTGGACATTTTAAGTCCGATGCTCTAAACATGAAAGCAGTTTTTACGTGTTTCTAATGAAAGAACCTATGTCACCGTAACACAATCAACAGGTTTGCGTAAATTCATCGTTTAAATTAATTAATGCAACAAACTGGAAAACATCTAGCACATTCTGAACTATATCTATCAAAATAAGTATGCTAACAACGAAGTTCTGTTTATTTTTCCCTAATTCCTGGATATTATCGGAAATATTACCAGTTTAATTCCGAAAGAGATGGACATGACAGTCATAAGTATCATACACGTGTCAATTCCACATTATTATGCCGTAAAGTTATTGCATGAAATAGGGCAGTGTTAAACAACAAAATCGTACACTTTCTTTGTTTCCTTTTTTTTTTCTCCAAAAAAGAAATAATAAATAAGAAGAATATATTCTTCAACTTTTAGGGTTACTATCGAAGACGCGCGCGCGGAGCACCATCATAAAGAAAATATGGTAACCAATCAATGGGAGAAATTTTGGTTTTACAGTTATGACGTCATCGACCGCCCGTACGTCCGTACGTCCACCCCTCCATGTATGCCAATATCACCAGTATCACGCCAGTTTATAGCAGACATCTTTTATATGGGACATCCATGTTATGGTCAATTGACAGCTGTCAAAACAAGGTACCGCTGACCAGTATCATGTGACCAAATCGCGGGTTCAAGTTTAGAGATCATCGAGTTTAGCTGGCTTTTTGAAATTGACTGCTGACCATGTACTGGTTTTCGATCGCAGGCTCAACCCAGTTTAACTCACGTAAACGCGCTTTCTGTGGCTCAACGCGGCTACCCGGCCATACTACCTCAACTAAAGCTCTTAACAAGCAACGCTTTTCGTTTTCAGGTTGAAAACAGTTTGGAAAATATTTACTCTCTGCATTTTTCGCTGGTTTTCATCCATTGTGACATACTATCATCATAGCTGTGGTCCACACTGGTGGCTACGCAGTTATTCAAGTCAAGCATCGCGGGAATATAAACTTAAGGCTGAGTGTTTATTTTTAATTTGTTTAGAGCTGCATTTTTCTCTGTATTGCAATTTTTGGCATATCTTTAGAAGGTTGCATGATGCCTGGAGGACCTATGACTAAAACAGAAACGAAAGAAGAAAGAAAGAGAACCACAACGACAAAACAGAATACCAGTAATAGCTCAAAATACTTTATAAATTCTTTTCTTGGGCACTAAACCATTCGGTATTTTTACGGATGCGTTATTTTAAGTGGATGCGTATTTTTAAAAGTGGTTTAATCGTTTTTTTCTTTGTTCAGAAATGAAACTCGAATTTTTATCCTCAACTGTAATTAAATAACAATTACCTGCACTCTTTTAGACATAAAAAAACAGTTGATTTCTTTATTTGTTTTGCTCTAAAATGCAAGCGAAGAAATGGTCTTTTAGTCGTTTTCCCAACTGTTTTTCGATGTGCCTCGACAGTGACAAGAAAATTTTGCCCTTATGTTATAAACACGTAATCGCAAAGAGTTCTCGTAAAATTAAGGAGAAATATCACTAGCTTGTGTTTTCAGAAGTTTGTTTGAAGCTCCTACAGGTAATTTATTGAAGCAGATCTTGTTTGAATTTTATCATTTCTAGCTTGCATTGTCGTATTTTGCCGATTCTTGTTCGAAGCCAAGCTGGCGTGTTTCAGTAAAATAACTCAAAATGTGAATGATCTCGTTTTCGGAGATAAAGTGGAATAAAGTAGATCAGTAACACTCTTTTTTGGCGTTGAACTGACAAAGTTCCCCGACGGTTTCTAATTTTAGCGAGATTCCTATTCGCTGGCTATTGACAGTTGACTCTGAAATGGCTGTTTTCCTTTTCCATTCGCTCGCTGAGGATGTGTTTGTTTACTTTTAAAACTCATTGGATTTAAGAAAAAATTCATTGCCAAACTGGTGAATTCGAAATTAAATTTCGATTGAAAAGCCGATATCGCACGCATTGCTTCGTGATTCATGCAATATCGGTTTTTTGCGTGAAATTTACCATGGAGTTCACTAGTCAGGCAATGAATCTCTCTGCAGACTGACTTGGAAGGCGAAGAAAGTAATTTAATTAAGCAGTAACCGGAAATACTAAAACGCGGACAATTCGAAAATCTATTATTTTCACTACCCCTACAGGCAGTAAGAATAAATAACCAGGGAGTTCGCTGATACATCTCTGGCTAGCTGTGACAATTATGTATGGAACCACTTGAGTTCTGCTAAAGTTTATTGAAAAGACAATATTGAGAACAAGATGAGAGTAATTCTTTCCTGTGCTGGTAAGTATGAACGTATTCTCTGATTTCAAATTCCCCCAAGCGATAGAGACCAAACAGGAAAGCAAGAAAGAATATAAGGATTTAAAAAATCATTGGGAGCGGCAATTTTCTGAAAACGACACAGTTCGAGTAAGAAACGCGCAAGCTAATGGCAATATTAAGAAGTGGATCCTAGGAAGGGTGGTAAAGGTTTGTGGACCTACAATTAGCGACAATTGTTGACACATTGACCATTTGCACCCCCTATGCCACATTTCTTCTATCTTTCAGCCTTATTAGGTAGTTCAATTTGCCCCCTTTCCCCCTTGGTTTTGACCAAGAGGCTGAAGGCATGTCATCGCCAGTTGTTTTGAGGTGATCGTCTAGAATCAGGAAACCAGTGGACCGACTTAATTTGTAGCTGAGATTCCTGTTTATGTCGCAGTACTTTTGTCTTTCTGTGCAATTTGTGTGAAAAAGCTATGTAATATATTAGTATTTGGGTGCGGCTTTACCCATGATGCCTTGGTAATAAAGTGGTTGAAACCCGCCATCTTATGTGTCGTTAACCTGCGATCAAGCGTACTTTTCTTGAGACAAGGCGCTAAAAAGTCGCCTGATACAATTTCTTAACGAGTCGTCTACCGCCCACCTGTCAAGAGTGATGTTATCATGTGTCATGCTATAAATGTGAGCCAATCAGATTTTACCGGAAATTACCTGCACGCTGCGATTCAAGTAAAGACGCGACAAAAACAAAATAGCACTCTGGCTTTGATTTCTGCAATCAAAGCTATTTCTGCAAATCCTGCTTGACAGTTGGTGCGGTTTCTCTGTTCAAACCATCAAGGAACAAAGAATCTCGAGATAAAATGGCAGAAAAAGCCCGAATTCTTCATGTCATCATCAGGCGCAATCAACAGTACAATAAACTTTATTTAAACTGAATATTTGAGATGCCAATAAAAGATGCTATAAAAATAGATATGAGGAAAATGGACTTTGAGAAATTCTAGTTTTTCAGCAGCAGCTACTCAGCTATCATTTTGTTAGAAGTGTGTTCAGATTGTTCAGCGATTCCGTAAACGGTGTCGAATTTCTCTGTCAAGCTCGGCTGATTCCCCGAATGTGGCAGCCCTAAAGTTCTATTCGGTTCTTTTTGGATTCGCAACTTGTTGCTTCCGAATATATTCCAAAGGACTTGCCACAACTACAAACGTTTTCGAGTTGGTGGAAGAAGTACGATGCATTTTCTTCTAGAATGTTCGAGCCTGTATTAATAACACTATTCAGGACTATTGCGAAATCCTGTAGGAAGTACAACTGCAATGTCTTCTTTTACTCAAACCATTCTTCGAATGCATTGCCTCCGCTCTTCCTTTGAAGGGCCGTTGGCAAAACCCGGATCGGATCGGATCGGACCGGACCGGATCGGATCGGATCGGATCGGATCGGATCGGATCGGATCGGATCGGACCGGATCGGATCGGATCGGATCGACAAAACCCGGACTGGTTCAATATCAAAATTCCTGCCAATAGACACATAAAAACCCTGGGTCACCAGTTAAGGCTACTTCCCACCTTCACGGGTGTCCTTCCGGAAAAAAAGTTCGTACTCGCGTTAGTTTCAATAAAATCATAACAAACTATACATCAGAAGAAAGCTTAGTAAATGTAGTTTACGATAAATATACTGCTTTAGCGAGTTTTTCTTTTGGTAAGTGTTAGAATCGGCGCCGGTAAGACGTGAAACCGCCGAGGGTTCTTCTGTTAAATTTATCGGGTATCGGATGCCGCTTCACGAGCAAAATGACTTCACAGTGTTGTTATTCACAAGCCATCAATCAACAAAAGCTTGTCAGGAGATTCCGATATTTAGAATAATTTCTCATGGCGTCCATTTACACAACATACCTCGCATATTTTTGGCTACTTCAACCTTAGATGCGGATATCTAAACAACCAATCAGAATATCGAAAACGCCTGAGACAATTTCGTTGATTGATGGCTTGTGAATAACAACACTGTGAAGTCATTTTGCTCGTGAAGCGGCATCCGATACCCGATAAATTAATTAGAAGAACTCTCGGTGGTCTCACGTCTTACCGGCTCCTGACAATAAAAGGAACACTCGGTTACACTATATCTGTTGGCGTAAACTACATTTATTAAGACTAAAAACAAAATAAGAATGCAAGGCTGGTTTTACGGCTGTGAGGATATATAGTGTTTGTTTGACCAATTTTTGTCAGGCACGGCCTGACTTCTTCAGGGAGTTAAATCATAACTCGTACATAACTCCCTGAAGAAGTCGGGCCGTACCCGACGAAATATTGGTCAAACAAAGACGATATATATATTCACAGCCGTACAACCAGCCTTGCATAATTATTTTGTTTTTAGTCTAAATATTATTTGCTGGTCAGGTCTCCCAAGATCCGGCACTTGTACTCTGTTCAGCTGGCCCTTGCATACAAAAACTGTCCACATTTATTAAGCTTTCTTCTGATGTATAGTTTGCTATGATTTTATTGAAACGCGAGTACGAACTTTTTCCAGAGGGACACCCGTGAAGGTGGGAAGTAACCTTAACTGGTGACCCAGGGATTTCATGTGTATATTGGCAGGAATTTTGATATTGAACCAGTCCGGGTTTTGTCGATCCGATCCGATCCGATCCGATCCGGTCCGATCCGATCCGATCCGATCCGATCCGATCCGGTCCGGTCCGATCCGATCCGATCCGATCCGGGTTTTGCCAACGGGCCCTTTGAAGGTTTTTGAAAAAAATCTGAAGTCGAAGCAACAGCAGCTGTAAACAGAGCCTAAATATCACTCGTGTTGAAATCCTTCTTGGCGGTCATAATTTCATCAGCTGTTAACCGATTTACTAGAAGTATGATTTGCAATTCTGTAACCAATCGGAGCGAGGCTCCAAAAGCTCTATCGTATTTCGGCCAATCAGAGTAAAGTCCAGATTCTGGACTACGAGCAGACGACTCGTTAACAAATTGTATCAGGCGTACCTTTTCGCACCATGTCTAAGGAAAAGTACGCCTGATCGCAGGTTAATGTGTCGTGCAAAATGCTAGTTTACTACAGCAGCCTTCAACAAAACAATTGGCTTTACTGGAGTAGTGCCTACAATCGCACGAGGCAGCGTTACATTAGCCACATTGCTGATGCTGTTGCAGTGCTGCTGAAGATTGTGTCGCCTGAAAATGCCGTCGAGATCAGGCAAGCACTCTTATCCTCAAAAGCACTAGACAATAGGCTCATTGGCCCAATGCATAAATGGCGGCCAAAAATTTATTCTTTTGTTTATGTGCTAATGAGACGCACTAGCCTCGCTCTCAAGCAACATTTCTTTTGTATTTTGTCCATACAAACGAGGCTATTGAGACTAATTAGCACATAAACAAAAGAATATTTTTTTGGCTGCCACTTATGCATTTGGTCTATAGGCTGTGGAAAGAGCCAACGATTACATCGTCAGGGAGAGCTCTTCTTTAAGCTATTGGGGAGGCTTATTTCGGTGCAGAAAGCTGGGAAACAAGGCCTCGGATACTGTCAACTGCCTCACCCGGTATTGCTATTCTGACGCGAATTTGCATCAGCTCCAGTGTGGCCGTGGAACTCAAATGCCCTTGAGAGGAGAAAGAGGCGCAAGAACAAGAATCGATCGCAAAAAGCTAGACTACTTTCTAACTTTCATTACCAGCCTAAATATCGTTCAAGATCTGCCATTTGGCGAAAAAGTCCTTTGACGAGATATAACAAGCGAAATAATATTTTTGCTAATACACTGTATTTGAAAGAAGAAAAATTTCGCGGGCATCGCGGTGAGAATGTGGAATTTTATTTCTCTGACAAATGATTTTGTCATTGTAGTGTAAGATGAAATTTATTTGGGAAGCCAACAATATTTCTTTAACTTCGTGGTTAATCCAATTTATTGCTACGACTTACTAGTGCGAAGATTGTTTACGTGAAACAAACGCTTTTTGCGAATTTTGAGTGTCATGAAATTACATTTGCGTGACAAATATCCTTTTACTCTAACCCAAAAACATTCAGATAGTGACAAACTTCATATTTACTTAACCATTTCTTCTGCTTTTGTGCTTGTCAGCATTGTGATTTGCGATAATTCGCAAGTCTGTTTTTGTATCTCATACCTGTTTAGATTTTCAATTTACATCAACCTCTCGATTGTGTAAATAGTTCACCCTGAAGTCAAAATAGATACGTTTCTCAGGAACCCGACAAAGGAGGCTTCCTGACCCGAAAGATGATATCTAAATATTCAGTTAAATATTACAACAAAATTAAAAAACCAACGACGGAAGTTTCTTGGCTAAAAAGTACGTTGTTTTACTCTGAAAACGACAAACGATTAACATTCTTTCCCGTAGTTCATTCAGTCGACACAAGGTGATCACGTGCACCTTTATGGTTGCCTAGCACGTGATTAATTTCTTCCTTTTGACACAATTCCGTTTATTCATAAAAGTTAGAGACTGCAGATCGATTGTCATTCATCTTTCGATGAGAATTCGATTCAGAGTTATATATATAAACTATGTTATTTTTTTTTCTTCAGCTTTCTCTCTGGTGCAAACGCAAGGCCAAACAATGTTTTGACCTGGCATCAGATTAGACTAACAAGAAGAGGAATTATGAAGAGGAAACAGCACCTTCAAACCTTTCTTAGTGTGTGCAATAAACGTTTGCTTAGTGCAACTGCAGGCAGCAGCTGAAATTTCCTAGTAAATTTCATGGTCATTTTTGTCCGCGAATTCTCGATATTTACAGTTAGCTGCTCTTAAATGCCTTCGCAAGAGTGGCGTATTGAAGAGGAATATCACAAGGAATGGTTAGTGATCATAACACGAATTCCATTGCCACAGAGAGAGAACTCGTGGCAAAACTAAATGAGTCAAAAATTCGGGAGAAGACTGGCAATCAAGGAGTGAACTGGGTTTTTAACCCTCCTTTAGCACTCCATTTTATTGAAGCGCATGAAATAATGATCAAAGCGGCTAAGAAAGCGTACGAGCAGCTAATTATTACTTTTATTGGGGCAGAATCTCTTAGCAACTCCAGACCGATAACGTACCAGACCGCCAATGCAAATGATGATACCCCCTACACCTAACCATTTCCTACACTGCCAACTAGGTAGCAAATTTGCCCCCGATTCCGTAGACGAGTGGACGAGACAGCAGTGGTGTAGTGAGGATTGTTTAACACATCAATACATGATGGCGAATCTGAGTGGCGATTTTGGCAAATTCTTGTCAACTCGCCAAATGTATGTAAACTAGTTCACTATGTGGTGGCCAGCCTGTTGGCAAATCTGGCGAATTAGTATGGGAGCATCTATTATCTCGTGGAAATTGTGTGATGAGAGAAAGCCGCCTTTCTAAATGTGTTCCCTAAGGAACATGTGAAATGTTGTCGGCAATTTTGTAACTTCCACCGACGGCTTTTACGGGAGGTTAAAAGTGTGACCCTCAGAGTTCAACATGGAAACGAAGCTTGACCTTCAACTGCTTTGTTACCATCGTCAATGGTGGCGAATTTTCCACAAAAATTGTCATCCTTTTAATTGGGGTCTATCTGACACGCAACAGTAATAGAACGGATACCGTGACCACGCTAACGTGAAAACGAGGCTGGAACACGTAATGCCTTGTAGCAATTGGTTATGACGACAGATTGTCCCAATCAGCCAAGTGCAATTTTATCACAACTTCCTGACAAGGATAAAAGGTATCCTATTCATCTTCCTCGTCTTCCTCCTCCTCCTTCTCCTCCTCCTCCTCTTCATCATCATCATCATCGTCATGATCATCATCAACATTATCAACATCAGATGACTCATGGTCATCATCATCGGCATCATTATCACAGCTTCCATCATGTTCAGCACCATTGCAGCTGCAAACATCGGTACATTTAGGTCCCACTTCGCGACTTTGACATCTATTAGGGGAACAGAGCAGCTTGGGGTAATCCCTGTACAGCAACCCATAGAGATATGGTGTATAAACGTACAGTTGTACCTTGAGAGAAACCATTAGCAGGCTGATACAAAATGGTTGCTGTATGCTGTTGATGGTACAAACTCGGGGGCCACTACTATTAACATCATGTAACCTGACAACGACATTCACGAGTAGTGTCCCTTAGGCAATTCCCAGAAATAATAATAGCTTTATTAATTAATCCATCATTAAATTAAAAAAAAAAAACATAAATTTACGATAATCAAATTAAAGCATGAAAAATATAAGAGGTAATGTACTGTTTCAAGTGAAGCTATGATCGTCGCAGTTACGAACGCAATTTTTGCAATTGCGTAAAGAAGCCCAAAAAGTTCAGGACTTCAACGGGGTTTGAACCCGTGACCTAGCGATACCGGTGCGACGCCACTGACGTTAGGAACTGGTCATTTGTGGATTCCAATGTTCCCGTGAGGAATGAATCAACGATGATATATCACTTCATCGTTGATTCATTCCTCACGGAAACATTGGAACCCACAAATGACCAGCCCCCAAAATTAGAAATGAGTACCTTTTTTTTGTCAAGCTTTGTTTTTCTTTTGTAAACGTGTGTTGGATGGTACTTCGAGCTTTGTTACTTAAATATATTGTCTTTACTAAACATTGTTAATAAGAAAATTTATCGAACGTCGTTCGAGTCAACGGCCCTTACAAACTGGCTTCGAACCGGTTACAGGCGTCGCATTTAATTTCGCAAAAAGACGAGGTAGGCTGGATACGAATGTCTGTTTTACCGTGTGTCTTACAAACAGTTGTACCAGTGTAGGTAGGCTTTGTAAAGGAGCATTAATTGCCAAAAGAACGATCCCATTGACACTCGTAAAATCAAGTGAGTAGTAACTGTAGTTACATTTTATCGCCTTGCTGATTATAAGATATTTTTCTACGCAAGTTACAATATAAGCAATTTTAGATCTATTTTGCTTTTAGCCGCACTGTGCTACAGAATCCAGGTTTTTCGGTTCTGCAAACTGCCTACTTGAGTTTTAGTCAAAAAGCAAAATGAACGAAGAAACTATTAAAGGCCCATCTTCAACGGACAGGCATTTCAACTGTTTGGTTTTTTTTTAAAATGGAAATTCGCATTGCTTATTGTAGCGATCTGATTGGGTGAATTTCAGCTTTGACGGGATTTTCATATATGAAAATTGTTCCGTGGCACGCATTGCCTGTTGGTTAAAGGTGGCTGTTGGCTGGTCAACTTCTAAAACGGCGCTGTACTACCTTAAATAAGCTGATGTCATCCGTGCAGGGGCTCCAGCTGATTTGCTTGCTTCTGCCCTTTCTCAATGTCAAGAGGCTTCGCGCGTTTACGAGGACTATAATGCTTTAAAGGATTTCGTATCTGCTTTTCCTGTCCCGACTTTGTCTTCGTCTAAGCGTTCACTTCCACCTTAGTCTTTCTGCTTCTAGTATGTGCGTTTATTCAAATTTCACTACCCTAACTACTTATCTCTAGTGGTGAACTCTACACGGAAGCATACTGTCAGCATTAACTATTTACCTATCCATGCCTTTATTAGTATAGGTAATCATACGGTTTCGAGTTCAATTTGGAATTAATTTGCACGAGTGAGTTTTTGAAAAAGCTGAAATTGCACGAGCCGCTTCGGCGAGTGCAATTTCAGCTTTTTCAAAAACTCACAAGTGCAAATTAATTCCAAATTGAACGAGAAAAACCGTATGATTACTTATTAATAATACAAACATGAAAAAATTCGCGTGGAAAAAGTGCGGGAAGATGTTTCTTGACGCCCTTTTTTTCGCATTCGAGAAAAATTTTTTCAGAGTTTCTGTACAAAATTTTGGTCATTGCCGTTTACATGAGATCATTGGCCTACAACTTTCCCAATGTCTTTCTGCAAATCAAAATCCAGAATTACGATGTGTAATTTGCACTGGTGTTACACTTTTTGCACCGGTGTTACACTTTTTGCACTGGTGTTACACTTGAACTGCACTGCTCTCAGCCAATCAGAATCGAGTAATTTTTTCATGTGTATTATTATTGCCTTAATGCACACTTCTGATTGTTTTATGTGCATATACTTATTTACTTCATTTCGTCTTGCCTTGATTTTAGGCAAATCACTTTGCTTGGTACATAATTTTCTTCTATAGCTCTGTATGTCTTTGTGGTGCCATGACTTCGATGGCGTATAAATAAAGTGTGTTGTTATTGTTGTGCCGTCTTTAGTTTTGGGGTTCTGTTTTATTCTGTTTTGGGATTCCTTTTGAGGTTGGGTTCCTGGCGGTCCCCCGCACTGTTTTGCGTTCTACATGCCATTGCTTTCTGTGGCCGCCAGACTTCCATACCTCAATAGAAGTG
>NC_090881.1:4811917-4816917 GCF_036669935.1 Montipora foliosa
TAGAGTTAATCCTCAACGAGTGTTTTCGCAAGCGCTACCCGTTGTAACCACTTCCGGAATTCAGGAATTTTAAAAAAAGATAACCTCTTGCGTTGTGATTTTTTTATTTTTTATTTCATCATATTTTGTGGATTGTAAGAAGAGTAAGTGATTCATGCTTTAAAAAAAAGGGGGGTCACAGATGATCTAAACAAGTAAAATCGATGAGATGTTGCGAAGCTCTTGGAAAATTTCGTTTCTCACGTTTTTATGTGACCTGTCGGAGAAGGACTGGAACCCAAGACAGGATCGATCGATGAAAGGTTTTTGTAAAAAAAAAAGAAAAAAAAACTTTCTCGAGCACAGCAACGACGATTTAACAGGCGACATCTTTATTTGGTTAGTGTTTTGTATCATATCCGTCATTTTCATCGCTGGCTGTTTCCATGTAGGTCCGCACCATTTAAGTGGATAGGGAAGAAAATACAATTCTGCTCTATTTTCATGAAAGTAAAGGAAAAGAACTTCAAAAGCATGTATTCATTGTGGATCAAGAAGTTCGTAGCGTAATAAAAACATATATTAAAAAAAACCCCATTAAATTCACGCAAGGTCGCTGACTTAACTAATGTTCGAGTTTTCAAAACTTTCAGCCACTACTCGATTAGCTACCTCTCCAGACCTTCCTCTCACATATATCTCTTGAACGTTTTCATGATACATTGGAAATAAATGTGCCTTTTTTTCCTTGGCCAGGGTTCCTTATCCGAGATGTTAGTGACCTTTTAAAAGATCTAACACGGGGACGGCCGCGAGAACGTCATTTCATATTGCTAGTTTAGATTTTTAACGTTTTTCACGATTATTCCAGTTTGTTCTTCTTCCACAAACTATCCGAACTATCCAGGAACTGAATTGGGAAGGACAGTGTTAAAACTAAGAAGGAAAATCGAAGATTTGCCCTTGTGTACTCTCGTCTTTCTTAATTAAAACTTGAGATTTAGTCATTTCACGTTGCAGATTGGCAGAGAAAGGAAAGAAATTTACAATACTTTAAAGTGCAGGTGCAAAGCCATTGTTTTGCTCATTAGTGTCTATTGTTTGGTGGCGTTCTCGCTGAGGTTGCCGTCCTAGATCTTAAGGTCCCTAGAATACGGAGCTTAAGCAACGACAACAGCGACGGCTACGAGAACCTCACAAATTTGCATATTTAGTGGGCAAAAACAATAGCTTTGCACGCCCTGCACGTGCGTTTTTCACTGTTGTCCATTTCTTTGCCATCGTCAGCAAAACAACAACTTGAAATTTGATGTTTTATGAAGAACGTCAGCCCTTGAGGATAAATTTTTATCTTCTCCCCTAAATTAAGTGCCGTTCCGACCAGTGTTACTTTTGAGGAATTACCACACCCTTGTCATATTAAAAAGGTTGAAATAGTCGCGAAGTGATTACAGCATCGAGAATTTATAGTTTGCGATGACGTTCTCGTTGCTGTCGTTTGTGCTTAAGCTCCCTGATATCTTAACTAGTGCTGTAAGTAATTTGTGACATATTAAAGTCGCGTCACCTCCGCAGTAAAGCATGGTTTTCACTAGCGACGCAAGAACAAGCCCAAGCACAAGCATAAGTAGCTTACGCTAGTGAAAACGAAGGTCGAAAATAAGCATTGCTCAAATGCTCAGACGCCAAGAATCTGAAACGAGTGCTTTAATTGGCGAGGCGTAGCAAATTTCCTTGTGCTTATGCTGCCTTACAATTTGAATTTAAACCTATTTTTTTTGCAACTTCAGTTGTGATGAGTTTTACAATTTGAATTTAAAGTGCCCCTGTGATCAAAAAAACCACTTCCTTTTTTCCTTCAGATTTTGAAAAAGTGTTTGCTTTAACACCTGACGGGCAAAATTTTGAGCTTTGATTTTTATCCAAAGGCCGTTTACATTGAGTGTAAGTTTTGGATTTCACAGTCCGCCATTACTCACGTTCAAAACTGACAGATTGGACCTCAGACGGTTGGATCCAGGGAAAAGTGACGCCAGAGGCTCACTAGCTTAAAATTTCAGCGTGTGAACGCAGCTTATTATATATGCAAAGCGTGAGTTTGAAAGTCTGAAAGCCCAAAACCCCCGTGCTGCATATTAATTCTGCGGCGTACACACGTATTGCATTCTTAAACTAGTGAGCCTTTGACGTCATTTTCTCCTCGATCCAGCTCTCTCAAGAACATAATGTTAGTAATGGCGCACCATTAAATAGGAAAATTACAGTTAAAAAAAAGAGGCGTCAGTTTGAAATCAAGGTTTAAAACGTGGGTCACTTAGTGTTTTGTTAACATAGTTTTGAAATCCAAAGAAAAATATGAAATGATTTTTTGGTCACAGGGGCACTTTAAACCTATTTATAAGAAAAATACATTGGCTGAATTGATACATTATTCGCATACTTACAAAAACAAATTAAACGGATTAGCTAAGATACTTAAATACTATTGTCAGGACAAAGCAAATTACAACGAACTTTTTCTTTTTCATTTTTCTCATTTTTAACGACCTTGTCGCGACGATAGTATCTAAGTATCTTAGCTAATCCATTAACTTTGTTTTTGTAAGTATGCGAATAATGTATCAATTCGTCCATTGTATTTTACTTATAAATAGGTTTAAATTCAAACTCATCACAAGTATGTCGAAACATGTCTTGCAAAAAAAATTTAAAATGTTGTTTTATTTCTTCAAGTCATTTAAAACTGTGGTGACGTAGATTACACTTAAAATCATGTAATGATGTAGCTGCACGAAGGTCACTGGATAGGCTGTTCCACAACCTTGCTCCGCTGTAAGAGAAATTGTTCTTCAAATAATTGGTGCGGGGCTTCGGAATAGCCAATTTATTTTCAGTATTCCTATATCAACATGATGTTATGTCGTTTCGAAACACAAATCTCGAACTCAGATACTCAGATGTCATCCCATGCAAAGATTTATATATCATAACAGCAGCTGATTCCAATCCTTGATATTTGATTTACCCCAACCCATTGTCCGGAACAATTCATCGACATTTAAATCATAATTAGCACATATAAAAACACTGGCCGCACGATTTTGGAGCTTCTGAAGCTTTTCTAGAGGCCGCTGCCACAGTTGCCCCATACAGTACTACAGTAATTAAAATATGGTTGAACTAGGCTGTCATATATATCAATTAATATATTAAGGGGGTATAAGATGTCGTATTCGCTTAATTGCGCCCACTGCAGAAGCAATGGCATGGTCAACGGTGGTTTAGCGGCTATCAACCGCGCCTCTCACCTCTGTGACCCGGGTTCAACCATGGCCTCGGGTCATATGTGGGCTGAGATTCAGTCGATCTCAATCGGACTCACAGGGTTTTTCTCCGGGTTCTCCGGTTTTCTTCCCTCATCAAAATCGACTCTCAGTCACTTAAATCCGGCTGCTGGCGGATATCCTTGATAGGGACAACCTCTGGTATCCTTCCCTTTCATTGAATTACATGAATAAAGTTGCCATTACAGTCTTTTTTTTTTTTTTTGCAAATGTTCTGTATATCACATTCGCAATTCATGTTTTAGTCTATGCACATCAAGAGATTTCGAAGATGACCTGCTTCACTGCATGTTCATTTACACTGAAAGAAGGAATTTCAGGAAATGTTGATAGCTTCTGTTTCAACACAACTAACATGATCTCAGCTTTTGTTAAATTCAAGGTCAGTTTATTGGCTGATAGCCATGTGTACACCCCGTTTTTTAAATCAAAGTTAAAGGGGCAGTGTCATGGATTGTAGTAAAAATCTGGAAAGCTAAGAAAATCTGTTTACCGCTGGCAAACAAAAATTAAGGCCCAGATTTTCTTCAAAACGGCTATTTTAGCTCACAGAAACCATTCTTAAGTGTTTGTGGTTACGCGTAACGAAGATTAAAGTGAATAGAGACCTTTAGATGCACGTTTACGGCTAACCGCAAACTGAGGTTTGAGATTTGCGGTTTGACGTTAGAAGTTGTGATAGTTCGTGCATTTAGATTTAAGTAAACAAGTGCAAAGCTGCAGAGGCCGCCATATTGAATTTCCTCGATTCTCAGCGTTGATGTTTCAGTCAACGAAATAAATAAAACCAAGGCTCTTTTGATTGTTTAATTCACATGGAATGAAAGATAAAAAGTTGCTTTTTATATCTGCCCCGTTCATACGTGGGATAATGTAACTTCCATGCCATAAAGAGCTGAGGTAAATTACTTACGTGAAAACCTACCGTCCGCCGTTGAAAACGTCAAAACTTACCCTCGAACGTGACGGCAAGCGCTAGTCATGTGACTTCCAGCAGTTTGAGGTTAGCCGCAAACGTGGATCTAAAAGTCTCTAATATGCCAATTTAAAAACGTCGGGCCCGCCCGACGTTTTCAAGTACTCCCTTTGCATCTTAGATAAATTTCTTAATAACTTAGTGTGGCTCATTTTTCTTTTAAAATTTGATCGATTTTTATCTCACTGCGGTGAACCAGAAGCAACTTAAGAATAATAAAAAAACCCTTAAAATCGATTAGTAAATTTATAGTCAAAATAAAAGGGATACATCCCATCAATATGTTTTAAGTCTGCGCCACTGAAGGCGAGGCTGGTGTCATCTGCATACATTCTAGGTGTGAAAATACAGACAATTTGGCAGGTCATTAATATAAAAGTAAAGGTCCTAGAACACCACTTTTAACTTATTTTGGAATAGATATAAAGGAGACGAGTTTGAGTGCGATTGCTGAAATATCTTGCGAACCATTTGTGACAGCAACCGCGTATTCCATAGAATTGCAACGTTGCTAATAAAATATTGTGATCGACGGTGTCGAAAGCCTTCTTTAAATCAAGAAAAATAACGGCATTGACAAAAGCGCGATCAATATTCATGGCCCAACTATCCATAAAGGAAAGGAAAGGAAAGGAACTTTATTTAAGTGTCTAGTCGTTCTAGCGAGTAAGCACTAATTGGGGACACTGTAAATTGAAATC
>NC_090881.1:4824417-4826917 GCF_036669935.1 Montipora foliosa
TACCACGCTTGCTCAGCCGCTTGTATCCACGACATGTTTTTTACGTATTTGTGAGGAGTGTGATCTGAGTTAGATCAATCATGTTTTAACCGTTTGGCCACTCACTTCAAGAGCATGTTTGGTCACCAAACAATTTGTTTGATGTTGTTTGAATGGCAAACATTTCCTGTTTGTCAAGGCGCTTATGATGCTCCATCAACTATCCTTATGCTGTGTAAAGGCTATTGCAAAATGAAATTGGCAAAGTGTCTTAATTGTCCAGATGTGTGTACATTGTACTTACAAAACGTGTCTTCAACTACTCCAACTCCTTTTCTTTTATTTTCTTTCAACTTTGACTTTCATAGTCTGACACTTCCTAAATGTACAAAAGGCAGGTGTCCCATTAAAAAAATTAACTAATTAGCACTGGAATATATTTAATTAATAAACATTTTTGTAGGGCTTCCCAGTTGATTATAATTTTGTTGAGAGTAATTATAGACAAGACTAGTGTTTAAAGTTTGACCTATAATTGGATTTAAAAAAACCTTGATGAATATTTCAACCAGTCAGATGCAAAGCTAAGACCAATAATTTTATTGCAACTTAGTCACTCTACATGTAGGTTTCCCACACTTAGCAGCAGCAGCTGCATTGCATTAATTAGCATTCTGACTAGGATATATGACTCCAGTTTATGGTTAATTGACAGGTACAGTATTTCATTCAGGAAATATTCTGGTGTGTAATTACTTTGGTCTTGTTGGTTTGGCAACATTACAAAAAATAGACAAGTTTCATATTCTCACAGATGGACTGGAATCAGCATCAAATAGGGGCTAATGCAGAGGAATGCAAATTATTTTCCTTTGCATCAGCCTCTATTTGATGCTTGATCCAGTCCAACCATGATAATACTCAATCTTGGACAAAACTCTTGGGAAAAATTCTAGCTTAAGCATCATTTGGCACGCACTCACAAAATATCTTGGTCCTTCCCCCCATCCCCCCATACCAATGTTGGTAATGTGATGCAAAATACTGTGCAAGCCTTTGGTCGCTTTTTAAAACAACATTGGAATGGGGGGAGGGGGGAAAGTAGGAAGAATTTACTCTTTATCGCACAGACAAATTAGAGCGTCACATTTTCCCAACGAGTTTTGTCCAAGATTGTAAATATACCAAAATGAGAAAAATTTACAGCAGACTCATTGGCCCAAATAATTCTGTGTACCAAACTTTACGGCATTTCATGCTGCTTAATTTGAGCTATTGTTGTTTCCAATCATGGGATCAAATGTGTAATGAAAGCCAATTTTTTGGGACTTAACAACAGAATGAACTCAAAACGATGATTTAAGGCAGTTGGCACGATTAACAGAAGAAAATGTAGTCATTTCAACGGTTAACAACGAATAACGTGCAAGTCTTCGTCATGGTACCACTTTAAGCATCATTTGGCACGCACTCACAAAATATCTTGGTCCTTCCCCCCATCCCCCCATCTCCCCATACCAATGTTGGTAATGTGATGCAAAATACTGTGCAAGCCTTTGGTCACTTTTTAAAACAACATTGGAATGGGGGAAGGGGGGAAAGTAGGAAGAATTGGTGCGTCACATTTTCCCAACGAGTTTTGTCCAAGATTGTAAATATACCAAAATGAGAAAAATTTACAGCAGACTCATTGGTCCAAATCATCCTGTGTACCAAAATTTACGACATTACATGCTGCTTAATTTGAGCTATTGTTGTTTCCAATCATGGGATGAAATATGTAATGAAAGCCAATTTTTTGGGACTTAACAATGGCGAACAGTGCTTATATAATCAACAAGTAGCAAGTGACCAGCAGGGTTTTTATTGACATTATAGAGCCAGAAAAAACGACATATATTGCCTTCTTAGCACGCAATAAGGAAATTTTTAACGTGAAAGATCATTGAAAAGTGCAACGTTTTGAAATCGTCCGTTTATAGAATTAAAAAACGCCTTTTGAGGAAAGAGAGAAACACACTAGAGGACGTCCAAGTAAGCTGAGTATTCGGCAACAAGGAGTCATCATACGAAGTTTAAATGCATATGCATCTATGACAGGGCGTACTGACGCGATTGTATTTAAGAAATCAAGGAGCATACCAAATACCAACTGTAAATCATATGTGTTGTGTCCTTGAGAGAAACAGAGAACTTTTTCAAGTTGGTCATGCAGACATGCTTGCGTTACTTTGAATGCGTGTAACCTAATTTAAACAATAAATAACATAATTGTCTCCATTTTTGGTGGAATCACCTTCATTGTTTGCAATTTCACAACAGAATGAACTCAAAACGATGATTTAAGGCAGTTGGCACGATTAACAGAAGAAAATGTAATCATTTCAACGGTTAACAACGAATAACGTGCAAGTCTTAGAAAAAACAATGACCATCTATTGTTATCATTGCGTCTTCCCTGTTAACCACTGAAACTCTCTGTTAATCGTTGTTTTATTGAATGATTGGCGTTAAGTTGTCT
>NC_090881.1:4831917-4839417 GCF_036669935.1 Montipora foliosa
TGTTAATAATATTTAATAATTTTAAATACAAGGTCGAGAAATTTACCGATGATTCAATTTACTTTATTCGCCCTCTTTGATTGTTCACTCAGTTCCTGTGCATGTCAGTATTATAGCTGCCTATTACATGTACATCCTGTTTTGGCCGTTGAAGGATCGCGTTTTCTTTGAAGAAACAAGAATGTTTTTTAGAGCTTTCCGCCTTTGGAAAACAAAAATTTTCAGTGTCTATTTTATATTTGTGCTTGTGAGTATCTTCAACATTTAAAGTAAAACAAATTCTTTTTCAGTTCAACTGGAATTGCTTAATTACATTCATTTTGAAGTCTTTCGTCATTCATTTTGAAGTCTTTTGTCCACTGCGTTCGTTATGCCCAAAGACCACATTATGATGTTAATTTTGAATAAATTATTTACCTGGAACTTGGCTCGAAATCTTTGACCCATGTATAAGTTGAGGGCGATTTTTGGAGCTTCTTTTGAGGCCATAAAAGGTCGACTTATACACGGGTAAATACGGTACATGTACATCCTGTTTTGGCTTGTATGTCATATAATTATAATTAGTTGTATTTGTTTTCTTTTTCATTTTATTTGTATCTTCATTTCTTGGTATTCGTGACAAGTGTAATGTAAAATTCTGTTGTGTATTCAATAAAAATAAAGAAATATATGTTGAACTGCAGATATGAAATCAAGTGAGGCTATGATCCTTTAGTGGCTTCATAGCTCAGTTGGTGTAAAGCATCGCACCAGCGGTTTTCATCAATATGTTAATGGAGTGCTGGCTAGTGTATTAACCTGATGTACTCTGCATCACACAGATCAAATTGCTATTATCATACACCACACATTGCTGGTTGACCTTTTTACACCCGGCCTAAACCGGCCAGACTTAGTATTTTACTCTGTCTAAAACCAGACGATTTTACTCATCAATGGGAAACCCCTAGCTGGGATTCAATGGGTTAATTTAAAGGGGGTTTCGGTTCACACAGTTTAACATCTTCACCAATTTTGCACCTTCTGAACACTGGTGTAAGAATGTGATTATTTTTTTACTCAGATAAGATACCGTTCTTCAGTGCTCAACTGCATCAGTACTGGTAAGTATTGCATTTATACACATATTCATTGTTACATGTACCTGCTGGTCTATTTACTGCTGCACTCATTTCTACAATCATCTTGAATCTGATTGTTTTTTGGCTATAAAAACATTTTAATTTAATTAACAATAATTATATTGATCCAAAATCAATAAATATTACCAATAGTCCAAAACCTTGACATGTACATGTAATATATATGAATTGCACATACTTGAACTGTGGAGAACCAAATGAGTGAAAGATCATCACAGTTTTGTTTCAAGCTTTCAGCAGCAAAAGACAGACCTGAACTGAAAAAATTAGGCCTGAATGGGATGTTATAACTGACCTCTGTGATACCGCTGCAACCGCAACCCTCAGGTCAGGGTTCAAATCCTGTTCAGCCCTGAAATATTCAGGTCTATCTTTCACTGCTGCTTAAACAGCAAGCAAAACTGTAATGAACTTAGTCTCTCTTCAGTCTAAAACCATATTGCACACTGAAATGGAGCAACATGATCTTTACTGTTGTTATCTTCTTTTGGATCTTTGGTTCTGGAGTGTTAATTTGCATCCAAGGCAAGAATGATGATAACACCAGGACACTACCATGTACATCAATGAACATGCTGAAATTATGTTTGAGAATAAAATGCTCACCAAAGTTGGAATAAGAACATTATATATCCAAAACCTACAATTCTGCCGTAGCTTGTATTGTGACTGTACTGATAATTATTGGTTATTATTAATGGTTTAAGTTGTTGTCCTTTGTTATTTATTTTACTTTTTAAAATAATTAGTTGATCGGTTTAACCACGGAATGCGTGTAGCTCTGCCCACCCCGATTAGCCTTTGCTATTTGTGGGCGGAGACAGACTGTACCTTTTTGTATCTGTTTTTTTATTTTTTGATATAAATACTACAACTACATGTACATTAACCCATTGACCACTGGGGGTTCTTCATTGATGAGTAAAGTTGTCTGGCGTTAGACATGCAGAGTAAAATACTAAGTTAATGGCCGGTTTAGGACGGTTTAGGGGTGAATGGGTTAACCCAACACTAGTTAATTACCTAAAGGTGCATGTACTTAATACAATATCATGAGTTCAACAATCAGATCGCTTCAGGGCAAAGATAACTTGTGAAAGGTCATGAATGTAAAATAAAATTATACAAAAAGCAATGGTACATGTAAATACCCACCATGACTTTCCTTTGAATACAGTGGGGATTTCTGTCCCCTTCCTCTTGATGTTACGGTTTCTTTCCTAAACAGGATTAGACACGTGTTAGTACATGTATGTTGTACTTTTAGTATACAAAAACATAGAATAAACAAGAGTAGTTGTACTGTCATTATGCCACTGAAAAGAGTCACACAAATTTATTTCACCTTTTTCTGATAAGCAGGTGGCTTTCTTAATGACCTAACGATGCTGCTGATGTGCTTTATGGCTTTGCAGTATCTACATGTAATGTATAGTGCAACATATACAACACTTTCTACAAACTTAAAATTAAACAATAATTATTTCAACTCCTTTTAATCTAATTTCACTCATCCTCTTAATTACCCTCGTAGTAGTAGTAGTAGCAGCAGCAGCAGCAGCAGTAGTAGGAGTACCGGTACTAGCAGTAGCATTAGCACTTACTCGGCAGTAGTATTAGAAGTAACAGTGCTAGGAGTAGTAGATGCAGCAGCAGTATTCCAGTTACCACTGGTAATAATCAAGGAAAGTGCATTCAAGCTGCCTTTTTCTGAATCAAATAAATTACATGTATTCTATAATTATTATAGGTTTTGACTGAGGATGATCACTGAATTTCATTAAATGGCAATTTATTCTGGATGCATCATATAAAACATTTTACATGTGTGTTGAATTTTGGTCTAAAGTCACATACATTTAATTAAATAACACAGATCAAGCTTGATGCCCACATGCGAAATCAAGGTGAGTAGCCAGCCTCACAAAGAGAGCAGCCAAGAAACCTAAAATCACAAATCATCCATACATGCATTGACCTCTTTCATAATGGTGGCCAAATAATACAGTGTACATGATTGTATATTATTTGCTGTTTACCCTAAGTAATAAGCCTTTCTAGCCTCACTACGACGAGCAAATTTCAAATGAATATTTTTTTTCCAAATGAGGGCAGTAGGTCTAATTAACATATACACAAAAGAATGTAAAGGAGGTCACCATTAATTATGAAAGTGGTCTACAGTATATTCCCACAGTTCCTAAATGACACCATTAGTGGGCATCTTGCTTTGCTCTTCTGCATGTGCTACAATAGGCCTTTTGGAACAAGTCATCACATGACCTTTTTTTCATAGACACAATGATTCTGTTTTTTTGCAGAAATAAAAAGAGCAGCTCAAAATATGCTACCATGCCGATTTTTGTAAGCATGTCATTAAAACTAGTACCGTTACAGTTGAAAGAAATTACAAGGATTTGTATGGGAAAAGGACGCTTTGCCACCCAGTCACACTTCAATGATCTTTATACAAATCCTTGTATTTTTCTAACTTTTCAAACCGCTTTAAAATTATTCCTTCAAAAGTCTGAAAAGTTCCACCCTCGCATATTTATTCTCACTCATTCGACCCATTGTAAAAATACATGTAGGAATCTGAGTGTTGTTTGTGACACATAATTCTGAAAAATTACACTGGAGGGCAAAAGCTTTTCATTCGTACACAAAAGTATGGAATTTTTGAGTATTTAAATGGTCATATACATGTACACTCTTTACCTTAAGAGGTATTTCTCTGAAAATTTGTATTCCGGCTAAGACAAACATGAATTATATTTCCATTTCTGGAATTTCTAAAGTCCGAGCTTTAAGTTCACCAACTGTCAGTCATGTGACCAGTTTGTTGCAAATGGCCTACTACCAAAATAATTATTAATGATGATGATGATAATAATTATAATAATAATTTTTAAGGTTTTGTGGTTTATGTTAGTTTTAAATGTTTGACCATTTCTAGCTGACATACTGTAATTATTACAAATAACTTACAAAAATAAGTACAAATAGATACTCTAATTTAAGAAAGACAATGAAATAAGTATGTGTAATCAAATGGCGACGAGTGAAATAAGGAAATAATTTCACGCGCGTTTTGTCAAAATTCTGATAACTTCCCGAGCCTTTAGGCGAGGGAAATTACCCGAATTTTGACAAAACACAAGTGAAATTATTTCCTAATTTTGCGAGAAAACCATTTGATTACCTTTTAATGTTGTGGGTGACAAATTACGCTCAGAACCGTAATTGTAAAATTGTTCGAGTACTTTATCCAACTGCTCGGGAAGAATCATCTCCACGTTTTTCTCAAGGCTATTTTCTTCACACCACTTCTCAAAAACTCTCACCCAGTTAATTGTGCTCTTTCACGTATTTAAATTTTATGCCGCTTCTTTTAATTTCGTAACTTCTTCAATGGTCACTGTCTTAAATCTAGACGCCATCTTGGCTCTGATCGAGATACAAGAGATGTTACCATGGCAATTTTGTCATTTTACATGTGAAATTATAAATTAATGCTGAAATTTCGCCTAAATTAAGGAGTAATTTGTCACCCATGATATTAGTATAGGTAATCACATGAGGCCGAGCACTATTAAGGATTAATTGCAATTTTCCAAAATTGCCCGAGTCGCGAACGAGGGCAATTTGGAAAATTTACAAAACACAAGTGCAATTAATCCTTAATAGTACGAGGACTCATGCGATTACTTGTTTATCAATAAAGGGCAAAATTACTCTTGATTACCAAAAATGCCCTGGATTAAGAAAAAATGCCCTCTGTCTCAGCCAATCAGCGCTCAGTAATTTTGCCCTTTATTGATAATAATAATAACAATAACAACAACAATAACAATAATAATAATTATTATTATAATATTAACAACATGAGACGTGTATAAATTAACACTTAATTTAAGTCTAACCTTCACACAAATTGTTAAACATTTCCGAAGGATTTTACACAAAGGAATTTCCAAGGTTTCAACCAGCGCTGTGTTACTACCTAGAAGTTTCAGATCGTCGATATCCTGAAACTGAAAACGACAAATTAATACTCTAACAGCTGTGTACCGCTTATATTAAGTTAAATAAAGAGAAAACATTGAAAAATGTCCACGCAATATTTCAAAAAATACCTGGTGCTTCTTCACAAGAATTGGTATAAGATCACGAAAGCCATTTTAGGACAAGAACTACTCCTCGGCTGACTACCAACTTCAGGCTTAAAGATGTGCATCATAATTATGTCACTTGGGATTGCAACCAACAGCAAGTTAAATGTTTCGATTAATTTCGTCCATAAATGCGTTTTCCGTCGGATTCGCCGCCCAAGCTAACTTCGTTGCAGATCTTCACGCATCAAAAGCTGATATTTTAGAAGCTTTTGCCCGTTGAAACATCCAGAAGTGTCAATACACAGGTAAACGTAAACGATTTTACCTTGATTACCTCACGACACTTTAACTTCGACGACGAATTTTCACTTATAAGTATCATTCTAGTATGGAGTCCACAGACCGTTGGAAAGAATCGTTCAAACTCAACACTATCTCTTCCTCAAATGAAGGAATATCCTTTATTGTCATTTTGCCTTAACTCTTTATCCTCCATTTTGATCGCTCTGTCCCAGGACTTGTGGTATGAAAAGGAAAGGAAAAATAGTAAAAGTAGCCCCTGGACAGGATTTGAACCCGAAGCACCCACTTTTATTCCTTTCACAGGATACAAGGACTCTCTATTCTTGGTGTGCGCACACACTTTAAACCGACAGAAACTCTCCAGTTCATGCACCTTACCTCCCGTCACCCTCTGGGGGTCAGGAAAGACTTCTTTAAAGGCTAAGCCCTACGGCTTCTGAGAACTAACACTTCACTGAAAACCAAAATTTGAAGAAAACAACGCACAATTCTAGCAAAGAATACGCTACAAGGATTATCCACATAAGCCTTGTGAACATTCTCTCATCTTAAGTCAGTTTTAGCAAAAGAATGTCGGTTCTAAAAATAAACAAAAAGCGTGCAAAAAGATTTTGCCGTTTATTACAGAATATCACCCATCGTGCAGTGCCTCATCTCAAATGGACTCTCTCAAACAACAACTTGCATCTTATACAAAACTAGCCTTTCCTGAGAATTTTTTTAAAATCCTCCCCTTATTTCGTATAGAGAAGGGAGATCTTTGAAGGATGTACTCGTTAGAGCAAAAATGTGACGGTCTGTCAATTTCCTATCTTGACTAACAGAGCGTTTTCACTCACGTGACCAGTAGCCATATTGGATTACTGTAACAAAAGAAAGTATTTGCATTAAAATAGAGATCAATTTCCGGAGGATTAGTTTGGTACACCATCATGGCCGCCATTCCTTTGTTTTGGAACACCAACATGGCCGCCGTGACGTCATGTGAAAACGCTCTATAAGCCTTTTTTGATAATAATTCAGCTTGAAAGAGAAGTTTAGAGGACAAAGACAAAGGAAAGTGGATGATATTCAATTATTTTTCACATTCATTCCAACTTGTTTCCATTGCTTTGTCCTCACTGCCTTACTATCTTGCTGAATATATGATATTTCGAAAATGGCCTATAGGATTGACGTTTTGCCACATCCAGCGACGTGACCCGTGATGACTGACGTTTTATGACACCGGAAGTGTTTACAGACGGAAGTCAGTTCTGTCAATAACTGGTTTTATCCGAGACTAGGAATTAAAGGACTTACACATGAATGTATTTGTGTGATATATTAAAACGATCATTTAGAAACAGCATAACTTGACCCTTATTTAAGTCAATCATTTAGTTCTTGATTTAAGGATATGTGAAACATTTTGACGGCTGATATTGTGTTATTTATTTGTTTGAGCAGGTTGAAGTTTTGGCAGCTATGCAGCTGATGTAGACCTGCTATACCAACCCACCCATACACTCAGAGAGGACAGCCACAACACCGGGAACTTCATCCCCTACTCTTCTGGAATAGTGTGTGGATTCTTTAACTTCCCACTGGGAACTAATTAACATGGAAGATATTTGTGAGACGGGGCCTATGCTTTACAGTCCTTATCCGAGAAGACTTAAAAGTCTAACCATCTTTGAAAGATGTAATTACAAAGACAGCACTTTCTTCTCAGTTATTAAAAAACCCTGAGTGTTGGTCCGGCCAGAGTCGAACTCACGACCTCCCGCATGGCAGCCCGATGCTCAACCAACTGAGCCACCGGTGCACGGTGACTTGACTTGCTCATTTGACGGTTGGCGGTAAAATTATTGCGTTTTTGACCGTTGGCGGTTAAATATTCGACCATTTGACGCTTGACGGTTAACCCCATCAACACATTCTTATAAATAAATCAT
>NC_090881.1:4844417-4866917 GCF_036669935.1 Montipora foliosa
GCTGTCACTAGCTGTCATGTCAAAAAGGAAAAGGGAAAGGGGAGGTGCACCAAGTATGAGTTCGGAGAAGTGCAAACTTGCTTGCACCCTACCCGCGCCCGCGCTGAAACCCGGGAGGGGTTCAGCGGGCGTACCGGAGTTAAATACTGCAGAATTTTAACTTATCCTATTTGCATTGCATCAATTTAATCGAGATTAAAACTGCACATGAGTAGAATCCTTGAAAATAATTAGAATCCTTGAAAATAATCCTTGAAAGAATCGTTGAAAATAATTCAGATTTCTCAGTAACGTATAGCCCCCCATTTAACTTTAAGCCATGTGCAGGTGATGTCGGGCGCATCTGAAAAGATTGCAAATACGGATTTAGAACTTACAGTCAGAGAACCTACTCTACCAACTGAAGCAGGCCCTGAGATAATCGTGTTTGCTGCCTTAGATCAGGTAAGAAATAATAACGAACATTTGATTGACACCATATTTATCAAAATCCATTAGAACTGCACATAGCATCTACCACCAACAGAACAGGGCAAATTTGCCTTAAACTAATGAATAGAGTAAGTAAAGAATTCTGTTCCTATGTGGAAAGGATGAAAATTTTCATCAAAGCCAATAACATCGTGGAAACAACAGAAGAGGGCACCACTCTAACTAATCGGAAGCGGAGGTATGTTCGAACTCTAAGTAGTCTATTGGCACCTATGAAGCCCAAAGATACTCTGTTCATTGAGATTGTATGTGCGTTGGAGAAATATTACAATCCAAAACCCTTGAAAAAATGCACAGAGATTCCATTTTGGCATCCGAAATCAAAAGTTTGGAGAATCCATCGGGGATTATGTGCTGGCGTTCAAGAAGTTGGCCATTCATTGTAATTATGGTGAGTTCCTGGATTGAGGTCTAGGTGACTGATTTCTCTGCGGACTCAGAAACCCGAAGATACAGAATAAATTGCTGAACACAAAGGATTTAACATTCGAGAAGGCTTGTAGGATTGCCAGTGCTATGAACATGGCTAAGAAATACATCCAGGAGTTCCGGATCCACCTTACGACAAACGAGGGCTCGGAAATGAACCAGTTGAGACATTAAGAAGATTGGTCATTTAGCGTCTGTTTGTCGAAACAAAAATGAATCCAAGGAAGATGCAGGGCATAATTTGCACAGATGTGAATCAGGTAGCGAGGATGAATCAGGAATCTATTTCCTGTACTCACTTGACACAAACAGGCCCAATTTCCGAGGTTACTGGTAGACATGGTAATAAAAGGGAAACCTTATAAAATGGTGGTAGATACTGCTGCAGACTATTCCATAATGACACGCAGTTTCTATCAAGAGAAGTTTGCAGACATACCCTTAGCAGCATCAAAGGTAGTGCTTTGGACATACACTTGCGAAAGGCTTTATGTGTCAGGTGAAATGCAGTGTAATGTTGTTTATAAGAACATACACTATTCTCTACCAGTAGTAGTAGTAGCTAATTACAGAGGAAAGCCTACTCTAGCTACTCGGCAAAAATTGGCTGAGTCAAATCAAATTGGCATGGGGCCAGATTTTTATTGTTCCCAGTAAAAACATAGCCAGTTCCGTAAGTCAACTACAAACTCTTCTGTCACAATATGATTTGTTCGGCGACAGTTATGTTGGCATGACAGGGCTTTCAAGAGCCAAATATAGTTATGAAAGGGGTTTTTAAGGCCAATTTTTGTAAAAGCCCGTCGAGTTCGTTATGCATTGAAGGAACAAGTAGAAAAATAGTTACACAAACTTTGGCAAGCCCAATCGTGGTACTGCCAAAGTCCGACAACACAGTGAGAATCTGCGGTGATTACATGGCGACTATCAATCAGAATGTGGAGGACAAGCCGTATGTTTTACCCACCACTCAAGATCTGTCTGCTTCCCTTGTTGGCTCAAAGGTATTTACCAAACTTGACCTATCCCACGCATACGCACAGCTGAATGTTGACGAATAAAGTCAAGATACTTGACTATAAACACTCAGAAAGGTCTGTATTCCTACAACAAACTACCCTATGAGTTGTACTAAGTGACGTTATGGATGACGGCCGGGAGAGGCCAGTAGCCTATACCTCCCGTACCCTAACTCCCAGAGAAAGAAACTATGTACAAATAGAACGGGAAGCTCTATCTATTGTGTATGGAGAAAAAAAAAAAAAAAAAAAACATCAATTTTTGTGCGTACGAAAGTTCACGTTAACAACTGATCACCAGTCTTTGTTAGCTACAGAACTGCGTCCTATCGGGCTCAAGGGTATTCATTTCATATGTGTCAGAAAGAAAATCTTAAAGGAATTGCATTGGAAGCATCCTGGTATTTGTGCAATGAAAGCTATCACCCGCACATGTGCATGGTGGCACAAAATGGATGACGAAAATGAGAGAGCAGTGAAATTATGCACAGTTTGCCAGAACGTAAGAAGTTCTCCACCAATTGTTCCTGTAATACCGTGGAAGTGGCCGACACACCCTTTCCAACGTAGTCACCTCGATTTTGTCGGAAGTGATCTGATCATTTCCTAGTAGTGGTTAATAGCCATTCAAAATGGCTGAAAGTAAAACATGTCGTCAACTACTACAGAGCGTACGGTGGATGAAATACGTGTTATATTTGCCTAGCATGGCTTGCCAGAAGAAGTGGTTTCTGCTAATGGACCACATTTCATTTTTATCAAATTTTCCGTGTTTATGAGCAAAAAACGGGGTCAAACATATTCTAGTTTCACCATATCATCCTCAATCGAATGGTGCAGCTGAGAGATCGGTGAGGGTGGTTAAGGAAGCTCTAATAAAGAGGGCAACAGGGCTTGGTCTCTAAAGCATATGTTAGCTGATTTCCTTTTAAGATCTTGTACAACCCCACACAGTACTACAGGCATCAGTCCAGTCGAGCTGTTAATGAAACATCGTCTGCGTACCCGATTAAGCTTGGTAAAACTGACGTTAGCCCAAGCGATAGAGACCAAACAGGAAAGCAAGGAAGAATATAAGGATTTTAAAAGTCATTAGGAAGGCAATTTTCTGAAAACGACACAGGTCGAGTAAGAAACGGGCAAGCTAATGACAATAGTGAGAAGTGGATCATGGGAAGGGTTTTAAAGGTTTGTTGGACTTACAATCAGCGACAAAATTGTTGGCACATTGACCATTTCTACCCCCTATGCCACATTTCTTCTATCTCTTAGCCTTCTTAGGTAGTCCAATTCGCCCCCTTCCCCCAAACAATGTTGTAGCGTGATTCCCGGGATATTTAGGTACAAATAGGCAACATTGAATGGGAGAGGGGGTCTTATCAATAATTTAGAGCATGATTCAGATTATAGTGTTATTTTACACTTAAAAGGAACTGTTTAAACGCAAATAGTTCACTAAGTTTGTCGCTGATTGTAGAAATCAATTATCTGTTCAAGACGAGATATAAGACCAGATTTGTGCATGCCGATCATTTAATTATGGATCAAGATAAAGAAGCAAATGAGACTAGTGAGATTGGACTACTTCTTCCTGAGTCATGTCAACAATTGCCTCCAGTTTAAGATAGTGATATAGTTTCTGATGATATATGGCAGCCAAACATTAGTGCTGTAGATGTGAAATCTGAGCCTAGTTTTGACCAAGGGGCTAGCTGAGATTCCAGTTTATGTCACAGTACTGTCGTGTTTCTATCCCATTTGTGACAAAAAGCAGTGTAATTTAATAGTATTTGGGTGCGGCTTTACCCATGATACCTTGGTAATAAAATGGTTGAAACCCGCCATCTTGTGTGTCGTGCAAAATGCTAGTTTACTACAGGAACCTTCGACACAACAATTGGCTTGACTGGAGTAGTGCCTTCAATCGCACGAGGCAGCGTTACATTAGCCACATCGCTAAGGCTGCTGCAGCGCTGCTGAAGATTGTGTCGCATGAAAATGACGTCGAGATATGGCAAGCACACTTATCCTCATAAGCAGTAGACAATAGGCTGTGAAAAGAGCCAACGGTTACATCGTCAGAGACAGCTGTTCTTTAAGCTATCGCAGAGGTATATTAAGTTGTGGAAAGCTGGGAAACAAGGCGGCAGATACTGTCAATTATGACTAGGACCGTTTTGTACAAAACTCTCGCCGAATTGATTCCCTGCCTCACCCGGTATTGCTATTCTGACGCGAATTTGCATCAGCTCCAGTTTGGCCGTGGAACTCAAATGCCCTTGGGAGAAGAGAGAGGCGCAAAAATAAGAATTGATAGCAAAACGCTAGACTATTTTCTACAAGCAATTGCAAAAGGGTTGAGACACTGAATGGAAAATCCACCTCTTCTTCCTAAAACCCCTCTTCTAGTTCATAAGAAAAGGCTGAACGCCCCTCCCTCCCCCCTCCCCTTTTTCAATGTTGATACCCTTTAGTCTGAGTGCCAAGTGGAAATGGAAACAACTTTGCTTGGGGGGGAGGGGGGTTGGAGATGCGCTGACTTGAATGACACGCATTGTACGGTTATCAACAATGAGTGTCTCAACTCTTTTTGCAACTGCTTGTAGCTTTCATTACCAGCCTGCACATCGTTCAAGATCTGTCATTTGGCGAAAAAGTCCTTTGTGCCTCCTCAGGAAGCACGATAGCCGTTCCTAACGTCATTAGGACGGTGATTCCACAACTGACCTGTGAACAATATATCCGCTTCTGCAAAGAAACAGGTTTCAAGACTTTCAGCCAAAGGACCATACTGACGATTTTGACAGCGTGCAAGGCTTAATAAGGAAGTCTTTACAGCATCTAGACTTCTTTGCGGCCGAGGGAACGAAAGCATTTGATGATCTCATAATGGTTTATGACAAGGTGACAGATGTTGGTGCCCGCCAGGAATGGAAAAAGGAGACGTGTGACGCTCTGAAAGCGGGAAAACTGTATTTAAAGGCGGATTACAAGGTAAGAATATAACACCACTTTTATTCTATTAATGGGTGGAATGGGGAGAGGGTGTGGTTGTAAGAGGATAGGATGAAGAATAGCACTTACCAAACATCTCAGGTGGAAGAGGAGTCGTCGAGTCGACAGAAAGCAACGTTCAGTTTCAATTAGTTTTCCGGGGTATACTATATAGCTTTGAAGTTCTAGTGACTTTGTTGAGGTAAATTTTGTCAATACAGTAAACATTGTTTTGTTGCGTTTTCTTGAAGCTTTGTCTATCGTAGGTCCACATCAGTGAAGACAACTGTGTACCTGATCACTGTATCGTGTATGCGCTTAGTGATTCAACAGACAAACAGTTTCGGCGCAAATGTGATCATGCCCACAATGAATATTGTGGCAAGTGCTAGACCTCGGAACAACTGCTCTTCTCCGTTAGTTCTGAGGACGATCGTGATGAAACGATCTATTTATGCAATCATGCGGTCCAAGCAATACAGCTATGGAAGTGCCACCAATGCGGTCTTGACGTTTTACGGCAGCTGAGCGAGGAAACCCGCTTAATTACTAATGACTGGGTGATAAAGTTCCTACCTCAGAAGTATAGAGAGATTCAATCCGACTAGTTTGTACAACGTGGCATCTCATGACATATCAGTGTGGCTTTTCGCCGAGTAAATGACCAGCTCCAGTCACAGACCATTATCCACATTCTGCCATCCAGCAACCGGGAAGTGCCGTTGTAACCCTTATCCTGTAACACGTATTGCGCACCCTTAAGACCGAGTATTTCCAAATCCAGAAAGGTTATTTTCGACAGGATAATGCAGGATATTAACACGCAGCATCAACAATACTGGACGTACCAGCCATGCAAGACCTCTTAGGTGTGAAGGTCATCGCCGTTGACTTCAAGGTGGAAAAGGTGTTGCTGACCGTGTGTCATGATCAGCGACCTGCAAAAATCCCATCTGGTTCTACATTAACGAATGAAATGATGCCAATTACTACAGCCGACCAAATGAAAGCTGCAAGTCTGTCTGGTGAGAGTTACAGTAGTCAAAGGTCAAACAGAAACTTCTCCGCTAGAGAAATTTAAAATACCAGGAGTGAACAAATTGAATAACTTCGAGTTTGGAGACAAAGTTATTCGGGCCAGAAAAGCGTATAGAGTAGGTGGAAGAAAACTAATCGGCGTGAAAGACGAGAGAGGTGAGGTTCATTCTTGCAAAATCCGTATATTTAGTGGCACATTGCATTCAGTGTAAAGCGCTTTAAAAAATTTTCAAAGACAAAGTATATTTCTTGGTCTATGATAAGTCGACTGTATTCAATAGCTAATTTGCGTGATAGGCTGGATACGAATGTCTGTTCTACAGTGTCTCTTACAAACAGTTGTACCAGTGTAGGTAGGCTTTGTAAAGGAGCAGCAATTGTCAGAAGAACGATCCCATTGACACTCGTAAACCAAGTGAGTAGTAACTGTAGTCACATTTTATCGCCTTTCTGATTGTAAGAAAATTTATATGCAAGTTACAATATAAGCAATTTTAGATCTATTTAGCTATTAATGCAGCGGCTGCAACTGTACATGTGTCTTAACTCAGCAAGTAACAATTAAACTTAGAGATTTAGTCTTTGCTTTAAGTAGAAATTTACTTCAACTGCATATCCATGGAAGTGATCTATTTAACGTTACGGAAATAAGAAAGCCCACGCAAGTCATTGTTTCTTTGGCAGCCCGAGAAGACAATCAATCACATGTACTTATGAACTTTCTTATGATTGGTCTGTCCTTGGGACACATTTCCTTTCTTGAATTTGTTGTTAAAAATCTTCTTGCAACCTGTGTTCGAAGCCTACATTTTTAGTCGAAAATGACCAAATCTCCCAGAATGCGTACAGTAAATATATGCGTCTCAAACTAACGGGAATTGATAATTTTTCAGGGAAAAAATGTTGCCGCCTTTGGCGGGAGGTTGTGGTCTCGCCGCGATTGCTTCGGCTCCTGCCAGCATTATAAAGGATTAATTACTTCTTTGACCGCAATCCACCTGTATCTTATTAAATATTTAAAGATTGCATCTTCAATATGGAATCCAGGCATTTGCTAAGTTCAGAGAAGTTCAGACTCAAAAATTTTCCCTGTGGAGAATGTGCCCAAACCTCCCTAGAAAAAGTGCGCAGTTCCCAGTCCTCATGGGTCCATGAAAAATGCAATCAATCCCATTTTAGTTTAACTGCCGTTTCGTTCTCAGCACTTGCGAATCGCGCTTGAGTTCGATTCTATTTAGACAAGAGGAGTAAAATCAATACCAGTTGTCCTAAAAAGGCCTTCAAATCAAGGGAAAAACGGATCCTGGGTAAGATGAAATAAAAAAGTTCCACAGAAACAACCAAAATGACAGACTAGAATAACATTTAGTGTTTATCTTAGAGGGCTAAGGTTCAAATGCACTTTAATTTTTGACCTGAAAGGGTTCATTACTGTAAATACTTTATTTAACTTAGCTGTGTGAGTCACTTTGTAACTAAGTCGCACAATTATTTGTGGAGTGGAGAGGCGCAAAGCCGTGTCATATTTTGAAAGTGTATTTAGGGCAATATACTTACAGCGAACCCAGACCCGTGAGTCCTGAGAAAACGTTTTCTGCGAGTTGACTTATTTTATTTTTATCAAGATATCTAGAAATGAACACAAAATTAGAAATGAGTAGGAAATCTGAATTAAACAAGAACATTAAAATCAATGTCATGTTAGTTTTAATTGCCGTTTCCTTCTCAGAATTCACTGATCGTCGTTGTACTCGATTCTACTTAGACAAGAGCAGGAAAATTAATCCCAATTGTCCTAAAAGGAATCCGTGAACGACTCAGAGCAATGAAATCAAAGAAAAAATGGATAAGAGTGGATTTGCTAGTTCTATGGAAAACATTAGGAACAATCAAAAACAAAATTTTGTGTATTAATGACCAAATGCAGTTTAAAGACATGCATTGTTTTTTCGCGCTTTGATAAAGAAAGTTCGCTGTATTGTGATCACAAAAAAAAGGAAGTGTTCTAGCATGGAAACAGGAATTAACAGAGTTTCATAACATCCTCATAGTTATAAAAGTGGAGGACGCTTAGAACTATTAAAAAAAAGATTGCACTCGTATTTCTGAAATTTCTGAAACTTTCACCTCTCTTCTCTATAAAAATTAAAATTTGAATTGTTTCCGGGAATTTCCGAGGTTAAAATAATTGTTATCAATATGGCAGATCGTTTTTGGTCCTTCCACTTGGTGACCGCACATGACGTATCATGACCATTACACAACGTGTAAATGATGTCAAATTGCTTTGGAATTGCAGTCTGAGGCCTGTCAAGTACGTTTACTTTTACGATAATTTACTGTCTACTACAGTCTTTTTCGTTCATTTCCCGCGCAATTTCACATCATTTACATGTCGTGTAAAGTTCATGATACGTCATGTGCCGTCACCAAGCTGAACGACCAAAAAAGATCCGCCTTATTGATAACAGTGGATTTGCTAGTTCTATGGAAAACAATAGGAAAAGTAAAAAAACAAAATTAACGACTTTAATGACCGAATGCAGTTTAAGGACATGCATTGTTTTATCGAGCTTTGATAAAGGAGGTTCACTGTATTGTGATCATATAAAAAAGGGAATTGTTCTCGCATAGAAACAGGAATTTTTCGTAACATCCTGACAATTCTAAAAGTGGAGGACCCTTAGAACTATAAAAAAAAATGTTTTGTACTCGTATTTCTGAAACTTTCACCTCTCATCTCTATAAAAATTAAAATTTGAATTGTTTCTGGGAATTTCCGAGGTTAAAATAGTTTAAAACCGACATTTCGACCAGTTTTACTGGTCTTCTTAAGGTTGTTTAGAAAATGTTATCAATATGGCGGATCGTTTTTGGTCGTTCCGCTTGGGTCAGTCTTAATTTAGTGGAGAAAATGAAAATTTATCCTCAAGTGCTGACGACCTCTATAAAACCTCGAATTTCGCTATTTCACGTTGTTGTTTTGCTGACCACGGCAAAGAAATGAACAAACGTGAAAAACACACATGCAGGGCGTGCAAAGCTACTGTTTTTGCCCACAAAATATGCAAATTTGTGACGTTCTCGTAGCCGTAGCCGTTGTCTTTGCTAAAGCTCTCTTAATCTTTTGAATTTTCAGCTCAAGAACGAGGCATCCATGGCTAATTTGAATAAAAACGAGAGAATATTTAAATGACGTCCATTTTGGAATAAGGTCTATTTAACTCAGCTGTGTGAGTCACTTTGTAACAAAGTTACACAGTTATTTGTGTCATATTCAGTTAAAAGTGTATTTAAGGCAATCCACTTACAGGGAAGATAGACGTGTGAGTCCTGAGAAAGTGCCATTTTGGAGTTGAGTTATTTCATTCTCCCTGAGATATCTAGAAATGAAAATAACATTAGAAATAAGCACTAAATTCAAATTAAAGAAGAACAATGCAATTAATACCATTTTAGTTTTAATTGGATGCCGTTTTGTTGTTAGCATTCCCGGATCGTCGTTGTACTCCATTCTATTTAGACAAGAGCAGTAAAATTAATCCCAATTATCCCAAAAGGAGTCCATGAACTACTCAGACCGATCAAATCAAAGAAAAAAAATGGATAACTGTGGATTTGCTAGTTTTATGAAAAAAAATAAGAAAATCTTAAAGAAAAAAATAGGATTTTACTGACCAAATGCAGTTCAAAGTCATGCATTGCTTTATTGAGCCTTGATGAAAAAAACTCACTGCACCGTGATCATAAAGACAAAAACGAATTATTTCAGCATGGAAATAGGAACACATAAAGTTTCATAAGGTCCTGTTTTTATTTACCTAGTATATATAATTACCATTCCGTTGAAGATACTGTCATTTCGTTGAGTCGAAAATCCATGTTTTTCAGCAGCAATTATTATGATTGTTTTATGTGCTTCTTCATTAGAAAAAGGGATCTTGGCTAAGATGAAATCAAAGGTTCCACAGAAAGAACCAAAATGACAGACTAGAATAACATTTAGTGGTTATCTTAGAAGGCTAAAGTTCAAATGCACTTTAATTTTTGACCTGAAAGGGTTCATTACTGTAAAGACTTTATTTAACTTAGCCGTGTGAGTCAATTTGTAACTAAGTCGCACAATTATTTGTGGAGTGGAGAGGCGCAAAGCCGTGTCATATTTTGAAAGTGTATTTAGGGCAATATACTTACAGTGAACCCAGACCCGTGAGTCCTGAAAAAACGTTTCTTGGGAGTTGACTTATTTTATTTTTATCAAGATATCTAGAAATGAACACAAAATTAGAAATGAGTACGAAATCTGAATTAAACAAGAACAACAAAATCAATGCCATTAGAGTTTTAATTGCCGTTTCCTTCTCAGCATTCGCCGCTGATCGTCGTTGTACTCCATTCCACTTAGACAAGGGCAGGAAAATTAATCCCAATTGTCCTAAAAGGAATCTGTGAACTACTCAGAGCAATGAAATCAAACAAAAAAATGGATAAGAGTGGATTTGCTAGTTTTATGGAAAACAATAGAAAAGATCTAAAACAAAATTTAGGATTTCAACGACCTAATGCAGTTTAAAGACACGCATTGTTTTATCGAGCAACGTTTGTAAAAACGTAAGTCTTCCTTGTACTTGTACATGTTCATTGCCGTGACTTTAACATTATCAGTTCCCACGGCCTGCTCCCGTCTGACCTTTTAGCTCAGTCGGTAGAGCAGCGGTGATCTAACCCGAAGGTCGTCCGTTCAATTCCCACCCTGGTCAGAGTTTTTCTCTTTCCTTGTGTGGGCCCATTTCCACTAGTAGGGCTAACACTCACATGGTTCATATGGGGTACAAAACTAGCACTTCTCATTACACTCTAATCAGTTAAGTCTGTTGAAATATAAAGTGCTACACGGCCAACGTTTGTAAAAACGTAACCCTTCCTTGACTTTGTAATCCCAGTTTAGCTTTTATTCCAGTTTGATTCCGAGCAATCACTGATCGCGGCTTTACTTAATTTCCAATTAGGTTACCGTGGTTTTCCAACGTTCAGCTCACCGATGAGGCTATTCGTGAGATATGTTTTGGAAGCTAAACGCATGCTTTCTGAACGGTCGGTCAGCGTGGCCCACCGAGAGTAAACCCTCTAAGATTGTCTATTCGGTGCTTCCGATTATTCTTGCAGTTCTTTGTTGAAAACGAAGGTAAAATATTTTAGCAAAACTGGTCGCCTGACGAACGAGAGAAGAGCTCTACTTAGAAAGAATTAAAAGCTGTTAAGTTAGCCATCGGACATTTTGCTCATGATCTCAAAGGCCAGCAGGTGGCCTGGTTGACTGATATCAAAACGTTGTAACCATGGTAAACGGTGGAAGTCGTGTTTAAGAATTACAGTCTCTTGTTTTAGAGATATTCACTTTGTGTGCAACGAATTGCATTTCACAGTAAATGAAATGGATTCCTAGAGACCTGAACGCAGAGGCGGATTGTCTGAATAGAATCATAGTATTCGATGATAATACATTAAATTATGTTATTTTTTAGAATGTTGGACGTTAAGTGGGGTCCACATTCCGTGGACAGGTTCGCCTGCAGTTACAACACCAAACTTGCTGGCTGTAACTCCGGGTTCCATCAGCCTGGAACAGACGCGGTTGACGCATTTACTCCAGATTGGAAACACGAGAACAATTGGCTATTGCCCCGGGTTTCCCTGATTGTACGAGTTATTAATCATTTGATACTATGTAAGGCTGAAGGATCAATTGTTTTTCCAGTGTGGAAGTCTTCCTATTTTTAGACAGTCTCGTCTCGAGACGGGAGACATTTGAGTCCCTTTGTGCACAATTTGTTGTGATTACCTAATGAGACATGACATTTCTCTGTGTAGTGAAACTGAAATTTGTTTCATTTCTCGCCTGACGATCGGTCATAAATTGCTTATTCCAAAAAGGAAAAAAAAAGGGAGGTCAACGACTTTTTTACAGGAGAGATAATAAAAAGGGAGAAATGTCTAATTTCGATAGATGGGTCATCATAACGAGATGAAGCCTCATCTGCTCATCCGTCGTAAATCATAAAAATAATGTATTAGAGTGAAGGTTTCCGTGCATAGAAATATAGGAGTGAGGTTCTTAGATAATTGCATACCGCTAGGGATGTCGTAAACAGTAGAGTAAATCCTCAACGAGCGTTTTCGAAAGCGCTACCCGTTGTAACCACTTCCGGAATTCAGGAATTAAAAAAAAAAGATAATCTCTTGCGTTGTGATTTTTTTCTTTTTTTTTTTCATTTTATCATATTTTGTGGATTGTGAGAAGAGTAAGTGATTTATGCTTTAAAAAAAAAGGGGGTCACCGATGATCTTAAATCGATGAGATGTTGCGAGACTCTTGGAAAATTTCGTTTCTCACGTTTTTATGTGACCGGTCGGGGAAGGACTGGAACCCAAGACAAGATCGATCGATGAAAGGTTTTTGTAAAAAAAAAAAAACACTTTCTCGAGCACAGCAACGACGTTTTAAGCAGACGACATCTTTATTTGGTTAGTGTTTTGTATCATATCTCTCAATTGCCGTCATGCTCATCTTTTGGAGTGTGGTTTTGTGAGATATAATTGCTAGTTGGTCCGCACCATTTAAGTATATGGGGAAGAAAATACAATTCTGCTCCATTTTCATGAAAGTAAAGGAAAAGAACTTCAAAAACATGCATTCATTTTTGATCAAGAAGTTCGTACTGTAATAAAAACATATATAAAAGCCCCATTAAATTCACGCATGGTCGCTGACTTAAACTAATCTTCTTCGAGTTTTCAAAACTCTCAGCCACTACTCGATTAGCTACCTTTTCGAGACCTTCTTTAAGGTTTCATGATAAATTGGAAATAAATGTGCCTATTTTTTCTTAGCAGGGTTCCTTATCCGAGATGTTAGGGACCTTAAGATCTAAGACGGGAACGGCCGCGAACACGTCATTTCATATTGCTAGTTTAGTTTTTTAACGGTTTTTAGTGATTATTCCAGTTTGTTCTACTTTCACAAACTATGCGAACTATCCAGGATCCAGGAACTGAATTGGGAGGAACAGTGTTGAAACTAAGAAGGAAAGTCGAAGATTTGCCCTTGTGTGCTCTCGTCTTTCTTAATTAAAACTTGAGATTTACTCATTTCACGTTGCAGATTGGCAGAAAAAGGAAAGAAATGTACAATACTTTAAAGTGCAGGTGCAAAGCCATTGTTTTGCTCATTAGTGTCTATTGTTTGGTGGTGTTCTCGCTGAGGTTGCCGTCCTCGATCTTAAAGTCCCTAGAATTCGGAGCTCAAGCAACGACAACAGCGACGGCTACGAGAACCTTACAAATTTGCATATTTAGTGGGCAAAAACAATAGCTTTGCACGGCCTGCACGTGCGTTTTTCACTTTTGTCCATTTCTTTGCCGTTGTCAGCGAAACAACAGGGAGTTTAAGAAACGACAACGGCTACGGCAACGACAACGCCAAAAAGCAGTAATATTATTGGTTGAAAAAACTAAAATGATCGTGCTGCACGTGCGGCACGCATTTTTGAACATTTCTCTCCCGTACTCGTCAAAACTACTACGTGAAATTACCAAATTTGAGGTTTTGACGACAACGTGGACAAACTACAGTGAATCTTTCAGTCTCGCTCTTTACTTCAAATCCGTCCGTACCAATCCAGTTATAGGACACTTCGCACATATTGTATAATATAAACAAGATTGAATAATCCCGAAATACTTAGAATAGCTCAAACGTATATTTTGAAGTGACGTCTTTGTCCCCGTAGCCGTCGTGGTTTCTTAAACTCCCTAACAACTTGAAATTTGAGGTTCTATGAAGAACGTCAGCCCTTGAGGATAAATTTTTATTTTCTCCCCTAAATTAAGTGCCATTCCGACCAGTGTTATTTTTGAGGAATTACCACACCCTTGTCATATTAAAAAGGTTGAAATAGTCGCGAAGTGATTACAATAACGAGAATTTATAGTTTGCGATGATGTTCTCGTTGCTGTCGTTGGTGCTTAAGCTCCCTAATATCTTAAGCAATGCTGCACGTAATTCGTGACATATTAAACTCGCGTCACCTCCGCAGTAAAGCGTGGTTTTCACTAGCGACGCAACCACAAGCCCAAGCCCAATCCCAAGCATTAGTAGCTTACGCTAGTGAAAACGAAGGTCGACATAAGCATTGCTCAAATGCTCAGACGCGAAGAATCTGAAACGAGTGCTTTAATTGGCCAGGCGTAGCAAATTTCCTTGTGCTTATGCTGCGTTACAATTTGAATTTAAACCTTTTTTTTTTTTCAAGACATGTTTTGACATACTTATGCCAACTTCAGTTGTGATGAGCTTTACAATTTGAACTTAAACCTCTTTATAAGAAAAATACAATGGCTGAATTGATACATTATTCGCATACTTACAAAAACAAATTAAATGGATTACCTAAGATACTTAGATACTATGGTCGCGACAAAGTAAATTACAACGAACTTATTCTTTTTCTTTTTAACTTTTCCATTTTTAACGGCTTTGTCGCGACGATAGTATCTAAGCATCTTAGCTAATAATCCATTTACTTTGTTTTTGTAAGTATGCGAATAATGTATCAATTCATCCATTGTATTTTTCTTATAAATAGGTTTAAATTGAAATTGTAAAACTCATCACAAGTATGTCGAACCATGTCGCAAAAAAATTTTAAAATGTTGTTTTATTTCTTCAAGTCATTTAAAATTGTGGTGACGTAGATTACGCTTAAAACCATGTAATGATGTAGCTGCGCGAAGGTCACTGGATAGGCTGTTCCACAACCTTGCTCCGAATTGTTATTCAAATAATTGGTGCGGGCTTCGGAAGAGCCAATTTATTTTCAGTATTCCTAAATCGATATGTTGTTATGTCGTTTCAAAACACAAATCTCGAACTCAGATACTCAGGTGACATCCGATGCAAACATTTATACATCATAACAGGAGCTGATTCCAATCTTTGATATTTGAGTTTACCCCAACCCATTACCCAGAACAATCCATCAACATTAAAATCATAACTAGCACATATAAAAACGCAGGGCGCACGGTTTTGCAGCTTCTGAAGTTTTTCTAGAGGCCGCTGCCACAGTTGCCCCATACAGTAATTAAAATATGGTTGAACTAGGCTGTCATATATATCAATTAATATATTAAGGGGTTTTAGATGTCGTATTCGCTTAATTGCGCCCATTGCAGAAGCCTTGGCATTATCAAGGGTGGTTTAGCGGCTATCGACCGCGCCTCTCCCCTCTGTGACCCGGGTTCAACCATGGCCTCGGGTCATATGTTGGCTGAGATTCAGTCGATCTCAATCGGACTTAGAGGGTTTTTCTCCGGGTTCTCCGGTTTTCTTCCCTCATCAAAATCGATTCTCAGTCACTTACATCCGGCTGCTGGCGGATATCCTCGATAGGGATAACCTCTGGTATCCTTCCCTTTTATTGAATTACATGAATAAAGTTGCCATTACAGATTTTTTTTAGGCAAATATTCTGTATATCACATTCGCAATTCATGTTTTAGTCAATATACACATCACGAGATTTCGTAGATGACCTGCTTCACTGGATGTTCATTTATACTGAAATGAGAAATTTCAGGAAATTTTGATACCTTCTGTCTCAACACAACTAATTAACATGATCTCAGTTTTTGTTAAATTCAAGGTCAGTTTATTGGCTGATAGCCATGTGTACACCCTGTTTAAATCAAACTTAAAGGGCCAGTGTCTTGGATTGTAGTCAAAATCTGGAAAGCAAAGTCGGGAGACCTGTTTACCGCTGGCAAATAAAAATTAATGCCCAAATTTTTTTCATAACGGCTATTTTAGCTCACTCTTAGCTCATTCTTAAGTGTTTCTGGTTACGCATAGCCAAGATTAAAATGAATGCCAATTTGAAATCGTCGGGCCGACGTTTTCAAGTACTCCCCTTGCATCTTGAATGAATTCCGTAATAAGTTAGTGTGGCTCATTTTTCTTTTAAAATTTGATCGATTTTTATCTCACTGCGGTGATGCAGAAGCAATTTAAGAATAAAAAAGACCCTGAAAATCTATTTAGTAAATTTATGGTCAAAATAAAAGAGATAATTCCCATGATACTACCCCATTAACCCTTGCACTCCTAATAGTCACACAGATTTTACTCTGTCTAACGCCAGACGATTTTACTCGTCAATGGGGAACTCCACGGGAGTGAAAGGGTTAACAACAGCTAGATTCACTCAAAAACTATGCCCCCATTAACCCTTTCACTCCCAAGAGTGACACTTAAAGATTTTACTCTGTCTAACGCCAGACGATTTTACTCGTCAATGGGGAACCCCACGGGAGTGAAAGGGTTAACAACAGCTAGATTCACTCAAAAACTATGTCCCCATTAACCCTTTCACTCCCAAGAGTGACACTTATAGATTTTACTCTGTCTAACGCCAGACGATTTTACTCGTCAATGGGGAACCCCACGGAAGTGAAAGGGTTAACAACAGCTAGATTCACTCAAAAACTATGTCCCCATTAAACCTTTCACTCCCAAGAGTGACACTTATAGATTTTACTCTGTCTAACGCCAGACGATTTTACTCGTCAATGGGGAACCCAACAGGAGTGAAAGGGTTAAGACAGTCATCAGTATGTTTTAAATCTGCGCTACTGAAGGTGAAGTTGGTGTCATCTGCATACATTCTAGGTTGTGAAAAATACAGACAATTCGGCAGGTCATTAATGTATAAGTAAAGGTCCTAGAATTGTTCCCTGGTGACACCACATTTAACTAGTTTAATTTGGAAATAGACATAAATGAGACAAGTTTGAGTGCGATTGCTTAAATATGATGCGAACCATTTGTGACAGAAACCACGTATTCCATAGAATTGCAACGTTGCTAATGGGACTATGGGGGCCGCGTTCGTTTTCTTTAATAAATCGATGCAATTTTCCCATATTTGAATAATAATAATAATAATAATAATAATAATAATAATAATAGAAATAAATAATAATAATGAACTTTATTTAACCAGGGAGCACCTTCAGCAATCTGTTCTCCCAGGTACCGGTGTCCCAATTAGCGCTATAATTTGTGCATTAAAAATGAAGTTTTTGGTCTTTTACTATACTATGTGTCTAATTACCTTCGTTACGGCTGGGCGTACTAATCGCTTGGTCCATCAATGTATATAGGACATATAAAACATTCTGTAAACTGATAACCCTCCGATACCCACTCACTTCCTCAAAAATTTGTTGAAAGAAAACGCTTTCTTGTTTAAGGGGAAAAACCACGTTCAGGCGCTTTACCTCCCGTCACACTCTGGGGGTCAGGAAAGGATTCTTCAAAGGCTAAGCTTCTCAGAACTAACATTCACTGAAACCAATTTTTTAAAGGAAACAACGCACAATTCTAACAAAGAATACGCTACAGGGGTTATCCACATAAACCTTGTGAACATGCTCTCATCTAAAGTCATTTTTGGCAAAAGAATGTCGATTCTAAAAATAAACAAAAAGCGCGCATAAAGATCTTGCCGTTTATTAAACAATATCACCCAGCATGCAGTGCCTTATCTCAACTAGATTTTCTTAAACAACAACTGGCATCGTATACAAAACCAGCCTTTCCTGACAAAAATGTTAAAATCCTCCCCTTTTTTCGTATAGAAAAGGGAGATCTTTGAAAGATGTATTCATTAGAACAAAAATCTTCAATTTCCTATCTTGACTAATAGACCGGTTTAACTCATTTGACCAGCAGCCATATTGGATTACTAAAGCAAAAGATAGTATTTGCTTGGTGACCGCACATGACGTATCATGACCATTACACGACGTGTAAATGTTGTCAAATTGCTTTGAAATTGCAGTCTGAGGCCTGTCAAGTACTTTTACTTTTACGATAATTTACTGTCTACTACAGTCTTTTTCGTTCATTTCCCGCGCAATTTGACATCATTTACACGTCGTGTAAAGGTCATGATACATCATGTGCGGTCACCAAGGGCTTAACGACCAAAAACGATCCGCCATATTGATAATATTTTTTAAACAACCTAAAGAAGACCATTAAAACTGGTCGAAAGGTCGCTTGTAAACATATTTTAACCTCGGAAACTCCAGGAAACAATTGAAATTTTAATTTTATGTACCTAGTATATATAATTAGCATTTCGTTGTATATTTTGTCATTTCAATAACTCGAAAAATAATGTGTGTCAGTAGCAATCAATATGATTGTTTTATTTGCTCCTTCACTAGAAAATGAGGAGCTGGCTAAGATCAAATAAATGACAGACTAGAACAACTTTTAGTATTAATCTTAGAAGGCAAAGGCTTAAATGCTGTTTCGGATAACAGTGGATTTGCTAGTTCTATGGAAAACAATAGGAAAGATCTAATATACAGATTCAGCCAAGCCTAAAGGCAGAGCTCCCGGCTTGTTTATTTTTACTGGCAGTAGGATTAGTGAAAAAAAAAGGCTTTGGAACTGTCCGCCTTTTGGTTTTCCAGGATATTGCTTCGCTGCCTAACTAGAAAATACCACGGTTAATTTCACCTGAAAAACCGATTGATCGCATGAATCACGGAGGGATGAGTGTGATATCGGTTTTTCCAGCCAAATCTACTGTCGAATTCACCAGTTAGGCAATTATTTTTTCTTAAATCGCAAGAGTTTTAAAAGAAAACAAGCAAATCCTCAGCAAGCGAACGGAAAAGGAAAGAAGATTTTCAGAGTCGACTGTCAAACGCCAGCGAATAGGAATCACGCTAAAATTAGAAATCACAGACGTACTATAGCTCGTGATGTGACAGATCGTGTTTGTTGGTTCAAGGTCAAACGAGAAGTTTTATTGATGTACTTTATTTATTTATTCCACTTTATCTCTGAAAACGAGATTATTTACAATTCGATGTATTTCACTGAAACACGCCAGCTTGGCTTAAAACCAGAATTCGAATCGGCTAGAAAGGACAAACTTCAAACAAGATCTCCAACAAATTACCTGCACGTGCTCTAAACTAACTTCTGAAAACCGAAGCTGGTGATATTTCTCCTTATACTTTTACGAGAACTCATTGCGATTACATGTTTAGAACATAATTGCAAAATTCTTGTCAGTGTCGAGGCACATCGAAAAACAGTTGGGCAAGCGGAGTAAAAAAACTTCTTGTTCGCTCGCATTTTAAGGCCAAACAAACCAGACCTATCCAAGTGCAGCTAGGAAGTCGAACCAGGGACAACCAGGATCAAATTCAACGAGTGGCTAAAACGAGTCTTGAACCTGGGATATCCGGATCTCAAGCACCCTAACCACTGGGCCACACTGCCTCCAGTACCTGTGGTACTGTGTGGTGTTGTACGATATCTTAAAAGCAAGTCAGCTAACCTGTGCTTTAGAGACCAAGCCTCGTTGCCCTCTAAAACCTGATTCACTAGACCTTCTTTAAACACCCTTACCGCTCTTCCAATATGGCGTCTGATAGTGTTTCGTGGCGACACAACATCTACCACCTGCAGGCAGGCTAAGCTGACTTAAACTAATCTTCTTCGAGTTTCCAAAACTTTTAGCCGCTACTCGATTAGCTACCTTTTCGAGACCTTTTCCAGCCTTTCTCTCATAGATATCTCTTTAACGTTTCATGATAAATTGGAAATAAATGTGCCTTTTTTTTGGTAGCCAGGGTTCCTTATCCGAGATGTTAGGGACCTTAAGATCTAAGACGGGAACGGCCGCGAAAACGTCATTTCATATTGCTAGTTTAGTTTTTAAACGGTTTTTAGTGATTATTCCAGTTTGTTCTACTTTCACAAACTATCCGAACTATCCAGGATCCTGGAACTGAATTGGGAGAAACAGTGTTGAAACTAAGAAGGAAAATCAAAGATTTGCCCTTGTGTGCTCTCGTCTTTCTTAAAACTTAAGACTTAGTCATTTCACGTTCCAGATTGGCAGAGAAAGGTAAGAAATGTACAAAACTTTAAATCGCACAGGTTGTGCCATTGTTTTGATCATTAGTGTCTATTGTCTGTGGCTTTCTTGCTGAGGTTGTGGTCCTTGATCTTAAGGTCTCTAGAATGCGGAGCATAAGCAACGACAACAGCAACGGCTACGAGAACCTCACAAATTTGCATATTTAGTGGGCAAAAGCAATAGCTTTGCACGCCCTGCACGTGCGTTTTTCACTTTTGTCTATTTCTTTGCCGTCGTCAGCAAAACAATAACTTGAAATAGCCAAATTTGAGGTTTTATGAAGAACGTCAGCACTTTAGGATAAATTTTCATATTCTGCCCTAAATTAAGTGCCGTTCCGACCAGTGTTATATTTGAGGAATTACCACACCTTTGTCACATTAAAAAAGTTAAAATAGTCGCGAAGTGATTACAATAGCGTGAATTTATAGTTTGCGATAACGTTCTCGTTGCCATCCTTGGTGCTTAAGCTCCTTAATATCTTAACTAATGCTGCAAGTAATTCGTGACATATTAGGGAGCTTAAGCAACGACAACGGCGACGGCAACGAGAACGTCACGAATTTGCATATTTAGTGGGTAAAAACAATAGCTTTGCACGCCCTGCGCGAGCGTTCTTCACCTTTGTCCATTTCGTTGCCGTCGTCAGCAAAACAACAACGTGAAATAGCCAAGTTTTTGGTTTTATGAAGAACGTCAGAATTTGAGGATAAATTTTCATTTTCTCTCCTAAAATGGAGTACCGTTCCGACTGGTGTCATCTTTAAGGAATCACCACACCCTTGTCATATTAAAAACGTTGAAATAGTCACAAAGTGATTAAAACAACACAAATTTATACTTTGAGATGACGTTCTCGTTGCCGTCGCCTTTGTCGTTGCTTAAGCTCCCTATTAAAGTCGCGTCACCTCCGCAGTAAAGCGTGGTTTTCACTAGTGACGCAAGCACAAGCCCAAGCACAAGCACAAGCATAAGTAGCTTACGCTAGTGAAAACGAATGTCGACATAAGCATTGCTCAAATGCTCAGACGCGAAGAATCTGAAACGAGTGCTTTAATTGGCCAGGCGTAGCAAATTTCCTTGTGCTTATGCTGCGTTACAATTTGAATTTAAACCTATTTTTTTTGCAAGACATGTTTTGACATACTTATGCCAACTTCAGTTGTGATGAGCTTTACAATTTGAACTTAAACCTATTTATAAGAAAAATACAATGGCTAAATTGATACATTATTCGCATACTTACAAAAACAAATTAAATGGATTACCTAAGATACTTAGATACTATTGCCGCAAATTACAACGAACTTTTTCTTTTTTTCAATTTAACGGCTTTGTCCTGACGATAGTATCTAAGTGTCTTAGCTAATCCATTTACTTTGTTTTTGTAAGTATGGGAATAATGTATCAATTCATCCATTGTATTTTTCTTATAAATAGGTTTAAATTCAAATTGTAAAACTAATCACAAGTGTGTCGAAAGCTTGTCGCAAAAAAGATTTAATGTTGTTTTCTTTCTTCAAGTCATTTAAAACTGTGGTGAGGTAGGTTACGTTTAAAATCATGTAATGATGTATCTGCACGAAAGTCACTAGATAGGCTGTTCCACAACCTTGCTCCACTGTAAGAGAAATTATTCTAATAAGAATTGGTGCAGGCGAAAGAGGCAATTTTTTTTCAGTATTTCTAAATCGATATGATGTTATGTCGTTTCGAAACACAAATCTCGAGCTCAGATACTCAGGTGTCATCCCATGCAAAGATTTATACATCATAACAGCAGCTGATTCCAATCTTTGATATTTGAGTTTACCCCAACTCATTGCCAGGAACAATTCATCGACATTATAATCATAACTAGCACATATAAAAACACGGGCCGCACGATTTTGGAGCTTCTGAAGCTTTTCTAGAGGCCGCTGCCACAGTTGCCCCATACAGTACTACAGTAATTATAATATGGTTGAACTAGGCTGTCATATATATCAATTATTAATAATATATTAAGGGGTATAAGATGTCGTATTCGCTTAGTTGTGCCCAATGCAGAAGCATTGGCATGGCCAACGGTGGTTTAGCGGCTATCAACCGCGCCTCTCCCCTCTGTGACCCGGGTTCAACCATGGCCTCGGGTAACATGTGGGTGGGCTGAGATGAAGTCGATCTCAATCGGACTCAGAGGGTTTTTCTCCGGGTTTTCCGGTTTTCTTCCCTCATCAAAATCGACTCTCAGTCACTTACATCCGGCTGCTGGTGGATATCCTCGATAGGGATAACCTCTGCTATTCTTCCCTTTTATTAAATTCCATGAATAAAGTTGCCATTACAGTCCTTTTTTTGCAAATATTCTGTATATCAGATTCGCAATTTATGTTTTAGTCAGTATGCACATCACGAGATTTCGTAGATGACCTGCTTCACTGGATGTTCATTTATACTGAAAGAAGGAATTTCAGGAAATGTTGATAACTTCCGTCTCAACACAACTAACACGATCTCAGTTTTTGTTAAATTCAAGGTCA
>NC_090881.1:4876917-4881917 GCF_036669935.1 Montipora foliosa
CTCCACACGTTTCAGATATTCAACGAGGTATTTTGGGATACCACCCCACACCGACGATACATACTCTAACACTATCAGAACACATTCTAAGTTATGATTAGGAAGAGGAAGAGTTATAGAAAGGTGCATCTCAAAAGTACATTCGCAAAACTGCGGCACTTCCTGGATTCCGTGCATCCCTAACAATCCTAACCCAAAATGAACCAAAATGATGGACTAAAGTAACATTTAGTAATAATCCTAAAAAGCTAAAGTTCAATTGCACTTTAATTCTTGACCTCAAACGTTCATTACTGTAAAGCCATCATTTAACCCTGCTGTGTGAGTCACTTTATAACTAAGTCACACAATTATATTTGTTGAATGGAGAGGCACAAGGCCGTGTCATATTTTGTATATTTGGGGCAATATACGTACAGCCTAGATAGATGTATGAGTCCTGAGGAAACGTTTTCTGGAAGTTGAGTTATTTTGTTCTTATCAAGATATCTAAAAACAAACATAAAATTAGAAATGAGCTTAATTTTCGAATTAAGCAAGAACAATGCAATCAATCCCATTTCAGTTAATTAGTTGCCGTTTCGTTCTCAGCATTTGCGGATCACGGTTGTATTCGATTCTATTCAGACAAGAGCAGTAAAATTAATTCCAATTTTACTTAAAGAACTCCGTGAACGACTCAGCGTTCAAATCAAGAAAACATGGATAACATTGAATTTGCTATTTCTATGGGAAACAATAGGAAAAATCAAAACAAAATTTAGGATTTTAATGACCAAATGCAGTTTAAAGACATGCATTCTTTTATGGAGCTTTGATAAAGAAGGCTCACTGTATTGTGATCATAAAAAAGAAGTGTTCTTGCATGGAAACAGGAATTAACAGAGTTTCATAATATCCTGATAGTTCCAAAAGTGAAGGACTTTTACAACAATAAAACAATTTTATGTACTCGTATTTCTGAAACTTTCACCTCTCATCTCTTTAAAAATTAAAATTTAAATTGTTTTCGGGATTTTCCGAGGTTAAAATATCTTTAAAACGGACGTTTCGACCAGTTTTACTGGTCTTCTTCAGGTTGTTTATAAAAATGTTATCAATATGGCGGATACTTTTTACTCCTTCTGCTTGGTGACCGCACATGACGTATCATGACCATGACACGACGTGTAAATGATGTCAAATTGCGCGGGGTACAGTCTTTTCCCTTCATTTCCCGCGCAGTTTGACATCATTTACACGTCGTGTGATTGTCATGATACGTCATGTGCGGTCACCACGCTGAACGACTAAAAATGATCCGCCATATTGATAACATTTTTTAAACAACCTGAAGAAGACGAGTAAAACTGGTCGAAATGTTGGCTTTAAAGATATTTTAACCTCGGAAATTTCCGGAAACAATGCAAATTTTAATTTTAAGTACCTAGTATATAAATAGTTACCATTTCGTTGGCGATATTGTCATTTAAATAACTCCAAAAATTAATGTGTGTCAGTAGCAATGAATATGATTCTTTTATCTGCTCCTTCATTAGAAAATGGGGACCTGGCTAAGACCATATAAAAGGTTTTACAAAAAGAACCAAAATGACAGACTGGGATAACATTTAGTATTAATCTTAGAAGGCAAAGGCTTAAATGCACTTTGATTTTTGACCTGTAAGGGTTAATTACTGTAAAGACTTTATTTAACTTAGCTGTGTGAGTCACTTTGTAACAAAGTCACACAGTTATTTGTGGAGTTGAGAGACGCAAAGCCATATCATATTTTGAAAGTGTATTTAGGGCAATATATTTACAGCGCAGATAGATGTGTGAATCCTGACAAAGCGTTTTCTGGGAATTGAGTTATTTCATTCTCCCTGAGATATCTAGCAATAAAGATAAATTTAAAAATAAGTACTAAATTCAAATTAAAGAAGAACAAAGCAATTAACGCCATCTAGTTTTAATTCCCGTCTCGTTCTTAGTATTCCCAGATCGTCGATGTACTCAACTCTACTTGGACAAGAGCAGTAAAATTTATCCCAATTGTCCTAAAAGAAGTCCTTGAACGACTCAGAGCCATGAAAACACTGTGAAGGCTTTATTTAACTCAGCTGTGTAAGTCACTTTATAACTAAGTCACACAATTAATCGTTGTATCGCGATCTTCTTATAGTTTTGCCTATGCTCAAGCCGTCAATATATCGTGGTATTGCCGTCTCACTTTTGCGGCCTGTGATTGGTTCTAATGTTGAAATTGACGTCGTTGCACTGAATTGGGTTGCTGACGTACGCAAACAAATACGTTTCGCAGGTAGAAAGAATTGAAATTTTGATCAGGCGCGGGTTGATTAGTTTACAGTTTTATTTATCCTTATAAATGATGGATCGTGAAACAAAACTAATTGCGATTTTGAGACGGCAATACCACATTATATTGACGGCGTTGGGAGAAAATATATTCCGTATTCGCGACTCCGCCCAATACGGAATATATTTTCTCCCAACTAGTCGTCAATATAATGTGGTATTGCTGTCTTAAAATCGCAATTTCTTTTTAAAGTGGAGAGGCGCAAAGCCGTGTCACATTTTGTATATTTGGGGCAATATACGTACAGCCTAGACAGATGGATGAGTCCTGAGGAAACGTTTTCTGGGAGTTGAGTTATTTTGTTCTTATCAAGATATCTAAAAACAAACAAAAAATTAGAAATAAGCTTAATTTTCGAATTAAACAAGAACAATGCAATCAATCCCATTTCAGTTAATTAGTTGCCGTTTCGTTCTCAGCATTTGCGGATCACGGTTGTATTCGATTCTATTTAGACAAGAGCAGCAAAATTAATTCCAATTTTACTAAAAAAACTCCGTCAACGACTCAGCGTTCAAATCAAGAAAACATGGATAACATTGAATTTGCTATTTCTATGGGAAACAATAGGAAAAATCAAAACAAAATTTAGGATTTTAATGACCAAATGCAGTTTAAAGACATGCATTCTTTTATCGAGCTTTGATAAAGAAGGCTCATTGTATTGTGATCATAAAAAAAAGAAGTGTTCTTGCATGGAAACAGGAATTAACAGAGTTTCATAATATCCTGATAGTTCCAAAAGTGAAGGACTTTTACAACAATAAAACAATTTTATGTACTCGTATTTCTGAAACTTTCACCTCTCATCTCTTTAAAAATTAAAATTTAAATTGTTTTCTGGATTTTCCGAGGTTAAAATATCTTTAAAACGGACGTTTCGACCAGTTTTACTGGTCTTCTTCAGGTTGTTTATAAAAATGTTATCAATATGGCGGATACTTTTTACTCCTTCTGCTTGGTGACCGCACATGACGTATCATGACCATGACACGACGTGTAAATGATGTCAAATTGCGCCGGGTACAGTCTTTTCCCTTCATTTCCCGCGCAGTTTGACATCATTTACACGTCGTGTGATTGTCATGATACGTCATGTGTGGTCACCACGCTGAACGACTAAAAATGATCCGCCATATTGATAACATTTTTTAAACAACCTGAAGAAGACGAGTAAAACTGGTCGAAATGTTGGCTTTAAAGATATTTTAACCTCGGAAATTTCCGGAAACAATGCAAATTTTAATTTTAAGTACCTAGTATATAAATAGTTACCATTTCGTTGGCGATATTGTCATTTAAATAACTCCAAAATTTAATGTGTGTCAATAGCAATGAATATGATTGTTTTATCTGCTCCTTCATTAGAAAATGGGGACCTGGCTAAGATCATATAAAAGGTGTTACAAAAAGAACCAAAATGACAGATTGGGATAACATTTAGTATTAATCTTAGAAGGCAAAGGCTTAAATGCACTTTGATTTTTGACCTGTAAGGGTTAATTACTGTAAAGACTTTATTTAACTTAGCTGTGTGAGTCACTTTGTAACAAAGTCACACAGTTATTTGTAGAGTTGAGAGGCGCAAAGCCGTATCATATTTTGAAAGTGTATTTAGGGCAATATATTTACAGCGCAGATAGATGTGTGAATCCTGACAAAGCGTTTTCTGGGAATTGAGTTATCTCATTCTCCCTGAGATATCTAGCAATAAAGATAAATTTAAAAATAAGTACTAAATTTAAATTAAAGAAGAACAAAGCAATTAACGCCATCTAGTTTTAATTCCCGTCTCGTTCTTAGTATTCCCAGATCGTCGATGTACTCAACTCTACTTGGACAAGAGCAGTAAAATTTATCCCAATTGTCCTAAAAGAAGTCCTTGAACGACTCAGAGCCATGAAAACACTGTGAAGGCTTTATTTAACTCAGCTGTGTAAGTCACTTTATAACTAAGTCACACAATTAATTGTTGTATCGCGATCTTCTTATAGTTTTGCCTATGCTCGAGCCGTCAATATATCGTGGTATTGCCGTCTCACTTTTGCGGCCTGTGATTGGTTCTAATGTTGAAATTGACGTCGTTGCACTGAATTGGGTTGCTGACGTACGCAAACAAATACGTTTCGCAGGTAGAAAGAATTGAAATTTTGATCAGGCGCGGGTTGATTAGTTTACAGTTTTATTTATCCTTAAAAATGATGGATCGCGATACAAAACTAATTGCGATTTTGAGACGGCAATACCACATTATATTGACGGCGTAGGGAGAAAATATATTCCGTATTCGCGACTCCGCCCAATACGGAATATATTTTCTCCCAACTAGTCGTCAATATAATGTAGTATTGCCGTCTCAAAATCGCAATTTCTTTTTAAAGTGGAGAGGCGCAAAGCCGTGTCACATTTTGTATATTTGGGGCAATATACGTACAGCCTAGATAGATGTATGAGTCCTGAGGAAACGTTTTCTGGGAGTTGAGTTATTTTGTTCTTATCAAGATATCTAAAAACAAACAAAAAATTAGAAATAAGCTTAATTTTCGAATTAAACAAGAACAATGCAATCAATCCCATTTCAGTTAATTAGTTGCCGTTTCGTTCTCAGCATTTGCGGGTCACGGTTGTATTCGATTCTATT
>NC_090881.1:4886917-4896917 GCF_036669935.1 Montipora foliosa
GAACGCCTCTTCGGTAACCATTTTGAAGGAAGAACTCGAGCAGATGCGTAAGCAGCGATAGGTGAGGGTGCGGATTAAATTTATTTTATACTTTCTAGGAGTGAAAGAGTCCCACTTGGTGTAGAGGCCAGTGAAAGCTGTTTTGCGATGTACTGTTGTTGTGAAATTGTTGAGATTGCGCTTAATGCGGACATCTAAAAATGGAATCTCCTGGTTTTCTTCAAGTTCCATTGTAAATTTGATATTAGGATGTCTGGTGTTAAGAAAATGCAGAAAACTGGCCGCAGTGGCTTCACTGTCGAACAAAGAAAATGTGTCATCCACATATCTAAACCAAATGCAGGGACGAGAATCTACATTAGCCAACCATTTCTGTTCAAAGTCACACTTGAAAATGTTAGCTAATACTGGGCCTAGCGGAGACCCCATTGCAACGCCATCGATTTGGTCGTAAATAATGACCATCAAATACAAAGTGGCTTTTCTTCGTTGCAAACTCGAGCAAGGTTTTGAGGACATGTCGCGGTAAGGCAGGAGGGTCGGGAAGAGAGTATAACTTGGAAAGACAAAGAATCTTAGTGGATCTTAGATCTTGAGGATCTTAATGATCAAATGCAGTTTAAAGACATGAATTGTTTTATCGAGCTTTGATAAAGAAGGTTCACTGTGTTGTGATCATTAAAAAAGAAAGTGTTCTTGCATGGAAACAGGAATTAACAGAGTTTCATAATATCCTGATATTTCTAAAAGTGGAGGACTTTTAGAACTATAATATAATTTTATGTCCTCGTATTTCTGAAACTTTCACCTCTCATCTCTATAAAAATTGAAGCCTGTCAAGTACTTTTACTTTTACGATAATTCACTGTCTACTACAATCTTTTTTCCTTCATTTCTCTAGTTTTAAAGATATTCACTTTGTGTGTAACAAATTGCATTTCACTGGAAATGAAATGTATTCCTAGAGAACTGAACGCAGAGGCGGTTGTCTGAGTAGAATCGTAGTTTTCGATGATAATACATTAAATTATGTTATTTTTTTAGAATGTTGGACGTAAAAAGTGGGGCCCACATTCCGTGGACAGGTTCGCCTGCTGTTATAACAACAAGCTTGCTCGTTTTAACTCCAGGCTTTATCAGCCTGGAACAGAAGCGGTTGACGCATTTACTTCAGATTGGAAACACGAGAACAATTGGCTATTGCCCCCGGTTTCCCTAATTGTACGAGTTATTAATCATTTGAAACTATGTAGGGCTGAAGGATCAATTGTTTTTCCAGTGTGGAAGTCTTTTTTTTGCGTTAGGCATGCAATTGTAAAAGCGTAATAGATTAAAAAAATAAGCGCCTACTGCTACAATCAGGATCAGAAACACGCGAAGGAAGGCTATGCAACTGCCGGAAAAAAGAGGAGTGCCCACTCGACAACCAGTGTCTCGCAAAGGGCATTGTGTACCAGGCCTCTGTCACATCTAGTGAGGGGACTGAGCACTATGTAGGGCTTACGGACACGGACTTTAAGGCGAGGTTCGCCAACCCCAAGCAGTCTTTTAGGACAGAAAAATACAGTAATCAAACTGAGCTAAGCAAATATGTATGGCGCTTAAAGAAAGAAAAAACAGAGGATAAGATCACTTGGAAAATTCTAGGCAGAGCACGTGCGTATTGTAACACTACTAAAAGATGTAACTTATGCACACTTGAGAAATATTACATAATTTGCCACCCCGCGGAGCACGCCACACTTAACAAAAGGTCAAAGTTAGTAAGCAGCTGCTGGCATACAAGTAAGTTTTTACTAAATAACGTGTAATTAAGAACTAAACACTGTGCAAGCAAGTGTGAAAAATTGAACGCATAAATACCGCGATTATGTAGATAAAATTATAAGATCCCGAAGAGTGGGAGCGCCATGCTCCTACGAAACAAGCTTGTAGATCTGTAATGAGAAAGTAGTCCACTCTTCTCTCTATATATATAACCAGCTCCAACTCCTTTGTCGTTGAGCACTCTCTGGGGGTTAATATGCAGACAGTGATATCGTAAAACTTTATTCAAAAACCAAATAAAAACAATATTTACAAAATTACTCAAGAGAAGAGGCTACAGCTAAAAGAAAAATACAAGCTTATCAGCACAGACTTTAAATACAGCTGGATGAACCCAGATAGAATTAAACTTAGCCTGAGAAAAGCGATGAAAGTCAACTTGGATCCTACGTTTAACATCAGCAATAATAAACTTAGCGATAGCTCTAGAGTCCTCTCCACCATTGTGAAAGGTAGCCTTATTACGAAATTTCCAAATACCGCACAGAATCGACTTGATGATGTACAAAAGCAGACGCAGGCACTTCCTTTCAGGCACCGGGAATTGGTAAAAAAACACAAAGGGGCAATTGGGAACGAAGGGGGCTGACAAAAGCGCAGATAACATAGGGACAAAACGAGACCAAACCAATTTAACCCTACGACAAGCCAAGAAACAATGATCAATGGTCTCTAGACGGGCGCATAAAGCACAGCGAGGCGAGCGAATATAGCCCCAGGTGTGAAGAGAATGTCGCACCTTAACGGCACGGAGGGTAATCAACCATTTAAGATCATTTTTGTAGTTCTCAGTAAATGAATCACGGATCAGACCCCAATGCCGAGAAGGGGAAAACCGAGAGGGGACGAAGCCTGACCAGAGGGCAGGGAAAATCGGGATGGTGCAGAAATTTGCTAGCAAAACCTTGTAAAAGGCGCGAGACGTGTAAGTAAACCCAGGAGGTAAATCAGTGGCCTGAAAGGAAGAAAGGACACTCGCATAAAAGGCAGTGGGGCGGGCAGCGCTTGGAGTTAGGTTATCACGCAGCCCGGCCCACTCCGGCCGCAAAGGTGCTAACACAGAGCCACAAAAATACTTAGCAAGGTAAAAACCCTTAGAACTAGAATCGGACACGGAAGTAACTAAAGCTGCAAGCCGCAAGGCGCGGCCCTGGCAAGAAAAATCCTTTAAACCCAAACCTCCACTATCAACAGAAGAAATAAGCGATTTACGAGCTACAGTCTCTAATCGAGCGCGCCACAAAAAGGGCCATATCAGACTATTAAGTTTACTATAAACCCATTTAGGGGGTACTAAAACGCGCGACACATAGAGCAACTTACTTAACGCTAATATGTTCAAAATAAGGACCTTCCCAATAAAGGACAAGGATCGCGACTTCCATCTAGAAAGAGTTTTGTCAAGTTTGGACAAACGCGGTTCCCAATTATCGCGCTCAACGTCAACAGTACCGAAGAATACGCCTAAAATCTTCATTTTCCTAACCCAAGTGAGACCAAGTGTCTCGTCAAGGCGGTCTTTCCAGGCACCAAGCCACATGGCCTCAGTCTTGGACAAATTAAGCTTCGCACCAGAGCCACGCTCGTAAAACGCAATCGCATCAAAAAGTGAGAAAAGGGAAGAATCGTTTTTGACAAAGGCCGTAGTATCGTCAGCATACTGGCTGACTTTAAACTGGACACCACCAGCCCCCGGCAAGAGAAAGCCTTCGATCGCGGGAGAGTCCCTAATACGGCAGGCTAAAACTTCAACGCAGAGAACATAAAGCATAGGGGACAGGGCGTCACCCTGCCTGACCCCCCGCAGCAAAGGAACAGGATCGGAAAGGAAATCGTTAACTAGGATACGCATATAAGCGCCGTCATACAAAGTGAAAATCCAGCTACAGAAGGAGGGCCCAAAACCGAAGTGTTCTAAAAGATTCATCAGAAAGGACCGATTAACGCGATCGAAGGCTTTCTCCTGGTCTAAAGAGACGAGAATACCTGTCTCGTCGGTTCTCTCAATAAAATCTAGTGTATCGCGAAGAAGAGCCAAATTAGAAGAAATAGATCTACCTGGAACAGAACACGTCTGATCAGGGTCTGCAATAGACCCCAACACTTTTTTCAAACGGAGGGAAAGGGTTTTTGAACAAATCTTATAATCCACATTCAGTAACGAAATGGGACGCCAGTTTTTTAGATTTCTACGATCATCTTTCTTATGAACAAGACGCGTAACACTCGATTTCATAGTCACACAGCTCACGATGGGCGAGAGACTCATTAAACATATCAACTAAAAGCGGCCCTAAGAGGGACCAGAACTCAGAATAAAACTCAACAGTTAAGCCATCAGAACCGGGCGTTTTGTTCCTATTAGAGAGGCGAAGGGCCTCGGACGCCTCGTTCAAAGAAAGAAGACCCTCGCATGATTCGCGCTCAGCTTCCGATAACCGGCGGGTAACGTGCTCAAACAAATGGGATTGGGCTACAGGGTCAATTGGCTCTTCAGAAAAAAGGGAAGAATAAAAACGCTCGTGAGCTTGAATCATGTCAGGGAGGGAAAAAACCTCTTGCCCCTCAGAATCAAAGGCAGAGGAGACGGAGCCTTTCTCGTGTCTCTCATTTTCAAGACCGAGAAAGAAACCAGAGGGAGACTCCCCCTCCTCTGCCCACTTAACCCTGCTGCGAATCTTAGAACCCTCGAGCTCGGAATCTAAAAGCGACCGCAGAGCAGCCTCTGAAGTCAGAATTTCAGGACTAGCAGAAACATCGCCCGAAGCCAAACGATTCTTCAGGGCAATTAAGCGATTGGTTAGAAAAACCTTCTGGGACGAGAGTAAACGGTGTTTACGACGAGAAAAGGCGATCGTAGTGAGCTTAATGTCAGACTTTAAACACTCCCAAAAATCGCGCTGAGAAGCAAAGCAATGCCGAAAGGCCAGAAACTGCTCAATTAAATCCGAAATCTCTAAACAAAAGGATTCGTCATCGAGGAGAGAATTGTTAAACTTCCAAACTCCCGGGCATCGCAGGGGAAGAGCCGCAATATCATAGTCTAAAATAACAAAGTCATGATTTGAGAAAACGCATGGGAGAATATCGCACCTAGTGACTTGATTACACTGAAGCCGCGGGACCAAAAAGGTATCCAGTCTGCTGGCAATTGAATGGTCTGGGCTGAACCAGGTGAACTGCCTGTCTCGGGGATGCAAAAGACGCCAAGCGTCACGGAGGTTACAGCGAGATTTTAGGTCCGAGAAGCCGGAGTCGAGGGAAACCGACCTACCCAATTTGTCAAGCGCCGAGTCAAAACAATTCATATCCCCCCCGATCAGGAGCCGGGAGTTTGGAAGAAAAAAGGACGGGACCGACTGAAAGAAAATCTTTCTCTCAGCCGGAATCGTCGGCACATAAAGGTTAACTAGATTAAGATTGAAATCGTCAAACTTAACAAGTAAGCTGAGAATGCGCCCACTTTGATCCTTCTGCCAAACAGAAACATTATTACGAAAAACATCAGAACATAAGATAGCTACCCCCCCTCTCCTCCCGACAGCAGGGGCCCAGAAGCTGGGGCCCGGCCACGAAGAGGAGAAGGAGCGCAGAACAGCGTCATTCGAAATCATAGTTTCTTGAATGAAACAAAAGACTAGGCGTGAAGCACGAAAGAAATCAGAGACCAGCGAAAACTTACGTTGACTTAAACCCCTAACATTAATCGTAGCGCACTTTAAGAAGGTTAAACTAAGTGGGCGCATCCTCACTTACTACAGACAGACGAGACGACTTGCCCAAAGCAGCGCGTCGGGACGAGCCATGTCGAGATCTCTTCCTTCGGCGAGAGGGCCGCTCAGACACAGGAGACATATTATCAGGCACAGCGTCGGAATCCATCAGTTCAGATGTGGCAATACTCTCAGGCTCAGACTCGTCACTCTCAACACTCGTATCGGTCAGGGAAGAAACGGGAAATTCTTGCACTCTGGGAACTTGAACATCAGGGGAATCCTTGATGAGGCCTTGAGAAGTTAAAAGGTCAGGCACAGGCTCAGAAGAAATGGCCGAGGCCAAGGGCTGGTCAAATTCAGCTTCCAGGGAATCGTCCTCAGACCTTGCCGAATCTTCCTCTGCATTCTCTCCTGGGGGGCTATCAAGATCCACGTCACCTGAATCAGCATTCTCAGCATCTAGAGTAGTGGGGGGGGGGGGGGACATCCACGGGAGGAGGGTCAGCAGCAGGCTGGCATGGGGGCTCAGCATCAACGGCATCACGATGCGAAAGCGGGCGGCGATACCAAGAGTGGCGGCAGTCAATGGCCATGTTGCCAGGTTCTTTACAAATACAGCATCGAACCCCAGCAGGACAATCACGGGCATGATGGCCAATTACTTCACAGTTAAAGCAGAGCATCTGACGACACTCTTGGGCCAAATGACCTGGCTCCTTGCATCTTCTACAGGTCTTCACTTGGCCTTCGCACTATACACGGAGAAGGTACTTACCAAAACGAAGGTACGACGGGATAGGGTCATCGATACACATGCGAAGAGTACGGATACCATTCTGGACCTGGGGGAAGCCCTGGACGGAGGAGCGACGCTGGGAGTAAACAGTGCCATACTTCGACAGACGGAAGGTCAAAGCCGAGTCAGGTAACTCAAAAGGAGCGTCGTACACAACAACATAAGACAAGGCTCTGCCTGCAAGATGAGCTGCATGAGGCTGGTTTCCAACAAAGAAAGACGACTGCTGCAGAAATTTGTTTCGGATCTCCTCTTTCGTAAAGGTGAGGACTACTGACCCATTCTGGGATCTCTGAAGGCAACGGACTGACGTCGGAGGAAAACCATCTCTCACCAAGCTATCAAAGATTTGCTTGGTCGTAACTGATTTGTCAGGGATTGTGAAGTATGCAGAAGCAGGATGATCAGGCATGACATTCAAAACATCAAAATGCTCTCTTTCAAAAGAAGACAGATAAGACCTGCGACGCGGAGCTACACTGGAAACTTTTGGACGAGAATCAACAGCACCAAGAGTCACTCTATCAGCATAAGAGCCTCCAGGACTGGTATCCATGTGGGAGGGCGAATCAGATTGGCCAGCTCCAGAAACAGAGGGAGGCACAGGCGTATTCTCCACAATATCAGACCACAGAGGGGATACAGGCGTAGGCTGAGACATACCGATAAAACAATTTAGGGTAGGACCCACGCCGTTCCCTCCCGGCAGGTACTTAGGACAGCGTCCATCAAGAAAAGATAAAAGCCAATTAGTCTACCGCAAACGTGCTATGATGGGCCTCTGGGCCTCATCAGTGCAGTGCTGATGTTTACGACGGAGGTTACGCTTATAAAGCCACCCCAAATGTCCCACACATATGGTACATCTAAGCCATGCCAGAGTGCTCAAACTAGCGAGCTAGTGAGCATGCGCAATTGCATAATGTTCCTGATAGTAATCATGCAGTAAGTAATGTTTGCAACAAGAGCGGCAGTGTTGTATATAATGTTTACAACATGAGCGGCAGTGTTGTATGGGGCTTTACAATCTCGAGCCGAAGGCGAGAGATTGTAGGGGCCCAACTTGTGAAATGAATACTTTGTGGCAGTATCGCCGATGTGTTAGAAAAGCATGCATGCAACAAAGTTGCATTGGCGTGTGCGTTCAAGAGAAATCAGGTATTGTCCTGCGTACTACTGAATGTTTGTACTGAGGTTGTCGTCGGATATTGAATATTTATCTCATTTTCGGGCAATGATTTCCTTAAATTGACATACACATTTTCAGTGGAACACTTGGATTTTAAAGTTAAAGTTCTTAGTGATCCTTGTGCCCAGCCAGTAGATTTACTGATCTCTTTCAACCTTGCAAGGCTTAACTGCAGGATACCTTGCCACCTTGAAGCTAAAATCTAAATTGGGTGAATACGCGGATGCGCAGATACTCGTTGGAAACATCGAGCTTAGCGGATACGCGGATAAGCACTGGTTTTCCTGGTTCCCAGTATTTCTCCTTTCTGACGCGCCAAACAAAAAGAGCGAAGGAGATTGATGTGTATGTATTTCTTGTTCATAAAGCATGATGATCGAGTGAAAAACAATGATGTATCTTAATGCACGATCAATCTCCTTGCTGATTTGTATTTCTCGTTCTTAAAGCGCGACGATCGAGTCATTTTACTGTTCGGTTATTTAATTAACCACACTTTTCTCGGAATAGCACTCGACTCCTGATTAAGCCTAAGCTCTCGTTTCAGTGATTTTAGTTTTTCATTTACGGTGTGTAGATAACGCGTTATCTACACTTTTTACGAGATTGTGTGAAGAATATACTCCAAAATAAAACTGAAATGTACAAATTACTGTGCTATATACCTCTTCTTTAAACGTGGCGTCAACAACATACCTCGTTCTAGCTTTCATTGTACGGTTCGGTTAACTACAACTTTCTCGCAACAGCACTCGATTCCTGATTTAGCCTAAGCGTTCGTTTTAGTGATGAGGACTATGCACTACTGTGACATTATAGCCTTCATTTTACGGTTTGGTCAACGGATCAATGCTTCCTTGTGGGGATAGAACTCGAAATCGAGTACAACGAGAACGTGTTAACTACGCTTTTCTCGAAATAGCACTCGATTCCTGATTAAGCCTAAGCACTCGTTTCAGTGATTAGGCCTAAGTGGGAAATGAGAAGTAACGAAGTAATAATTAAGTAAAATGAATTGTGTTCATAAAAACAACACGTGGTTGTATACTTTGTTACAACCACTAGTGATTGTATATAATTTATTTAATTATTGTGTTAGTTCATTCATCAACCCCAGCTTCTCCTTGCTACCCTTTCATACCCTTCCCATGCTTTCAGGCAGTTGAAAGTTATCACTCTTTACAGATTATGCATGTGACCTGAATAGTGCGTTTCCGTTGGCTGTCACCCTTATGAATTATTAATGATTTTTATAATAAAAGACACACTTTATTACTTACCGAACTGTTAGGCAGCAAACAATGCTGAACACAGAGAGTATCCATGCTAACGATGGAATTAAAGCAACTAACAAGCACATGGCAACAGAATGGTCAAGAGCAAAAGAGTGATTTTAAGAGTTTTGGGGGCCTAGTGTATGGTGAATTTGTTCTCCTCTATGACATCTATGGCATCCCAAGCGCTTTTATTTTGGTTCGAGTCAGGCACGTTTCTAAGTATTGCAGTATCGCTCTGAGTCTAATGCAAATTGCAGTGGTGTATTAAGGACTGATCAGGATGAGTTTTATTTCCTCACTATGTCTCTTTGATCGTCACAGACTGTTCACCCATGATAATCATCAGCTTTCACATCCAAAGGTCGGTAAAAACTTCGATAGCATGGTGAATACGCTTCCACAGTTTCTCCAGTTGTCTTTGCTGGCTTTCTCTGTCGTTTTTTTTTTTTTTTAACAGGGAAGTGCACTGATTGTCTAAGATTTTTCCTGTGTAGTTTCTTTACAGACAATAACAGTGACTTTTATTAAGGTGCCAAGACTTTGTAGTACTGAGGCACTTATTGGGGACACTGAACATATAACTGAATGTAATCAGTTTCACTAAATAAGATCAAACATTCATTTTTAAGAAAGGGGAAACCGGAGTACCCGGAGAAAAACCTCTTAGAGCAGAGTAGGAAAACAACAAACTCAACCCACTTATGACTTTGAGTCGTATATTTTAATAATAATAATAATAATAATAATAATGTCGCTTTGATGATCCATACGATGTTTTTGAAATTCATATTTAATCAAGACATATTTCGAATGAAACATCATCCATTGTCAGTTGTACAATGAGAAATAAACTAAAGTTGAGCAATAAGTAGTGTAACAAAGTGAGATATAACATGAATAATTAAGGATGAAGGCGAGAACAGAATAAAAACACACAACCACGAAACAAAACAAAAAAAAAAACAACTGTTTAAGCTAAGAAAAGAAACTAATTAGTATGAAAGGGATAAATTAAGATGTTTGACTTGGGAATTTAAAGATGGCTGCTCCCAAAGGATATGCATGGCTTCTTTGATTTTCAATTGGAAACGTGTGGAAGCAGAGTCGAGGATTTTAAAACAGTCTTCTGAACACCGGGAGCGACAATTTTCAGAACCTCTCAAGTGCTTAAAGATGTGGGAATGTTTGTCGGAGG
>NC_090881.1:4901917-4911917 GCF_036669935.1 Montipora foliosa
AGCAATAGGGAGTTTAAGAAACCACGACGGCTACGGAGACGAAAACGTCAGTCCAAAATATAACTTTGAGCTGTTTTAAGTATTTCATGATTATTCCATCTTGTTTATATTATTCAATGTGATTGAAGTGTCCTAAAACTGGATTGGTACAGACGGATTTGAAGTAAAGAGTGAGACTGAAAGATTCACGTTAGTTTGTCCACGTTGTCGTCAAAACCTTAAATTTGGTCATTTCACGAAGTAGTTTTGACGAGTACGTAAGAGAAATGTTTAAAAATGCGTGCCGAAAATGCAGCACGAGCATTTTGGTTCTTTTAATTTTTGGCGTTGTCGTTGCCGTAGCCGTCGTCGTTTAGTTTAAAAAACGACGGTGGCTACGGCAACGACAACGCCAAAAAGCAGTAATATTTAACAATTATTCGCCGAAGGCGAAGTGATTATCGGTGATTATTAAATTCTCAACCTGGGATAATGCAATTCTCGTGCTCTGATTGGTTCACTCAATCTCGGTTATCAGCTCATATACCTTGGTTTGACCTTATATGGTAAATGAGTGATCTAAGTGTTGCCAAGCTAAAAGTTTTTTCGCCGGAAAGCGAAATTTCTCTCTGAAGAAAGCAAAAAAAAAAGTTTTTCTGGACAGCTGGGTTAAATTCCGACGTTTAGAAGCACGCGAAAAGGTAAGAAATGTTTTTGTGACGAGCCTGCGTCTGTATGACCACAAGGTGTTACACGACATCGCATCGGTTCTCATCAAGTTTTTTGGATTTCGCTCGGATTTGCTCGCTTTTTTCGCTCGTATTTCGTACTTTCTAAACTTTTGGAGTTTAAAGGAATTTAATAAAACAATTATTCCATTCGCGCTTGTTGGATATGAGACTGGTTATAGCCAACTCGGCGCTACGCGCCTCGTTGGCTATTTACCATCTCATATCCAACGTGCACTCATGGAATAATTGTTAAGTATTCACCGATAAACACTGAGCCTGAGGCGAATAATTGTTTTAGTATAAATACATAGGTGATTATTTCAAAAAAGAGAAAAAAAAAAACATTTCAACGCGAAAATCATCTTCACTTACAGTGGAAAACCACTGCTGGCAGCCATTTTGTCCGTCGAGGTGATTATCGGCTGATAATCCGAGATAGCGAGCCAATGAGAGAGCGCGATTTTGTATAATTACCGGTGTATTTATACTAATATTGGTTAAAAGAGGTAAAAATGATCGTGCTGCACGTGCGGCACGTATTTTGGTACATTTCTCTCCCGTTGTTGTCAAAACAACAACGTAAAATGACCAATTTTCAGGTTTTGACGACAACGTGGACAAACAACGATGAATCTTTCCTTCTCTCTCTTTCATTCAAATCCGTACGTACCAATCTGGTTATAGCATACTTCGCCCATATTGTACAGCATAAACAAGTTGGAACATCGTGAAACAATTAGGACAGCTCAAACTAATAGTTTGAAGTGACTTTTTGGTCGCCCGTAGCCGTCGTGGTTTCTTAAACTCCCTAATGACAACGACTACGACAACGAGAACGTCACAAAATTTGCATATTTAGTGGGCAAAAAACAATAGCTTTGCACGGCCTGCACGTGCGTTTTTCACTTTTGTCCATTTATGTGCTGTCGTCTGCAAAACAACAACGTAAAATAACCAAATTTGAGGTTTTATGACGAACGTCACATGATTGAGGATAAATTTTCATTTTTTTTTTCATTTACTCCCCTAAATTAAGCGCCGTTTGGACCATTGTCACTTTTGAGGAACTAACACACTCTTGTCATATTAAAGAGGTTGAAATAGTCACGAAGTGATTACAAAAACGCGAATATATCATTTGAGATGACGATCTCGTTGCCGCCGTTGTCGTTGCTTGAGCTCCCTACAAATACACTGCAACTGCCTTCAACAAACAGAATTTTTATGATACATTTACTTTCGGGACTGCAGCCCTCATTTTAAGTGTTTAGTTTTTTTTCTTTTATTTTTTTTTTTTGAGCAAATGGAGGTTACTACTGCTACCAAGTTTGCGTATACGATTGATTAGAGGTAGAAGCAATAAATGAAAGTGTTCAGGAGTATTATCAGTTAAAAGCTCACAGCTTTGTTGTGGTTGTTGGTATGTTGTTCAATGGATGAGCTGAATGTTTGCCAGTGCAGTCAAGGATGTTCTCAAATGGAAACCCCCAATATTTTCTGCGGCCGCGGCAGCGACACAAATTCACGCAATCTGTAAAAAAGATAATCAAAACCTGGTAAAAAGTAAAGAAATTGCCTAGCCTTCTATTCCGTGACGTGAGTGATGTTGAAATTGGGGAGAAGAGCAAGGGGACACTTCGTGACGCTTATTGAAATCCGAGTGCATCTAATTATGTGCATTTCTGGACATTATCTGTAGCCTTCATGAGATTCGTTTTAAAAATATAATTTATGCGTTAAAGACAAGTGTCCAAGTTACAAAAAAAAAAAGATTATATTCGGGGGAGGTTTTTGGTGTTTCATGTTTGAGTGCTCTTGTCTCAATTTAAATTCTTTTGTAATTCTTACATCTCTAAATAGATAATCTGATTATAAAAAAGCGGAAATCGAGGTAACACACAAAGCACTGCAAAAGAAGATGGCTTGCGTAGAGCTGTGAGATGTAAACTATTGACAAGGGCTAATAATGCTATGCAGAAATTATTCTAGAATTCATCGTTTTATTGTTACAGCTTTTTTTCGTGTGATGAGGAAGTAACCACACTAGAAGGGCAGTAAGCTCAGTAAAATCTCACCTATAAGAGAAACGTAAAACGTCTTTGATTCAGTGCCAACTTCATTGGTAGCGATGCAACTATAGTTCCCTTCCTGGTTGATTTTGCTCCACACAATCCCCTTAGTCTTGGAAGCCAAGGTTGTAGATGAGTTCATCATTGACATGCTGATCGGTGGCATCCCTTCAGACAAGCACCACACATAATGCTCAGAGACTGTTCGAACCACTCGTAAAGGAATTATTACCTTCGGTTTAGCTGAAAGATAGAGACCGTGTACAGGTTTTAGCCATCAGTTCACTATAGCACACTGCAAAAGAAAATCAGAACCTCCAAATCGTTAAAATGGTTACTTTAAATTTGCTATACACCCTTTTAATAAGTCTAATATATGCCGTTTTCCGCTAATGACGTCGAACTCATGCTTTCAAATTTTATTCACAAAATGTGCAAAGGCCTAAAGGCCCGTGCAAACGCTCAAAACGTTGCGAGCGTTTGCACACCATGTTGTGTGTTGTTGCGACTTGTTGGAAGTTGTTGGATGAAGTTTGAAATTGGTCAAACTTCAGAGCCAACAAGTGCCAACATTTCTATTGTTTCGCGGTAATCGAAGCGTGGTCCAACAATGTTGCGTTTGTTTGCACAGCACATCCAACAATGTTGCGCCGGCGCACGCGCACTACATGCCACGTATCCACACAAATACATGCGAATAAGAAATCAACATGGCGTCGGAGATGGAAAACGTCCCAGAGTCCTTTGTATTCTCATCTAAAGACCCAACATGTTGTGACTTTTTGCGAGCGTTTGCACACATCTGCTAACATCGCGCAACAAGAGACAACATTGTTGGGCCCAACAATGTTGCGTGTTGTTGCAAGCGTTTGCACGGGCCTTAAAACTTTTCCGATTTATTTTGTTGTTTTAAGCCTTTGTATATTTTTGAATGAAACGTTCGACGTCATTAGCGGAAAACGGCATATATTAGACTTATTAAAAGGGTGTATAGGACCATCATAAGTACTCTTGGTTTTTAGCCATTTTACTTAAACGACTCAAACTGTGGAGATAAGCATATTATATTGCATTTTAACTTGTTGTTTCGTATGATACCACATACATCTTCAGAAGTGACGGTTGATCAAATTTGAAAATATTATTGAGTATTTTCATGTGACGTCACGGAAGCCATGTTGGTGTACCTAAACAAACGAATGGCGGCTATGATGGTGTACCAAACTAATCCTCCGGGAATTGAACTCTATTTTTTTGCAAATACAACCTATTGTTTCAGTAATGCAATATGGCTGCTGGTCACGTAAGTAAAAACGCTCCATAGCGGAGCTCGGGTAAGAAATTATGGGAAATCTATTGATGCAAAAGACATTGGTTATGACGTCAACGTACGCCCACCCGCCAGTACAGACTGTTGGGAAGGGGGGGGGGGGGGGGAAGTGGGGAGGAATGACTGCCTTTGGGAAGAGGCGCCAGTGTTCGGGCAAATTTCCTTAGCGGGAAATCGCATGGCCAGCGTTGCATTTGGCAAGCAGCGTTTTTCTGCCGGGAAGTCACATTGGTTGTCATCGGTTTTTAGTCTCAATCAAAGCCAGTTTAGCTAAACGATATGCGTTAGTTTGAAAAAGTCTGGGTCTTCGTCCAAAGCCTGCGAACAACAGCCGCCGTCTAATTTCATTACTTCTCGGTTTTCATTGCCTAACCTTCATTGCATTCTCTCTGCCCCTACTTTAAAGATTAAAAAAAAAAAGAATCTGAAGTAGAAGCAACAGAAGCTGTAAACAGAGCCTAAACATCATTCCTGTTCAAATCCTTCTCAGCGGTTACAATTTTATCAGTTGTTAACCAATTCTGTAACCAATCGGAGAGAGGATCCAAGAGCTCTATTGTTTTTCGGCCAATCAGAGTCCAGACTACTGGCAGACCACTCGTTAAGAAATTGTATCAGGCGAACCTTTTCCACTCTGTCTAAAGGAAAGTACGCCTGATCGCAGGTTAACATCCTCATTGTTAGTCTACTCTGTCTCTAGTCCTGTTCCGGGACTCCCTCTTACCCCGCCCTGAAAATGGGCCTGGAACCCAGGCGGGAAAGGAGAGAGTCCTGTATTACTTGCAGGCGCATGCCCGGAATGAGCCAATCATTTTGCATTAGATGCCAGACTGGATATGTAAATAAAGGGAACCTTGAAACTCCGACAAAAAATCGTATATGAAAATTACTGTGTGATTCGCAGTGTCAGGAAAGAGAACATCTAAATTATGGCTCGTCGAGACCAAACGAGGAGAAAAAACCCCGATCGCAGTGATGTTGGAAAATTATTGCCCAAAAAATGTAACGACTGAGAGAAGATCGCAATAAATCGATGCAAAGGCTGAACTAGTAAATATAGCATAGGATTTCACTAAGCGACAAAACAGCTCGGAGTCAGAATTTCATTTTATCTGCAGCACTTTACCTCTAACAATGAGTTTCACAAGGAAAGTGCTTTTAAGTAGCAAGAATATAAGCAAGGTGACACACGCTTTTAAGAAGCATTTTTCATTCTTATTACTTAATATTCACGAACAAATTTTGACCAGAAAATTGTGACAATTAAAGTCCGAATAGTCGATGTTTGACCGTGCTTCTGTATCAATTTAATAGGAACATTATTGCTTGATCATTGCGTTACGGAACAGCAGGGCCGGTACGGTCCGGGGCCATTGACGTAGCAGGAACCAGACGTTGTCAGAACGAGATTGATTACTAGGACGAACTGCCTATGGGACTCCAGCTCCAGATTCTCCTCGAGGTTAACTCCTGAAGACTTTTCTATAAAGAGATATTAGACGCAAGGCAGCGAAGGTTTTTGACAGAGTTTTCCTTCTCTGCATGCGGCAGGTAGCACAGGGTAGCATGATACCTTTGGCAGGAGCGACCTGACCTGACCTGTACCTGACCTGACCTGTACAGTATATTTGTAAGTTTCAAGTCTAGGTAGAGCAATTAAATCAAAATTTGACATTTTTCTGCGCAACATCATGCAGCTGTTCAGTTGGGTTTCAGGCACGAAATTGCATACTTTCATATGTCATCCATCTGATCTTCCACGATTGGGACTCACAATAAGAAGAACTGATTTACAATTAACATCGGACTCGGATCGAAGAGAATCGCAAACATATTAAAGAAACAACCATGTAGCAAACAGACTTGCCAAATCCTGTTGCAGGTTTAACAAAACCATCATTACCGGTAATGACTGCATGAATAGCTTGCAGTTGTTCCCCCTTAGACACAAAGGAAAAGTGGCATTTCTTAAACGCGAGATCAATTGCCTCCAGAAACTTGGCGTTATAATTTCCTTTCACATTATCCCCATGTATCCAGTGTAAAAGCACTCGGAGTAAACTATGCCCAATAAAGAATCTTTTTCCAAATATGGTTTTTCCCCCAGTTTTGGGGGAAAAAATGGCGTCATTCCGAGCAGGCGCCTGCAAGTAATACAGGACTTTCTCTTTTCCCGCCTGGGTTCCAGGCCCATTTTCAGGGCGGGCCAAGAGGGGGTCCCGGAACAGGACTACTCTGTCTCAAGTTAAGAAGCTATTACTCCAAAACGGCTACGCGGGAGCCATCATTTCTTACAATATGAAGGGAAGTAAACATCAGAATGATGTGTCAGATCGTATTTCCACAGTTTCTAAAACAGATGTAATCCTTGTTTTGCCCTATTTAGGTTTTCAAATCGAAGTGATCAACGCTGTCTCAACTCTTGTATTAGTAAGTTCTATGGTTACGTGAACCTTAAGTTGATATTTCAAAACACCCGCCGAATCAAGTCTTTTTTCCCCAACAAAGATCGTTTCTGTAGATCTCAAAAATCCAAGGTTGTGTACAAAGCCTGTTTTTGGATTGTAATAACTTTTGCCTTGGTGAAATGAAACGTGGTTTGCATGACCGGAAGACGGATCATTAGAGACCCTTACAGGTAACGTTTACACTTCCGCTGTTGCGAATCACACAATCAAATTAAAACCGGTCACAACAGCAAGTGGGACCATTTTGAAGATTTCGAAATGGAAGATCTGATTTACACTGTAAAATAAAAGAAAGCTTATTAACACGCGAACTTAAAGCAACTTTAAACGAAAACCTTGGCAGTTAGAGACTCTGTCTTTGTTAACCAATTAAAAAAGCCAGGTTTTCATTGCTTATATTACATTTATTACTAGTCTCTCTCAAAGTTTTACACAAATATATTTTTAAACTTGTTGAACCGTCACTTCTGAAGATGTATGTTGTGTCATACGAGACGTCAAGTTAAAATGCATTAAATATGTTTATGACTAGAGTTTGTTTATAGGACCATCTCCAGGATCCTTACTCGTTTTTACACTGTGAAGAACAAGGTGTGGCAGTCTCTTAGCACTTCGTTAAATTCTACTATTTTTTCTCTCAGCCCTTGATTACATCAAGTCGCGAAAAAGTTCCTAGCTTTATCAGGGTCGTAACGGGGTATATTTTTTCGTAACTGATTCGATATTTTTACCCAAAATTTTGAACCCCTATCCCAAAAATGATGAGAGTTTTGATCCCTAAATCCGCAAAAATTTGATCCCTGATCCCTCATTCCATGAAAAATACTGCTGATCCCGATCCCACGCGTTGTGATTCCAGATCCCAGGGCTGTGATCCTTGATCCCGGCCCTTTTCGGACCTTCGATCCGTGATCCCATATACCTCGTTACGACCCTGCTTTATAGTCGATCTCAACGGATACATGGGATGGTGCAAAGAACACACTCTACTCTCCTCTTCTGTTACTAGTGGGTTTGGAAACTCAGTTGGCAAAAATGAAATGCAACAGGAAATGAAATTGTTTGAAGTTGCTATAGAATAAAAAATTGCAAAGGACAAGCATCAATCCACCAAGACTCATAAATTTATGTTGGCAGCGTTCCTTTAGCAGAAACAAAATTAGGCCTCATTTACACCAGGTTACATGGCTTTTGTTCAATTCAAGCAGTTTTTACGATGAAACCACCTTGATAAAACGGTGATACCTTGATATAGCTAATTACAGGAGGTTTGTGCAGAAACAATCATAACACAGTAGTAGGGGCCAATAGGTGGTCCTAGTACAACTTTTGAGAGAGACATGTGCAATTTTGGCAAGGTGAAATATCACAGAGGCCGCTTCATTGAGGTACAGTGAGTCTTTGGTGACATTTGCCTAGAAACCAAGGCCTGTTTCTTTCTTCTGGTAGGTCACAATCCACGTTTAAATATTGTAAAGGACGCGCATAATGAGCAATATGTGGGAAAGTCAACATTGCTAGCAAGACTAGGGCTATCATCATGTCAAAGATAACCCTCTGCTAAAGGTTGGTTTGCACTATCGACAAAGTCGGAGTCGGAGTCGTAGTCGGAGGCGTAAGAGCGCTTATGACCTGGTAAAAATCAAAGATCGGAGTCGTAAGCGGAGTCATAAGTTCGACGGAATCGCAGTCGAAAGAATCAGAAACTTTCCATTTTCTTCCGACTCCGCTTGTGACTACGTCGCTTATGATCCAGTGAAAACTAGATTGTCGGATTAGGAAGAAGAAGCGAAAGAACCAACCAATCACCGTGCATGGAATGGAATATTGCAACTGGTTTATTCTTTCGCTTCTGCTCCTGACTCCGACAATGCAGTTTTCACTGGATCATAAGCGACGGAGTCATAAGCGGAATCGGTGTTCTGCTTCCGACTCCGACAGTTTGATTTTCACAAGATCGTATCGCTATGCGCTTCTGATTACGACTTCCACTCCGACTCTGACTCCGACTCCGTCGATAGTGAAAACCAGCCTTAAACGTCGTCAACCCAGACACACGCATCCACACGCTGGGCTTGAAACTAAATCGTAGGGATTACACGAAGAATAGTAGATCTCCAACAGGAACACCCAAGGATCTGTTTGAAAGCTACTTACAAGAGTGGTTGTCTCGTCAACCCTACAAATATGAACCCTTCGGATAAATTCTTGAGCACATCCGCGCCATTGTGGGATAACAAGCAAAACGCATAGAAAGCACCGATTGTGATCCAGGAAATGCTACGCTTTTTGCAGAAAAGCAGGAGTGCAAAGGTGAAGACAAAATGATACAACGGGCACTAAGATCAAAAAGGTAAAAAAAAAAAAAGAGTTTTGCTGATGTACTTTATTCCACTTTATCTCTGAAAACGAGATCATTGACAATTTGATGTATTTCATTGAAACACGGCAGCTTGGCTTGGAACAAGAATCGGCAAAATACGGCAATGCAACCAAGAAAGGACGAGCTTCAAATAAGATCCGCTCCAACACTAAATTACCTTTAGGTGCTTTAAACAAACTTCTAAAATCACAGGCTAGTAAAATTTCCCCCTATTTTTACAAGAACTCATTGCGATTACGTGTTTATAACAAAATGGCAAAATTTTCATGTTACTGTCGAGGCACATCAAACTCCAGTTGGGCAAACGGATCAAAAAAGCACTTGTTCCCACGCTTTTTAGAGCAAAACAAACAGACAAACAAATATAACTTTTTCTTTATGTCCTAAAGAGTTCAGATAATTGTTATTTTATTCGAGTTGACAATAAAAATCCGATTTTCATTTCTGAAAAAAGGAAAAACCGATTAAACCACTTTTTAAAAATACGCATCCACTTTAAATCACGCATCCGTAAAAATGACCAACGGTTTAGTGTCCATGGAGAGAATTTGTGAAGTAACTTATTCCACCAAGTATGAGCTATTACTGATATTCTGCTTTGCCGTTGTCGCTCTCTTTCGCTCTTCTTTCGTTTCTGTTCCAGTCATAGGCCCTCTAGGCGTTATACAACCTTATTAGAGCGTCTAAAGATATGCCAAAAATTGCAAAACAGAGAAAAAGCAGCTCTAAAGAAATTTTAAAAAAACCTGTTAGCTTCAAGTTTATATCCCTCCGATGCTTGACTTGAACAGCTGCGTAGCCACCAGTGTGGACCACAGCTATCATGATAGGTCAAACTGGATTGAAACCAGTGAAAAATGCAGAAAGAAAACATTTTCCAAACCGTTTTCCACCTGAACACAAGTAGCGTTGACTGTTAAGAGCCTTATTTGATGTAGTATGGCCGCGTAGCCGCGTCGAGCCGCAGAGAGCGCGCGAAAAATAAAACCTCGTTTACGTTTAGGTGAGTTAAGCTGGGTTGTGCCTGCAATCCAATCGAA
>NC_090881.1:4929417-4934417 GCF_036669935.1 Montipora foliosa
ATAGCCTTGCTGAGCAGACGAGTCGAAACGATGAAACGACGCATCGAAACAATGAAACGCCATGACGAAACGACGAAACGGCAAAACGACAAACGACGACGAACCGATGTGGTCGGTGACGAGTCGAACTCGTAAAACGACGAGTCGAAGAGGCCAGCCGACGAATCGAACTGAGATGACGAGACGAACTCCCGAAGCGATGAGTCGACTTCTGAAAACGGCGAGTCGAACTGGCAATTCGACGAGTCGAACTCGGAAAACAACGACTCGACTAGAAGTATCGGTGTGCGGAAACGATGAAACGCCATAACGAAACGACGAGTCGAACATTTTGTCCACAATCTACCTTCATAAATGTGAGCACCCGCTTCTTTCGAGTGAGCGTTGCGTGACATCGCCAAAAATGGTTGATGAGAAGACTAGCAACAAGTATGAGTGATGCTATTTATCAAAACTTCGGCAAGCTGTGTAGTGCTGTTTTTTATTTTATTATTTTTATTTTTATTTTTATTTATGTATTTTTTTTCAGGAAACAGACGTTGCAATTTGTCCTTGGTTCGTACATAATTGCTAATCGATATAACAATTCTTTTGTCTTGAGCCATTTTAGTCCGGTGTAAAAAGACTGCTCTCGGCAATAGTATCGATTCTCAAACCTCTGCTGGCGGATAATAGTTGGATCAATAGAACATGTAAATGTGACAATAAGCTTAAGACCCAACTCAACCCTCCCACAACAAACAAACAAACATCAAATTGTTTCTGGGATGCACCTAGATTAAACTTGCATTTGATGCAAAACTTCTATTCTCAGTAAAAATGTCAAATAATTAGCGGATCTGAATATCTCAACGAAGGGAAGGCAGCTCAAACACACTCCCTAATTTCTGATTACTGCTAGTTTCTAGATATAAGTAATGTCAAAGTTGCAATGAGGAGAAGGGTAACAGAACACTTCATATCGCTTATCAAAATCGGTTAGCATGTAATTAGGGTCATTCCTGGACACGCCCAGTGAGTATTTCCTTACCTTGTGTTTTATTAAGAGACAGGCAGTTTTCGTTCCCAGGATTCCCGTAAGTAGCATAATGTGCCATGAACCCTGGAGCTGAAACAGAGGAACCAGTAACGAATCGAACATGCAGGACATTGCTCGTGCTCCAAACACACCAGGGACGTTGATAACCACAGCGTTTTATTTGTATGGAACTCGATGGATAGTTTGTGTCATATACTTTGACGTAGTTATGTAAACAGGGACTTCCACCATATTCTAGACGAAAGTAAGAAAACCGCAAGTAAATGTAGCTGCCTGGTGTTACAGTAAGAGACCAGGTCCAGTTCAGGTGATGTGGGTAGCTCAATGGATAATTCGGACTTGAGAAGTTTCCTTGAAGATCAGTCAAGTTGTGTGTAAACGACCCTAGGAAAAACAAGAGCACACTGTTAATTAATCTTTTATATACGGAGAAGGACTAGCTAAAGCATATTTCTTTGCTACCCATAATTTCATTCTTCTCAATTGCCAGGGAAAAATCAAGCAACTACCAAGAACATAAAAAATTCAATTTACGACACAAAAGTTTGAAAATGGGAAACTTTTGTAATAGGATCCATCGACGACTTCAGTATGGGTTTTATACAATATTCTACGTCAGATGTGGATAGGACTAACTAATTCAGTCTAAGTTTAGGATGTATAAATTATCACTTAATGAGCGTCATCCGAGATTTCTAATTAGGTTAGCTACAACATGGGTAAATACCGAAGTGTATAACAGAAACATTTGATGTAAAACTATAGAGTGCATTTAGGTAGTTGTGGTTAAAACAAAAAGCCGAAAAGAAGAAACATGAGATGCAATGGTCGTATAGCTTTGCTGCATCAGTCCGGAAACTATCTATAAGTCTATAGTGATCATATTAAAAAATAATAAAAATAAAAACAGACCTTGTGCCCACGCGCCGTGAAATAATGAAGAAATATTGCAGGCTCAGAACATATGCTCGATTTGCTCGCGTTAACCTGCACTACCTGCGACTTAGCTTTGAACTTTTCTCTTTGAGTTTTTCTCCGCGAGTAACATTGCGTTTATTTATTGATATTTAGCAACCGCTTTTTGCGATGTCACGCAATGCTACCCCCAAAGAAACGGCTGCTCAACAACAAATAAGGTAAGGCAATTAAGTGTAACGAAAATCATTCATTGCGATTTCTAGCAACCCCATGTAGGTATTTAGATTAAAACGCCGAAAAGATCTCGACCGCCCAAGTGTCCCGTTAAGCCTAAGCATTACTTTATTTCAAATTCACAGTAAGAAAGACGTTTACAATAAAATTTAAAATAGGAAGACCTTGAGGTTATCCCTATAATGGTCTCCTGGGCGATCGAATTTTTCACGTATGTAAAAAGAAATTTCTACTTATAAAATTCCTGCTTACAAATTAAGAATATTAAAAATAGTTAAAAATAGTAAAGCGTGCTCGTGTGTCCTTAGGATTTGCATTCTCTTAAAAATTAATGAATATTCATAAGTGTTTTCAGGCGGCTTTTGAAGCCTTTTACACTAGTTGCTCTTTCAAATACATGGTTAGGTAAGTTGTTCCAAGGCTTTATGATTCTTTCGAAGACGGAATTCTTAAAGCAATTCACCCTAGCTGATTTCGTTTGGATCTTGTATTGATGGTTGGCTATTAGTTGTTTTACTCCTACATGGCTTAAAATAGTCATTAAAATCTAATCCATTTACGCCGAAAACAATCTTGTAGCATTCAATCAACGACAAATACTCTCTTCCATGTTCTAAAGAGTTCCAGTTTAACATTTTAAAACGCTCTTCGTAAGGCATCTCGGGAGGTTTTTGTCCTAAGGCAATTCGTGATGCACTACGTTGAATTTTTTCGATAGATGAAATGTCTTTTACCTAACATGGAGCCCACACCGGACATGCATGTTCTAAAATTGGTCTTAATAGTGACTTATATAGCATAGAGAAAATTACAATGTTATTGCCGCTAACTGTGCGTTTTAACAAGCCTAGTACTCTATTTGCTTTGTTTACCGTAAGATCTACATGATAAGACCAAGTAAGGTCACTTGACATGTTAACACCCAGATCCTAATATGAATTTACAGATTTTAATAACGTGGGGTGGGGTAATATGAGTGTTTGGTTTTGTCCTTCTTGTGCGTTATTCTCATTACGTCACACTTCTTTGTATTAAACTTGACTTGCCAGTCCGTTGTCCATCTGTCCAAATAATCCAAATCAGACTGTAAGATAGTAACAGACTTAATTGATTACAGTGTAATGTGACTAGTGCTAAGTTTCTACCCCATATGAGCCATGTGAGCGTTAGCCCTATGATGGAAATGGGCCCATACAAGGACAGAGAAAAACTCTGACCACCCTTGTTCAAATATAAGTGCTACACGGCCAACGTTTGTAAAAACGAAATCCTTCCTTGTACTTGTACACGGGTTCATTGCCGTGACTTTAATATCTTCAGTTTCCACGGCCTGCTCCCGTCTAACCTTGTAGCTCAGTCGGTAGAGCAGCGGTGATCTAACCCGAAGGTCGTGGGTTCATTTCCTACCCTGGTCAGAGTTTTTCTCTGTCCTTTTGTGGGCCCATTTCCATCAGTAGGGCAAACGCTCACAGGGTTCATATGGGGTAGAAACTTAGCACTTCACATTACACTCTGATCAGTTAAGTCTGTTCAAGTGTAAGTGCTACACGGCCAACGTTTGTAAAAACGTAATCCTTCCTTGTGCTTGTAAGATAGTAATATCGTTTGGCTTGGTTAGTTCCCGGTAAATCTTTGTGTCTCAGCGAATAACTTTATAGTCGATTTAACAACTTCTGGTATATCGTTGACGTAGATCAGAAATAAGATAGGCCCTAAAATGGTGCCTTGTGGAACTCCTGAAGTGACTGGAAACCAATCAAAATGGATGCCGGGTATTCGACTCTTTGTTTTCTGTTTGTCAGAAAGTTCCTTAACCATCGGAGAAGCGATCCGCTAATACCATATCGATTTAACTTCAGAAGTAAACGCTCATGAGCTACGCTGTCAAATGCCTTAGCTAGGTCTAGGAAAATTGCATCCTTAGCTTTAGAGTTGTTTCTTGATACTGCCCAGTCACTGTAGCAGCTAAAATAGCCAAACTGGTTTTCATTTAAAACTTGATGGTGTAACCAGAATGCTGATATTCTCGAACATATGATTTTCTCGGCTACTTTGCAGATAATACTCGTTAAGGAGATTTGGCGGTAATTTTCTTTCTGGTGCTTGTGACCTTTCTTATAGATTGGTGTTATGTTTGCGATTTTTCAATTCACTGGTAGTAAACCAGAGGAAAAGGACTTGATGAACATTTTACATAACGAGGTAGACAATTATGGTGCGCATTCTTTCAGGATGCGAGGTGAGACATGTTAAGCCCTGGGGACTTATCATGTATATTAAGTGCCTTCAGGTGTTTTTCCACTTCATTTGCAGTACAATAGATATTGCATAATCCATCGTTTCCTCTGTTTCCGAAGTGAGGTAGATCATTTTCTTCTTGGGTAAATGCAGATGAAAAATACAGTTTCATTCGCTGTGCAATACTTTGGTCGCCGGTGATTTCCTCTTCTCCTTCTTTTAGCAAAACTTTTGTCCCCTTGCGTTTGAATTTATGTAATTCCAGAACAGTTTTGGGTTGTTGTCGAATTTCAGATTTTTTGCAAGGTCTTCAAGGGATTGCCATTTCGCGGAGGTACATTTCTTTTTCAAGGCGTCGTTCAAGGCTTTGTAAGCAGTCCATGTTTCTACCCTTCCTAATCTTGATAATTTTAGCGTTTATCTTTGAGTTTTTCTCCCCGAGTAAAATTGTCTATTTATTGATATTTAGCAACAAGTTAGTTTGTTTCGGAGCCGCTTTTTCGCTCTTCCCAAAGAAACGGCTGCTCACATTCGAGGCTAAAACAACAAAAAAGGTAAGCCAATAAAGTGC
>NC_090881.1:4941917-4949417 GCF_036669935.1 Montipora foliosa
CCAGTACAGCCCTCGCGCTCGGTTAGTAAGAAGTTAATATTTTTAACAGTGTTAATTATGTTTTTAGCTCTTGTATTTAGTTACTATCTGCTTGAGTGTATTTCAGCCGTATCATCAAGTTCTTAGAATATATTAGATAGGAACACGGCTAATTTGAAAACCAATCTTATGTCGAAATCGTTACCGTGTATAAGTAAAGTTAATTCATTCATTCATTTGTAACAAGCGAGACGAAGAGCAAATCAGATTTACTTTGCATTTTCGAGCTTTGAACGAGTCCCATTTTGTGTAAAAACCACATTATTTTCTTCACACTCTACAGTAATTTTGATGTTTACATGCCAGCTATTGAGATACTGTACTGAGAAATTGAATAACATTGTTTTTACTGTCGAACAGAGGAAAAGTATCATCAACGTATCGAAACCAAATAGTGATAACTTGATTTAGTATTTACTAAAACAGTGGATAGCGCGTAACGCCCGCACTGATTGGCTACTCAAACTCCGGATATCCTTTGCTATTGACCTCCGAACTCCACTTCGGTGAATAGTTTCTAAATAACTAATGCCAGGAGGTTTGTGCAGGGAGAATCATAAAACAGAGGTAAGGGCCAATAGGCGGTCCTAGTACAACTTTTGAAAGAGACAAGTGCAATTTTGGCAGGTGAAGTATCACGGAGGCAGCTTCATTGGCATTTGCTGAGAAACCAAGGCCTGTGTCCTTCATCCGGTAGGTAACAATCCACACTTAAATAATGTCAAGGACGCGCAAAATATGAGAAATATGTGCCGGGAAAATCGAGATTGCTTGCAAGACTAGGGCTATCCTCATCTCAAAGATAACCCTCTGCTAAACGTTGTCAACCCAGACACTCCCGTCCACACGCTGGGCTTGAAACTAAACTATAGGGAGTTACACGAAGTATATACCTCCAACCAGAACACCCAAGGATGTGTATGAAAGCTACTTACAAGCTAGAGTAGTTTATGGGCGGCCGTCACCGCCAAAAATCCAAGTATGTCAAAAGGAATAGAACAACGTGAACTGGTTCATTGGCGCATTGCAGAACAGACTAAATGATGTAGAAATTATGCAGCCTAAATACAAGTATACAAAAATTTGGTTTTATCAACGGAGTTGATAATGTAAATTGGCCACCGTACAGAGATTCTAAAAGCTGACGTTTCGAGCGTTAGCCCTTCGTCAGAGCGAATCGAGGGATTACGGGTTACGTGTAGTTTTTATAGCAGAGTAGGAGCTACGCTATTGGTGGTAACATGGCAACGTGAAAAATAGGAATATATTAGTTAAATGAAAAGCGTTCGTTAATACCGTGAGGATTAAGGGTGCCGATTTGAAAGATGAATTTTTGTTCCAGATTCTTGCGGCTTTCCGTCGTACCTAGATGTAGGGAAAGGCCGCAGATAGCCATGTGTTTTTTGGAGTGGTTAGGCAGATTAAAATGGCGAGCGACTGGCTTGGATGCATCCTTGTCATTCTTCTCAACATCGCGAAGGTGCAGGTTATGCAATAAATGACATTTGCGGAGGTACATGTGAAACGATCGGTGATCTTCACAGATCGCTTAGGTCCCGATATCTTGCTAGTGTTAACAATGAAAAGACAAGTTTTGCATCGTGAGCGCGCGCATTTGAAAGTGCCGGGTTGCTCGTTAGTTTTGAGCGCGCTTCTAACTAAAAAGTTGCCTACGTTTTTGTCGCGTTTGAATGAAATAAGTGGAGGTTGCGAAAAGATTCTACCAGTCTCGGGATTATTTTGGAGTAATTTAAAATTACTAAGAATGATGCTTTTGACTGCGTGATTATGAGGATGGAAAGTGAGGGTGAATGGAATTCTGTCATTCTTATCTTTTTGTGACGTTTGTAGTGATGACTGTCGATCAAATTGTTGGGCGCGATGATGGCCCGCTTTGACCACAGAGACAGGATAGCCACGTTGAATCAATTCACACAGTTATTTGTTGTATTCATCGTCACATCCATCACATGTCAAGAACTCCATCCCTTATTCTCAATTTCTTAGACTTCGACGTCTATGTAGTGATGACTCCGATTTTTCCAGCAAATCAGAGGAGATGTGCCAGTTCTTCGAAAAACGTGGCTATCCTGTCTCTGTGGTCAAAGCGGGCCATCATCGCGCCCAACAATTTGATCGACAGTCATCACTACAAACGTCACAAAAAGATAAGAATGACAGAATTCCATTCACCCTCACTTTCCATCCTCATAATCACGCAGTCAAAAGCATCATTCTTAGTAATTTTAAATTACTCCAAAATGATCCCGAGACTGGTAGAATCTTTTCGCAACCTCCACTTATTTCATTCAAACGCGACAAAAACGTAGGCAACTTTTTAGTTAGAAGTGCGCTCAAAACTAACGAGCAACCCGGCACTTTCAAATGCGCGCGCTCACGATGCAAAACTTGTCTTTTCATTGTTAACACTAGCAAGATATCGGGACCTAAGCGATCTGTTAAGATCACCGATCGTTTCACATGTACCTCCGCAAATGTCATTTATTGCATAACCTGCACGTTATGCAATAAATTATACATTGGTGAGACAGGTAGACGGCTAGGTGACCTATTCCGCGAACACCTTCGCGATGCTGAGAAGAATGACAAGGATGCATCCAAGCCATTCGCTCGCCATTTTAATCTGCCTAACCACTCCAAAAAACACATGGCTATCTGCGGCCTTTCCCTACATCTAGGTACGACGGAAAGCCGCAAGAATCTGGAACAAAAATTCATCTTTCAAATCGGCACCCTTAATCCTCACGGTATTAACGAACGCTTTTCATTTAACTAATATATTCCTATTTTTCACGTTGCCATGTTACCACCAATAGCGTAGCTCCTACTCTACTATAAAAACTACACGTAACCCATAATCCCTCGATTCGCTCTGACGAAGGGCTAACGCTCGAAACGTCAGCTTTTAGAATCTCTGTACGGTGGCCAATTTACATTATCAACTCCGTTGATAAAACCAAATTTTTGTATACTACTTCCCCACCGACGCAGCACCACAGTTTCTTTAGAAACTACCCCTTCATCTAAATACAAGTAGTTTTGTTGCCTTTTGTCAAATGGTTCACTCAAACAATAAACGAAACCATCGGGAAGATAAAAATTCTCTAGTCATTACTATTAAACCGGAAAAGACTAACTGAACCGTTTTATGGAAATGAAACTCGGTTCATCTTCCAAACGCGAACTGGTATAGTATGTCAACAAACGGGTCCCGTGTGATGTTACTAAATGGCCTACCTTAAGGTGGCCCAAACCGATTTCAATAATCTGGAGGGAATATAAAATGTTTTATTAGAAAGATTAACTCTACAACACTAAAGTTCTGCGTAGCTGGCTGCGCGGTACGCAGAACTGATAAATTCAAGTAGAAGTATGTAATTTATTCAAAAGAGTATACGGAGTTTGCAACCAATCTCTAGAGACACAGATAACAATGCTGCAATGTACAATTGCTGGTGGACGAGCAAAAGAAGCTAATCAGAGATCTTTTTTTTTATCCACCAACATGGCGGCGATGACCTAACGTGAAAACCTCCTATTTCTCGTTCTAAAAGCGTGACTAGAGAATTAAGAAGTGATCGATTGTGAATTTTACGGTCCGTTTAATTACATTTTTCCCGAGATCGTGTGAAGAAAATAGCACTCGTTTACTGATTAAGCCTAAGCGCTCGTTGCAGTGATTCAGTAGGCCTAAGCAATCTTTTAACATTTTAGCTTTTAATTTTTACGGTTTGGTTAGCTACACGTTTCACGAGATCGTGTGAATAAAATGCCACTCTTTTACTGATTAAGCCTAAGCGTTCGTTTCAGTGATTAGGCATAAACTCTCTTTTTACATCTTAACTTTCATTTTATGGTTCGGTTTACTGCACTTTTGACGAGATCGTGTGAAGAAAATAGCACTCGTTTACTGATTAAGCCTAAGCGCTCGTTTCAGTGATTAGGCCTGAGCACTCTTTTAACAGTTTAGCTTTCAAGTTACGGTTCGGTTAACTACACTTTTCTCATTGCGTACGGCGTACCGCGTAGCCAGCCTTTAAGATACAAAAATTTGGTTTATCAACGGAGTTGATAATGTAAATTGACCACCGTACAGAGATTCTAAAAGCTGACGTTTCGAGCGTTAGCCCTTCGTCAGAGCGAATCGAGGGATTATGGGTTACGTGTAGTTTTTATAGTAGAGTAGGAGCTACGCTATTGGTGGTAACATGGCAACGTGAAAAATAGGAATATATTAGTTAAATGAAAAGCGTTCGTTAATACCGTGAGGATTAAGGGTGCCGATTTGAAAGATGAATTTTTGTTCCAGATTCTTGCGGCTTTCCGTCGTACCTAGATGTAGGGAAAGGCCGCAGATAGCCATGTGTTTTTTGGAGTGGTTAGGCAGATTAAAATGGCGAGCGACTGGCTTAGATGCATCCTTGTCATTCTTCTCAACATCGCGAAGGTGTTCGCGGAATCGGTCACCTAGTCGTCTACCTGTCTCACCAATGTATAATTTATTGCATAACGTACAGGTTATGCAATAAATGACATTTGCGGAGGTACATGTGAAACGATCGGTGATCTTAACAGATCGCTTAGGTCCCGATATCTTGCTGGTGTTAACAATGAAAAGACAAGTTTTGCATCGTGAGCGCGCGCATTTGAAAGTGCCGGGTTGCTCGTTGGTTTTGAGCGCGCTTCTAACTAAAAAGTTGCCTACGTTTTTGTCGCGTTTGAATGAAATAAGTGGAGGTTGCGAAAAGATTCTACCAGTCTCGGGATCATTTTGGAGTAATTTAAAATTACTGAGAATGATGCTTTTGACTGCGTGATTATGAGGATGGAAAGTGAGGGTGAATGGAATTCTGTCATTCTTATCTTTCTGTGACGTTTGTAGTGACGACTGTCGATCAAATTGTTGGGCGCGATGATGACCCGCTTTGACCACAGAGACAGGATAGCCACGTTTTTCGAAGAACTGGCACATCTCCTCTGATTTGCTGGAAAAATCGGAGTCATCACTACATAGACGTCGAAGTCTAAGAAATTGAGAATAAGGGATGGAGTTCTTGACATGTGATGGATGTGACGATGAATACAACAAATAACTGTGTGAATCAGTAGGTTTGTAGTGCACACTAGTACATAGCACGTTGCCTCTAATAGAAACTTTGATATCTAGAAAAGCCAATGAAGTTTCCGAAATTTCCCAGGTATATTTAAGAGCCGGATGAAAAGAGTTGACGGAGGTTATAAATTGATCGAGTTCTTCTCTGCTGGATGAAACTACCCCTTCATCCATTTGTATTCAACCGCTGCGACCACTAACCTTGTGTTCTAGTATTTTTTTTTTTTTTTTTTTAATCCACAGATTTCTAACAGGAGACCCAAGACGACGATGCCAAGCTTGAAGAAACTCACCAAGGAGCTACGCCAAGTAATCGTAAGTTATCTTTTTCCTTTTCCTACACTTAGCAGTAGCTTAGCTTTCCGTTTAGCCACTCTCATTTTCGCCAAAACTAGGTTTTGTAGTCACATCAACTTCATCGGCCGTTGCCTCAATTCTAAAGTCATTCCTAAAGGTTTTCGCTCGAACTTTCATGCGTCTACATTCTCTCACTCAAATCAGTATCTTCACCAAATTCGATGTGCGCAAAATTCTTTTTCACGTAATATTATGAGGATCACAATTAGAGCTATGTGCCAAAAACGAATCGCACTTGACAAACAAATTCTTCATTGCCGCTCCGAACTTTCCAAAATCTGTCCAGCAATTTTAGTACAATGGATTCGCGCTAAAATCCGACAACTTAATTCTGGACTGTTTGACCATTTACACCAAACCAAGACTCTTAAACTTCAACAATTAATAGGCCCGCAAATTACCGACGACACTACATTGCATAGCCATAATACCGTAATTACAATTCCAGAAAATCTTCCGCTTACTGACTCAGAGAAATCTGTTCTCAGTAAGGGCCTAAATTTTGTCCCTATTACCAAACGCACCAACGAATTTTCTATTAAGCAAGATGTTGAAAAATTCCTTCGCCGCGTTCAGTTAAAAGCCTTTTTTCACGACAAAGAGGATGATTCGGACACTTCTAATAAAGATATTTTTGAAACACTTCTAGTTCGCAAATCCAAATGGACTCCCCCAGAGGGACAATTTGCCTCTTTAGATTTTTTCACCAAAAAATGCCGTCACGACATTCACAAACTTAAATTCAATCGCAACACTAAATTTTCCAACCTTTCCTCGGAAGAGTGGGCGGCGCTTAAAAATCTTAGTAAACGCAACGACATAGTTGTCAAATCGGCCGACAAAGGCGGCGCGGTAGTTGTTTGGCGGTCCGACCTTTACCAAAAAGAAGCTTTGCGGCAACTTTCGGATACCTCGTTTTATGCCAAAATCCCTAAGGATCTCACTTCCAATAATCAAAAACTTGTCAAAGACACCATTCAAAATCTTATAGTTAATCAAGAATTACCGGACACTGCCACTAATCTCATCATCAACACCCCTAGAACTTCGTGCATTTACTTCTTGCCTAAAATTCACAAACCCAACAACCCAGGTCGACCTATCGTTTCTGCCTGTAGTTGCCCCACCGAACTCGTTTCTAGCTACTTAGACAGGATTATGACGCCTATCGTCCAATCTTTGCCATCATACATTAAAGACAGTACACACGCACTACAAATTTTCCGCGATTTCAATTTCTCCGGCCAAGACAAACTTATTTTCACCATGGACATTACATCTCTATACACAGTCATTCCTAATAGCTAAGGTCTTCAAGCACTTAAACAATTTTTGGATCAACGCACTGTCAAAGAACCTAGCTCGGAAACGCTCCTCCGCCTTGCCGAACTAGTTTTAACGCTTAACTGTTTTTCATTCGCCGGCAACTATTACAAACAAATTAATGGTGTAGCGATGGGCACAAGAATGGGACCTAGCTATGCCAATCTTTTTGTAGGATATGTTGAACACCAATTTTTTAACCAGTACAACGGCCCCAAACCTGAACTCTACGGCCGCTACATCGACGACTGCATCGGCGCTATTTCATCCAGCAGAGAAGAACTCGATCAATTTATAACCTTCGTCAACTCTTTTCATCCGGCTCTTAAATATACCTGGGAAATTTCGGAAACTTCATTGGCTTTTCTAGATATCAAAGTTTCTATTAGAGGCAACGTGCTATGTACTAGTGTGCACTACAAACCTACTGATTCACACAGTTATTTGTTGTATTCATCGTCACATCCATCACATGTCAAGAACTCCATCCCTTATTCTCAATTTCTTAGACTTCGACGTCTATGTAGTGATGACTCCGATTTTTCCAGCAAATCAGAGGAGATGTGCCAGTTCTTCGAAAAACGTGGCTATCCTGTCTCTGTGGTCAAAGCGGGTCATCATCGCGCCCAACAATTTGATCGACAGTC